>NW_028262347.1:26345227-26657386 GCF_047370975.1 Nipponia nippon
ATCGGGTTTTTGGGAAAGGGGGACATCTTGTGTCTTACATAAGGCATAAAAATAGGATGCTCCATGTGGCAAACAGGTCGCTAATATCTGGAATTGTCTAGCTGTCCTTTTGCAATAAAAACACCATTAACAGACAAGATTTTCTTTTGGTGAGAAGGATTTGTCTCTAGGATTCAAACATACTAGCATTTAAGATATTCAGTTCAGGACATGAAACTAGTTCCTGTCAAGTTCATGAGTATCAACCCAGCAGCAGTCAGCAGTATGTCCTTTAAAAACTAAGTTATTCCATAACTTCTAATTTTAGTAAGCTTATCACTGGACGTAGGAAGTGCTACACAAACAAGGCACCACCATTTTTTGCACAGTAGACCACAGTGAAAAAGAGACAGATGCTTTGATATAAACAAATGTCATTCAAGATGTGTCCAGTTGTTTGTAGGCCTGGGATCTAGTGATAAAGTCACTCTTCTCAGCAGCCTGTTCCCAATTACAGGATGCAGCTTTATATTACACTTGGCTGAGGCATAAGCTTCTCTGCGGCAGTGAGGAGCATGAACTATTTCAGAGCCCTGAGCCTCTAACGCCATGTCTGCTTTTGCTCCAGAGCAGACATCCACTATGGAAAGGGTTAGCATCACCGATGAGGGGACCCTGAAAAATATCTGGGTACAACACTGTCAGTCTTCCACATATAGTTGCTAAATGTGCAACCAAAACTACTTTAGACACTGGGATATTCAAGTAAAGGCTGATCATGTGCTGGCTGGAAGAAGCACAAATAGCACAGGGTGAAGTCACAGGAACTGCGTTAGGTAACCTGTCAGATGTCCTCCCTGGTGTCCGAGTGTTTTTAAAACACATTAATCACGTGGCAAGCACAGCGTTAGAGCATCTCAGATCGCCCTTCCCCACCACAGCATCCGCCATTCTTTCCCCTTCTGCCTTTGCCCCTCCCTCCTCTCCTCTTATCTCTTGTCTTTCCTGCTCTCCTGCAGCGCCAGCAGCCGCTGGCAGCCCTTCCTCTCCATTTCCCTCCCTGTTCCTAAATCCAGCCCCTGCCCTGGCCCCCCTCCTGTGCTCCCTCTCCCTCCTCCTCCAGGCAGTCCAGCCAGACACTTCCCACTTTCCATTTCACTTGCAAGTATTGCAGAAGAAAAATCAGGAGAGAAACACCTCTCACTTTATTTTGTGAGCAAATCCAATTTTCCATCCCACATGTGCTGCAGCGGCCAGCGTTGGGGGGTGAGCTAAGGACACGTGAGGAGCGCGGAGGGGCTGCAGCCCAGGACGTGTCCCTGTCTGGTTTTAGCTGGCGATCACAGCTTGACCCGCTCCTGTCCCTCCCGGTGCGGCTGAGGGCACTTGCTGCCTGGTGCGAGGCTCCTGCCTTGGACCTGGCGGCACTTTGTGTGCACCCCTCCTCACTAACGGTTATTGCAGTTTTTTCATGCTAACAAAACACACCCTTCTTCGCAAAAGCGCAGCCTCCTACAGTGTTATTCCTTAAGCATTTTGCTTCAAACAAACTTTAAGAGCTTATAGCTCAAGCACCCAGCAACGACTTTATTTTCTCCTGTGGGCAATACTCCAAGGGCCGCTCTCGCAGGGCTCACCCCAGCCTGGCCGCTGCCTCACAGCCCACGCCTGGTACAACAGGCCTTGGCGGCCTCGAGTGCCATCCGGGCCCGGGGGCCGAGCTGTGCCCCCCGGCGCTCCCTGCACCCGGCCGGTGAGGCACAGGGGGACAGGAACCAACTGGCCTCGAGATGTCCCGAGGGCCCCGGGGACCCCACGCTCCTTGGGGCTGGAGGCCTTGGTCCGTGCCTGCCTGCGACAGGATCTTCCAGGGGAAGGGAGCTCTCCCTCCCGCCTCCACGTGAGCGCTGATGCGGACAGCATCTCCCCCAGTTCCCTGTGGATTAGCAAAAATGTTTACAATGGTCTAGTTTGGCAATGGCAAATATTCAAGATAACATTGATAGTGGCATAAAAAAAAAAAAAAAGGAAGTTCAAGTAATAGTGGTAACTTAGGTCACTTCCACAAAACACAAAGGCAAACGGCCCTGAGTGGCTCCACAGGGCCCGTGCAGCAGCCAGCTCCCACCGGGCGCCTTTGGTGGGCAGTCAGAGGGCTTGCGATGGCCCTCGCACAGGGAGCACACCAGTAGCTGCTCCAGAGGGCTTTCCTTGGGACACACAGTCCAGAGGCACGTAAAGATCCTTCAGGCTGCTGGTGTCCAAAGCTTCCTGCCACAGGGCCGGGAGGGACGAGCAGGCCTGGCTGGGGACATGCTCGCCTGCGTCCCCAGCCTCCCCTCCCGCCGCCCAGGTGCTAGGCATGAGGCGCTTTTATCCACCAGCTTCCCAAAAAGCCATGACGGGATCTTTGGGACACTGAGACAATTCAGGGTCCTAAATTTAACAGCTTGACCTGATGTCTAATCTGGTACTATTAAATAATACAAAGTAGCTTGACACCTTTTACGGTACTTGCTTGAGATCCATATGTAGTGTTGCCAAATTTATTTCCTCTGCCCTTTCCTTTTAGAGCTATTTGCAGTCCAGGTTACAAGATGCAACATGTCCTCTGTTTTCTTGCCAAGCCAGTGCAATGTAGGGTGGGCTTTTTTGTTTTGTTGGCTACACAGAATTAAAAAAATTCTGGCCAACTGCATGCTTATAGGAAGTGATTCTGTATTTTTTTCCAAAGCTCTATAGAAAATACTTTACATCACTGGCCATGCTGATCTAGTTATTACTGGATGTATTTCAGAATTTCCAATATTATAGCAATAGCAGTCATGTTTATACACTTAAAGAGTCTGCTGTTTTTTATAAAATGTTTCTCAATCATAAAAATGCAGTCTGGGCAGAGAGCTGGTATAAAAGAAGCAGAGTGCAATAGATGAAAATAAGCTGTTCACATATTTCGGCTTTTTATGGTTCTGATTTTTTTGGCATTCCTATAACTTTAATGGGCAGCAGGCTTAGATCAAAAAAATGGATCCATAACATTTTGCATGTTTGAGAATAATTGTTAAATGGTCAAATGTTTTCATGTCCCAACCATTTTTTAGCCCTTATCCAGTTTGAAGTCTCCGGCTATTTGTTAGCAGGTCAGTTTATTACAGATTCAATACACCTTAAGTGAAAGGGATTGGTAAAGAACATCTGTGGCCCATGTCTTACCTAGAGACTAGTGTGGCTGTCTCCACAGAAATTAATGAGGCTTTACAGCAAAGCTGAGATTTCCCATATGATTTAGGATGAGACCTATGTCAACTTTGACATGATATACCTGCTTTTACAGCTTGCAAACCATTGCAATCAGTTGAGTCACTGACCTCATTTTAGTGCAATAGGCTGTTACACAGATGATCCACAGCCTTAACAACCAATCTAAACAAACCACAATGGACTGTAAAGTGAATAAAAATGCACAAAAATTGATTTTGTAATTTTGTTTTCAGTTTATAGAATAACATGAAAAATGCAAAAGAAAACAAACTGAGCTCCATAAAATTTATTATGTATTTTTTAAAAATTATCAAATCAAATATTGTTATGGTTTAACCCCAGCCAGCAACTAAGCACCACACAGCCATTTGCTCACTCCCCCCCGGTGGGATGGGGGAGAGAACCAGAAGAGTAAAAGTGAGAACACTCATGGGTTGAGATAAAGACAGTTTAATAGGTAAAGCAAAAGCCGTGTGTGCAAGCAAAGCAAAGCAAGGAATTCATTCACTACTTCCCATGGGCAGGCAGGTGTTCAGCCATCCTCAGGAAAGCAGGGCTCCATCACGCGTAACGGTTACTTGGGAAGACAAACGCCATCACGCCCAATGTCCCCCCCTTCCTTCTTCTTCCCCCAGCTTATATACTGAGCATGACGTCATATGGTATGGAATAGCCCTTTGGCCGGTCTGGGTCAGCTGTCCTAGCTATGCTCCCTCCCAGCTTCTTATGCACCTGGCAGAGCACGAGAAGCTGAAAAGTCCTTGACTGGTGTAAACTCTGCTCAGCAAGAACCAAAACATCAGTGTGTTATCAACATTATTCTCATCCTAAATCCAAAACACAGCAGTATACCAGCTACTAAGAAGAAAATTTACTCTATCGCAGCTGAAACCAGGACAAATGTATATTCCTCTGAGGTCTTAACAAATGAGATAAACAGCCCAGTTTATATAATACAAAAGCTCAAGAATTACGTAACCATCTTTGTTCGAATGAAAATAGACATCTATTATCTGAGTTGCAATTCTTAGTTCTGTCTGTCTGTAAGTTCCACATAGCTGTGAAGTTCTCTGTTAAAGAGAAAATGTTTTGACATTTTCCTTTAAACCAGTTTATCCAATTCTAGGTTATGAATGTATAAAGATATAATTGATTGTATCAGTCTCTGAAGCTTTCCTCTATTGTACAGAATTTCTGGGTTGTTCCAAAAATCCAAAATTTGGTCAGTAACTGAATCTTATATAATTAGTCTTGTTGTTTTGGCCAAGAAGAAAACAGCAAAGATAGTTCAAGCTGAGGAGAGAAAAACAGTTCCTTGGCGTTTTGTCAGATTCCAAAAAGACTGCATAATTCCATAAATATTGGTGCATTGTCTCTGCCTGGCAAGGAAGCAAATATACAGTTTGAACTGTTGCCATAGAATTTCATTGACCATCACTTCAACTGCAGAAACAAAATTCTTCTTCCTAACATAATGGCCCAACTCATGTCTGCAGAAGCTTCTCTCAGGAAAGAACTCAGAAACTGTGAATCATCTTTTCAGCTACCCAGTTCTGGTGGCGTTAGTCCCTGTGTGGACTGCAGGCAGCCACTCTTTTACACCAAGCTAGCCAAGACTGTCACAGTCTTGTCCAATAGCTTCAAATAACTTGACTGCAGCTTACTTTAACCCCACTGCTTTCTGCAGCTACTGGGCTGCTGCAAAAGAGATACATGAACCACTATGCAAACCAAAAGGCCTATGAAAGGGGAGTGCAACAGAAATACCACAAACAAGAACCAGACTTATATAAACAACACTGGCACTACTAGCAATCTTCACAGGCAGAGAACCGCCTAAATTCCCACTTAGCCAGCAAAGGAAGTGCAGATCTACCTTCGCTGCTAAATACCACCCAGCACAACAACATTACAAAAAATACATGAGTGGGACTCCTAGAAATTACCACACTAATATTGAACAGCATTAATAAGAAGAGCGATAATAAAAACTTAGCATGTGGTTCTAATGCCCTAAGTCGTTCATTTACAGGACTGTGCAGACCTTTATTAATTCCAAATGTGGCTTTTAAATTCTTTTTCATGTTTGCATAAAAGTTCATAGAAATAGTAAGTTGTTCATACTACCATTATATTTGAAGTGCACATAGCTCCTGTATCAAGAAGTAATTAATTAAAGAAATTAATTTCCTGATTCACTTTCTGGAGGATATTTAAATGTGTTGTCTTTATGTTCTGTTAGATTTCCTAATCAGAAAGGACTGGGTTGTAGAATGAAATGGTTGTAATGTAATTCTTCTTCCAATTGTTTGCTGAATAAATACAGAACAAGCAACTAGATTATTGGCACTACTTTGCTGGCTGGTTTCTGATGACTTCATAAATCCAAGAGCAAAAGTGGAGTTATTTGCATAGTCATCACCAGTACTCTGAGCTGGAAGTACAGAGCTAGTTTATCAAAATGCCTTTGCTTTATGATTGCATGTAGTTCACGGTACCAACTGCCTTGTCTTGAGAACAGACGACGAGCCAATCCTACCGCCTTATCAAAACAGCTGCTTTTGAGGGAAGGGCTCCAATGAAGCGCATGAGTGAGGTTCTGCCTCCATTTCCCATTTGCTGCTGATGCATCCTTCTCAAAGTTCCCTTCCTGCAAAGAGCCTCCACCCTGCCCCTCTTTCCTGACTGCTACCACAATAGCCTTGCCCTTTATCACCAACATATCTCTAGCTAACTGCGCAGTAAAAATAGCTGTTTCCTCAGTACCTTTTGCATTTTACATTGAAAAGGGGGAAAAAGTATCCCGCTTTCGTGGGGTGCAATGTGAATGTGGTATCATTCCAAGGAAACCAGTTGCTCATGCCATACCATCTGTCAATTGCTTTCTATTAACAGAGGTTTCATACTAGCAAAGTTCTTTGTTCTTTTGTGAGAAGAAAAGAGTTCTCTTCCCCCTACTGTATTCTATAAAATAAATATCCTTTTTAAGATTAAATTTATTTTAAAAATGTATCAAACCTTATTATGCATAATGTAATCTTTTCTATCCAGAGCTCTCACCACACTCCATTTCTGCATAATAACAAAAATCACCCCTTCTTATTCTATCATCCAGTTTCATTTCTCCTTTTTCACATATTTACATTTCAAAAGTTCCCACTAGCTTTGTCTTCTTTTCTTTCCATTTCCATTCCCATCTCCATCTCCCTTTCTCTTCCACAACACAAATCCAGCCCCCTCTGTGCACAATCTCTGCTGTGCCTTCTGAGGCTACTATTACTTTGCAGCCATAGCTCCCTACTCTGCCTCCCGCATCTGCCCCAGCCAGTGTTTCCTTTCCCCATGCCTTCTTCCATGACATTCCTCTCCTGCCCCCTTCCTTCCCTGCTTATTGTGACTGAAGCAAGTATATTCCATCCAAAAAATGAATAGAAAAAAACCCAGACATGTGCCTTTAGAGGGTGAGTTCATCAGATTTGTTTTAAAAGTCTGCATTTAGTCATGATGAATTTTACATTAGAGGCAGTTATTTCCATTGACTGTGAAGTCCAGCTTTCTGGCTCGGACAAGATAGAGTGGAGCGCTCAAGTTAAGAGAGGATAATTCCATTCTGGATGTCCAGAGTTCTAAAGTTCTAATAACAATTTCTCAGCTTTTCAATAATTTCACTCCCAATTTTCAAATATAGGTACCTGGGCCTGTAAACTGTGCAAGATGTTCAACTGGATCTTCCCCTAAATGTTGGTTAGGATTAAAACATGATGTTTCTCCCCCCCATCCCCCCCTTTTTTTCCTTCCCTCCCCACTTCTTTTTTTTTTTTCCCCCTACATAGTATTTCTGAGATAGGGCCACGTCAAGCTGTTATTATCTTGCATCTTTCATTCTGTCCACTCCCAGTAAATGATATCGTATCCTATTTGTTCAGAATAAAGCCATAAAAAAACATTTTCTCATTCTTCCTGTTTGCTTACCTCATTATAGCTCCTCTTGGAAACTTATCTTTTACACTAAACGTAAGTGGCAGGTTGAGGACATTGAAAGTGAAGGCAGCTATTTTCACCATACCTGTTATATTTCATTTATTAAGATGCCAGCCTCACCCACTCATTACATTCTCATATAATCAGCTGCATGTCTTGTTTGTTTTCTTTTTCTCAGCTGGCCTTAAATGGCCAGGGGATGTGAAGCAATGGTCTTGTGAGTATCCATGAAATAATCTCCTTGAAGACCCATCTTAAAATTTAAAAATCTAATATTTTTTATACATTGGCCATGGTTAGAGAGCTAGTGTGCTGAAACAGTGCCTGCCACAGGAGCAACACTGTCTCTCTGCTTCCTCCCAACAGCAGAGGTACTACGTCTACCTGGGCAAAACACACTGCTGTGCAGAGACACCTAAGTTGGCTCTGGCTGAATTTATTCAGAGAGTGGAAACAGAGTGTAACCAGCTAATTAGCCCTACTCAGAACTGGCTGAGAAGCAGAGCTAAATTACTTAAGATGAGCGTAACGGTTTTACATCTGGCTGGTACCAAAGGTATTTCTGGCACAATATCATGCCAGGCAAACCTACACACAGGGCTTATATGGGCTTTTTTTGTTGATACTTATTTCAGTTTTAATGCTACAGCACCAACTCTTCTCCTTACTGTATATATTCACAAATATTTTGTCATGCAGGAGGTAAGCGTGAACCTGAACCTGAAGACAGCCTGCTGCTGGATGCGATATCTCCCTCTAATGCCTTTAATGTTGGAGATTCGGAAATAAGCCTTCTAGTTTTCATGCTACAGATATTAACATTTAATTTTATACTAGAAAACGTTGACCTCTGTTCATGTGAAAATAAGGCTATAGGACCAGCTCTCCAGCAGCTTTTAAAACTCTGGTAATGTGTGATACCTGAGAGAGAAGTACTATGAGCTCTGTCAGGTTTTCCAGGCTATGAATAAAATCTGCATTTTTGGAATTTAAAAAAGACAGCTTGCACTATGTGGCTGACAGTAATAGCTCCATCCCAGGGCATCTTGGATGTAGTTAAAGACACATTTACAGATCACATTGGCAATTTCCAGCCCCATGCTTTTTCTGCATTTGTCTGGAACTTTCCAAAAATGAGACAAATTTTGAGATCAAAGATGCAGTGGCAAAGCTCCACTTTTCCTCAGATCTCTCCCTCCACTTCCCCCACCGGCTCATAAAAGGTGCCAGCTTTTTTTTTTTTTTTTTTTTTTTTGAGGCACTTAGTGCTATGCATACTCTGAATGGAGAAATTATCAGACGTTGGAAGGGGATTTTGCTCATGCAATAACAATCATAACCAAATTCTCACAGCAGGCTCAACACAATACTGATTGTTTCTCTGAAGGAAGCAAGAATTAAACCTGCCCCTACCCAGTCAGAAGAGGTTCTGCAGTGTGACAGATGCTATAGCTCAAACCCCAGAAACACTGGGTGTTATCTAAAGAATATTATCTATCTCCAGCAGGGTCTTCTTTTCCTTAAAATTATTCATGAACTTCGATTTCATAAGACATGTTGTAGTGTTTTATTTATGTCACTGTTTAACCACACAATAGATTCTTTTAAATAAATTTGCTTGCTGGACCAGATAGAATAAGAATACATGTGTGACTAGTTAATTAAAAATGTGAATAATTTGGACTATATTTTAAAGTATTTTTCCAGGTTCATACATGAAGATTTAAACTACAGCTTTAATGAAAACTTGTTTCCAAACTAGCTACTGTGGGTGGGCATGTGACTGTAAAGTAAAACAGTTTAAAGTTTCAGCCATGACATCTGTCTTAGATGTTACTGGGTACCCAATAAAATCAAGGAAGATAACGGTTCAGCTATCTGAACAAGCAGCGGGCGAAAACACACAGTTCAAGAACACAGTTCAAAGCAAAGTGGCAGAGATTTTTGGAGATGTTTATCTTTTCTGTTCCCTGAGATTATTATTCAGCCTACACAACCAGCAGAGTATTCTCTGGGAACAGAGAGCAACTTAGAGTAACATCCCAACATGTGCAAGACATTTTGTTCATCATGCTCTAGAGGAAACTTTCAAGACAAATAGGGAGCCAGCTACGGGTGGTCTTCAGAACTTGAAGAGGAATGTGTTAGAGTAGCACAGCCCTGGAAAACATACCTATAAGGGTTAACAGATGCATTTACATCTGTACTATAAGTTCAGCATGTGCGTGTGATAGTCACATCCAACCATGTATGCTGGAGGGCTGCAAGTACAGCACGTTGTAAAAACATAAGCTTCCTTCTCATTTCAAACAGCCGGCACACCAAGTTCAATGTCAATCTGCATTTTTCTCAGGCAAATTGGGAAAGAAGAAATTACCGATATTTTCAGCCAAACAGCATACTAGCAAAACTTGGCCATTATTTCACCAGTTCTTACAGCCTTTAGGTAGCCCAAGGTAAGATATGAAATGTTCTTTGCTGTTACAATAGCAATGACTAAAAAGGAATGGACTGTAAGTGTCAAAAGCTGTAACACAATGCAACCCACATCTGTCAGCTGTGCTTATTTCCCTTTAAATCATAATTCTTCATGTCACATTGTTGAACAAATCAAAATTTGGGTACCTAGTGTACTAAAAGGTCATTAAAATATAAAATTATGACAAATGCAGCATGGAGTAGACTTCTGCAACTCATAAGACAAATCTCTCTGACCTTCACAAGAAAAAAAATCCATTTTTTAACACTTAAGGTTAAGGAGTTCATGCCAAAGTTATTTCATGTATCTGTTTTTGATTGTTGCAGAAGATGCCCTTTGCAACTGCTCTCCTAAAATCAATATTGCTGACCTTTCAGGCTGTGAATGCTGTCTAATCAAAGAAGGAGCCTTCTAATTTTTTTTTTTTTTAATTTGAACTGCTTTATGTGGATGCTGTCCATAATCTGTGAAGTCATTAATTAATGTTTATAGTCCTGATACAGTTGTATATAAAATGCCAGCATAATGATAATTTCACAGGGAGATATCTGCTGCACTATTAGCAGCTCTCTATAGGACTGAAGAAAACCTGAAACATTTGTGCTAGTGCTGATCACAGATTCCAGAGTAAAAATAACTACCTCAGTCTGGACCATTTAACAAACCACATGTTCCAACTAAAATAACAGTGTCTGCATTTGTTAGGTTTTAACACCCATTCTAGGAACCCTATACAAAATAAACATGAGGTCAGGTAACCTAAGGACAAAATAAAATCTGTGGGACAAAGATTCCAAAGTAAATAGTGCAATTTGAAAATGTGAAAAGCACTTTTTTTTTATTTCTCAAATGCAGTTAAATTCAGCTTTTCAGCAGAATCCTAGTAAAGTTCAAAACTGACCAGGAGATAACTTTAACACAGGCAGCTGCAGTCCTAGTGTTAATTAACAGCCTCAGTCACTTTCATGAAACCCCACTGGCTCCTGATTTACGTGCCTGTACTGTAAAGCCTCTGACCCGATTCCGTAAGCCAAAATAAAATACGGTCTGTGCAGCAAACTGAAATCTCCCTGGAGTCACAGAGCAATGCCATGTTTCAGCTGAAGATTTCAGGATTCCTGTGTTAATAACACCACACTGAGGAACTGGTAACGGAGATGTGCTTGCGCATATGCCGCTGTCATTAGATCACCCATTTGTTTGTATACAGATCTCAGACTTCCAAGCTGAGGCTAATTTTAGCTGGACTCAGATGATCCTGCCAGACTCACTATCCCTCGCTTTGCTAATTATTGCTCAGCACTCTGCTCCAGCTGACTTACCTTTTTCACTGTCTGTGAATTACTGCCAGGGAGGAAGCAGTGAGTGTTGTTTGGGGAGACCTCCTTGTACCTTCCTTGCTGTGTTTTAGTCAGTTTGTTGGGTGCAATCCCATTAACAACTGCCGAAAGGATGCTGCTGGTCATGAGAGGAGTCAGGGTCTGGCAGAACAGACAGATGGCCACCACTACGGCCAGAAGGAAGGGGCGAGGGCGACAAAGCCTGCGGCACCTGGGGACTTGCCCACAAACCATGGCCTCTTTGCCGTCCTCACTTCACCCTTTGCCACATTGCAGATGCAGTCCAAGTAGCCACGTCTTGCCAGGGTAAAAAAAGTCAGAGGCACGCTTTACCCAAACCTAGCGAGAGTCTTCTCCATTTCTGCTGCTGAGTGCCTCCGTGGTACCCGGCAAGAAGTCATGGGTTCCAGAGGAGCAGAGGCTTGGGAAATGCCCTCCCATGGGGGTACGGGAACAACCTGTGAAAAAACAACAAGTGAGCAGTGGCAAGCAGCAGCATGCCATGCGGTGTTCTGTAAGGAGCCGTAGCGAGCTCGTCTACACCACGCGCTCGGGAGAACAGACCTGCCGGCAGACAGGTGAGAGGCAGAAATCTTCACCCCCTCTGCAGAAGGAACTACTCAGCCAGACAATAGTATCCAAGAAAGCAAGAGGTTAAAGCTTAACATGTCCTGTCCACAGCTGAAAAGAGTAAGAGAGTGTACCAACTTCGTGAACAATCGTTTGCTGTTTTTTTTCTCTCTTGCATTCTCAATTCCCACTTTGTTTTTACAGTTTCCTTCATTCCAGTCCCTTTAAATTGCCTCCTTCCTGTCAGCATGCACAGCTTTCTCTCTAAAAGTGATCATTTATCTGAAAACTGACAGGCTATGAAGATTTTCGTTTGCATTTGTTTTGTCCAGATTGCGAGTTCAAAGTTAGGTTTACTTACTCAGTTCTTATCCTGTTAGAAGTTTTCCGTTCTCCTCTAATGGGCTGCTGATTAAAACCACTTGGAACAACCCTGGCTCATGATCCCAGCTCGTCTCACACACTCAGAAGGCAGGCACACGCACATACACACGCCATCTGAAGCCAGTTGGACCACAGATTTCATATAAATAAAGGCTGGACTGCTCAGAGGGTGGGGCTAAACTAGCTCTGCTCTGAGCAGGCACCGGGTTTGGAGACGCAGCCTGAAATCTGGATGGGGAACAAGAGGTGTCCTTGCTCACGCTGCATGCCTCGGAGCCACCATCACTGCAATTTTTAGAAAACTGCTGTTACAGCAATCAGTCTAATTGAAACAATATTAATATCTTGCAGGCAGTAGAAATCTGAGCAGCACCTGCAATATTTTAATCCAGATTAACAAAAATGTTATAAAAGGAAGCAGATTTACTTTGACATAAGCGTCACTGACAAAGCAGTTGTCAGTAATTTTCCGTAGTAGATATAATATCTCATAGCAGTGTATAAATAAAACTTCTTACTGATGTCAAAGAGGGAAAGAAAGGAGGGCGGACAAAAATACTCCAATGAAAGCACTTAGTATCTAGGCCACAGAAGGTCTTAGTTACTACTTCCCCCTGCTGACACAGGACATGGACAAGACAGATGGGAACAGTTGAGGAACTCTCTTGTCTTTATAGACCTAAACTTCTCATATAATCAAGTTATTTTAGCTAAAAATATCTGTATACAAGTCATCTATTTTATCCTTCATCCTTAATTTTTTTTGAAAAGAAAGACTTCTTCCTACACTGCCTCATATATAAGAAATGAGCATTGTTACGATAACTTCGAGCCAATTTACACAATTCAAGAGCAGCAGCAGCAGCATTAGCAAGTTAGAGACCTGTGTGCAGCAATGAAGAGTAGAGTATATCTTTGTTTGAAGTGTTGGTGTTTATTCCGCTTTTAAATCCCTTTTTTTTCCCCATACTAAAACCATCAATTCGTGCATATAGGAAAATGCAGAACCTCAGCTGTCACATGCACTGCATTTTAGTTTTCTAAAATGGGGCTGTAGTTGTCTAAATGAGACTCCTGGGTTATCCTGAGCAGGAAGGGAGTACAAAACTTGCCCATACCCTCCCGTGATAGATGCTTGCCATCCACCCAGAAACTCCCATCTCTGCTCTCTGGAGACACGTTGCTCATGCTCCTTCCTTCCCAGCACACTAGCTCACATCCTTGGGCCCTGCTCCAGCCAGTCTGTGCTGCAGAGCCTCTGGCTAGCGGACATCAGAAAACCACGTGTTCCCTGCAGCTGGCTTCGGGCTAGGTCTGTGCTGTGCAGTGGAGAGGGGTACCCAGGGAGCTGGTACCTTCAAAGGAGGATTGCGGAGACACTACCAGCCAGCCTGGGAGCCACAGTAACCCCCTGAGCAGAGGAGGAGAGCATAGCAGAGTTGCTTTATTGTTTTAAGAGATTGTCCTGTGGTTTTTGGCATGCCCTGATGTCTGGGCCCACAACCACCAGCTGTGTGGGTGGCATTTGCATGGTTGTCAACTTCTCCCAAATTCTTAGTGAGGGGATTTTAGTCAGAGCTTTATGTGCTATTGCTAGAAGACTTGATTAAACCTAGTTTATAAAGATTTGGATTAATGGTTGTGGATGTGGAGATCACACCCCCTTGCTAGAGTCCCACACTAGAACAAAGTAATCCTTTCTGTCCTCACCCCCTGCTCTCTCAGTTACCTTCAGCACAGCAAGTAACCATGCTCTCCCTCCAGCCCAGCATCATTTTCCCCTTTCAAGCTCATAAGTGATGTCTTTATCCTCACATTTCCCCAATGTCCCAGAGCCAATTCATCCTTCCTGCACCCCAAAATCACTCATGGGCCCCAAATCTTTCAGGACAAGCTGCCAACTTTTACTCATTTACTGTACCAAGACTGATACTGCAAAAATAGAGATGAAGGGATATCAGCAGAGGGCAGGCAGATCACTGCCTCCTGTGTACTCCTGGAGATCAGCCTTCTGTTCATCTGCTTTTCCCAGATGTTCCAAGGAGCTGGCTTTCTCCCTGTGTTTTGTGGTTTCTTTTCATGACAATAGCATGTAATGCACATTTCTTAAGCTGTAAATACTTTTCTCAATCACAGCTAGAGTGCAATGAACATGATTCCTGTCATCTTTTGAATCAGGATTCCACCACATCTCTGGGCTTACGTGTCTACTGACTTATCTGGTCAAATTGACACTTCAGAAATTAAGCCAAAACTATTGCAAATAGAGAGTAATTCTCCTGGCCTTAACTCGTCACCTACCAAAAGGATATAAGTGGATAAAGAGTCAGGCCTCCTGGGTCCCAAACTCAGGAGTCTTCAGTGCATAATATTCAAATAACTGCAGAACACAATTATCTGTAAGATCAGAAATATCCAGCTAGGTATTTATATTTGCAGGTATATGTACGTATTTCAGAAATCTTAGCAGAAAGCTGCAAATCTCCTCTTTCTGACACACAGAACAAATCTAGTATTCATTTCCTATTTGGGATTCCCAGACCTGTTCCTTCCAGTGGCTGCTCCCACTGCATGGATTAAGGGCTCTCTAGCCTGCTTTCCTCTCCCTACTCCTTCCACTTACTCAGAGCTGCTTTCCTGGATGCTCCCTGCAGCAGCTAGCTGCTGCCCTGATCTGCATGAGGCAAGGTCCTGCAGGGATTGCTTCTGCCAAAACCAACCAGCCATGTCTGTCAAGAGTGATCTCCAGTCCTTGCAGCCAGAATCCCAGTTCCATCTGCATCATCTGGAATAGACTCCAAGTGTTTAAAGATACCATGACACAGAAAAGGTGAGAGGAAAGTCATAAGACTTGCTAAAAATTGCCAGGGACTAGGATTTGGAAGGACTTAGCCAATATGCCATGCAGGCATGTAACGTGCACCATTCATCATCTCACTGGGGTTTTAAGCAATCCAGCTCATATTCACACAGCTTCCATTTTACGCAAGTCTCTGTGTTTGTTCAGTGGTGAGAGCTACTGACCACTGAAGAATGATTTCCATGGTCTAAGTAGTGACCTGGACAGATATTTGCCAGGAGCCAACCAAGAAAAAATACTAGGCACAGAAAATTAGCAGGAATTTAAGGCTAGCTGAATAGATCCATTTTATGCATGCTTAACTTCACTCAGAGATCTAACATGAATCATTCTGCAACTCTGAATAAAGTTAAGTCCAGATATAAGAGCAGGACTTGATATAATAAAAACCATTTTGCATCAATAATTTCACTATACTGAGGCTGCCAAGAAGAAAATATGTTTAAAAACCTATTCACATTTGCTCTTTTCTAGAGCAAGTTTCAAATTACAAAGTATAGCGTCCTAGCAGCCATTTCAGTGATAAATGAACTCACACGAAAAATAAGCTTAGACAGATAATTTCTAAATGAACTGATAGTCAAGTCCTTGTAATCATGTCTGTCACCTTCACAGGGCAAACCTATATGCAATTTTCATTGTTTATGGTCAACTCTTTAATTTCTTTTTTATTTTCCAGCATACTAAAAACTATGCCAAGGGCCATAAATTCTCACTAACTTCAAATATTGGATAAAAGCTTTATGAACAAAAGGCATTAATAGCACTGTAAATATTCAAGCAAAACATCTAGTTAAACCGTGCTGGAGAAAGCCTGCTCAGCCGCACCCTCCAGGATTTTTTACTTCACCCTGAATTCAATCCAGATTGCAATTATGTCTGCAGTATCTTCAGTCCTGTGTGTGGTCCCATTATAAGCATTGAATGGGGAAGACTGGCACAGAGTGAAGGAAGTAGGAGAAATACGTTTCATTCCTGCTCTGCACATTGGAAGATTTGATACTACTGAAGTTTAAATTAATCCCAGCATAGCAAAAACCCAAACTCTCTCCCCTTTTCCCATTCATAGAACACTGTAAGCCTTAATGATATTGTGATTTTGTTCCACAGAGCACTCCAGAGAACAAAGATTCACGTCTTAATCCTTCTTTGGCTCAGCTCTCTGATCTTGGCTCACAGTGAAGGCAGGCTAGCAGGGAAGATTCTGCAAATCTTGGAAAGCAAAACAGTTGATGTTAACAGGAGAAGAGTTTTAGGGGAGACTCCCCTTTTGGTTTTGCTTCTCATTATTGTTCCATTTATTTAATATTTTGTCTTTATGTAAGAGGCAATAAATGATCTGGACTACACAAGCAGTGTGTTTACTTCTCTTACCGTAGGATTTACAGTCCATATATATGTATAGTCAATATATAGTCCATTTTAGATCCTTAGTCTGTAAGTTTTATCAGTGTGCTAAGAACTGTGATTGCTGGATGTTTTGCCCCAAGAAAGATGCCTTTAGGCCTGCAGGTCCATGGGCAGATCAGCCAGTCTAGTAATTCCCATTTCTAGTAATTCCCATTTCTAGTAATGGAAAGGAGAAGGTCTTACGTGCTTCTCTCTCCCCTGCCTTTAGTTGTCTCCATCTTACCTCTGCTCCTGCTCTTTCCTTCCTCTCTTCCTACCTTGTGGTGGTGCTCATTAGATACTTGCATGAGAAAAAACTGTGCAGGTGGGTTGGTTTTCTGCCAGGTGAGTCAACTGAATTGACCGAGAGGTCCAGCAGGCCCTAGTGCTGGTACAAGTTAAACAGCAGGAGAACATGAATAAGTGAGGATGTAAGCAGAAGAAGGGAACAGGACCTTTTAGGCAGCGGCAAAGCTTGATACTCAGTTCGGCAGACTACTGAACCTACCCCAGCTTCCCTGAAGTTTTAGGTAGGATCTGGGCCAACTGGGTCATTTGTCCAGAGGCATCTCTTTGTATCTCAGCCATGCTCTTCACTACTATCTTTTGGTAGAAGGGAGACAATAAAACACTGGTATCTATTTATTTATATATGTTAATAATATAGAAAGTTGCTTGACATGAAGGCAAGGGAAAGCAGCTGAAGACCAAAGGCTTATGAAGATACTGGTTCCAGCTTAAAAGGCAAATTTGCATGTCAGGAGGAAGAAATAGATCAGTAAATTCTTTGCTTCTCCCTGTCTACAGTTATTCATTGACTCTTGACATAATCCCCTTGCAGCAGTTATTCTGAGATTACACAGAGATTTGTGCATTTCATAGCCAGTTTGATTGCTCAGACTCATTGGTTACTGCCAAGAGCTGAATAAGATTCAGTGATAATCAAAAAATGCCCAGATAGGCTGCAAGAACATGGACACTTATCTTCAGGTATGCAGAACAGGAACAAATTGAAATATCTCATGACCTCTGACAGCATTTGTGTTCCTTTTTGTTTTAAGTAAATATTTTGTTTTGTCGTGGTCCACGTCTCTTCGCTGGCATCTTGCTGGTCCCCCTCTTCTTCACACCTCAGGTGAGAACATTTGAACTTCCATTCTCAGGTCTTCCTCTTTCTTCCTCCAAACTTATTCTAATGACAGCTCTGTCTTCTCTAAAAATCATTCTCTTCTTTTAACACAGTGAATAAGCTCTTCTTTTAGGTGATCTAGATCCTTCTTGTTGTCTTTTTTCCAATTACATTCTCTGGGCTTATTATATGAAACATATTTGCACAAATGCTTCTCTACGTTCTCATGCACTTCTGCAAGCAGAGCTGTTCACTGCCTTGTACCTGCACAAGGGCTCTGAATGCGCTTTATGTGCTGCATAGTAGTATTTTCCTTGCAGTTCTTCCTAGCTGCTTATATTCAGGTGAAAGTGTATTGAAAGGACCAATGGGAGTGGGAAGAAACCGAGAATACCAGTGTCACTGACTCTGTCCTAGCCACTCCATGCCTGCTCACATGATGTTTGCAATGGAGGGCATCCGTATTGCTCCCAGCTGTTCCATGTACTGGGACACCCTCCCCAGGCCAGGCCCTTCCCCTCCATCCCCAGCATTCAGGTCAGAAAAGCTTCCACGAGAAGGAGACATGGTAAAGAGGGGCAGCCATTGGCAAGCATACCAGTTTTGTGGCTACTGCAAAGAGGAAGGAGCAATCATCACCCAGCCAAGCCTCCAGGGTGACAGTAGGGCACATCCTAAATAGCTTCCTATACAGTGGGAATGTGTGAAGCTTGGAATGAGAGCAACAAATGTGAGGGAAAGGCCCAGTCTGTAAGGGCATTTAACAGGGGGAAGAGAAGCATTTACAAACCCTTTTATTTCCAACATGTAGCATTCTGCATTTTCTCTGGTTTTTGGGGGTTTGGTTTTGTGTTTTGTTTTGTTTTGTTTTAAGTTAATTGTTCTCATTTCTGTTCCAATAAACCCCAAATATAGAATTGAAATGTCATAGTCCTCCAGGCCCTGTCACAAGGTCTTTCCTCTTCTTTTGTGTAAACGAAATTATTTCATTGCCGTGTTCCCTTTTCACTTTAGCCTGGCCTCATTATGTAGGTAACTAAGACTAGTAGAGCGTTGTTTTGTTTTTTTTTTCTCCTTCTGTTCTACATCACAAGTGGACTCAAAAGAGTTCAGAAAATCAGGAAAGCCAAGCTAACCAGAAAATTCATGACAGTCATCCCCAAGCACCAGTTTTTATACAGTTGCCCTCGAGTTTGGGAGCAAGCTCTGTTTCAACTAAACCAACTTTCAGAAGCTGAAAAAGAAAAATACAACTAGACTCCTCATTCCATAAACGCTCATCTTCCAATTCACTTTCTAAGTTCCTTAAACAATATTTTCTTCTGTCCCATTACCTTTGGCTGCCTTTCTTCCTCTTCACTGCTCCCATGGTCAGGAACGTCCTCTCTTCCTTTAGCGGAGTGGTTGCTTTGCTGAGACCACTCATAGACTTTTGAATGACTATCCCAGTGTCTCCTAGGTTCAGCAGTCCCCTGATGCTCTTTGGCAGCAGGGAAACAAATAGAAGTCTCCTACAAACAAGAAAATATCGTTTAGTATTACCTCTATTGTATACATATAAAACAAGGGTGCAATGCTCTCAGGTACCTACAGCTGTCTCTGTGTTGTCCTCTAGATGATTTAGTCTGTGCTGCTGCAGATGGTGTGCCTGCCATAACTGGAAAACAAGCTCTATAATTTTGGATCATGTTTTCCAGGTGCCAATCATTTCAGGCATTTTCATCATTAAATTTTGGTTAGCCCCAGTACAGTAAATATCCATGCAAATATACAACTTAAACCACATCATCGCCTCCACTGACTTCGGAGAATGAGCTCATACATGTGGGTGTTTTAGGCACAAGGGAATAAGAACTTGATTTTTTTGTATCAGAAGGCTTTGAACTGAAGGGTGTTTGTTTAACAGAGTTCCTCTTAGGAAGGAGAGTTTTAAGACAACCACATAACACAGAAAGGTAGACTAAATGCTCACTTGTGCCTCTCAAGGCACCCATACATCTAACCAGCCCCATCAAGACCAGTTGTTATTATATATACTAGAGTACATAACAGTTTATTCCAGTTTGTTGCTTTCTTGCGATGCTGCCAGAATATACAATAAGGCAGTACAGAAATATGTCACCTGGGGCACTTCACACATTGTGCACGTATATGAGAAATTATTGTACAAGCAAATGGAATACGTGGGGATGCAAGACATGCTATTTTTTTGTTCTTATGGACAAGCAGAAAAAGATAATGGTAAACTTCTGAACTTACCAATCTGATTATAACTATAGAGTTCCTCTCACGAGTCCAGCTGCTGTGGCATGATTACAGCAGAACAAGATAACAGAAACTGCTGTGGCACAGAAGTTACTTTAGAATTACCCTTAAGTACATTACATCTTTTAAGGACTGACTTTCAACAACCCAGTCCACATGGTATTTCTAAAAATAAAGCTGAAAATTAAGTTGAACCATTTTTGCAGCTAACAAAAGCAAGGTGGCCAGAATACATATACTGAAGGAGGCCGGACAGAAAGTCCCCATTGCAGCTGCCATGTGGACTGATGAGTTCTTTGTGTCCTGCCCCACGCAGAGTCACCACACTGCCTCTCAGCTCTGGTCTGTTGGACTGCACAGCTTGCTCAAAACATGCCTGACGGCTGTTGCACTGGGCCGGGAGGAAATGGCGTGAAAGCTGAAACCGAGGGAGCGACGTCATGCCGAACTGCTGTGGCACGGCTGGGAGGCAGCTGAACGTCATACTGTCAGGGGGTGATCCTAACCATTTTGATTAAATGGGTCATGTGTAAAACTAGCGTTCCAGGCAAGGGGCTGTTGAAAAAGCAAGTTTTAAGAAAGGTATTTCTCAGGTCTGAGAGATCTAAAATGTTTTGTCGTCATTTTCTACACTTCATATCTAATTTGAGTTGTCCAGAGGGGCTGAAAAGCGAATAGAAGCATTTTTGTTCATTGTCTGATTACTGGGTTGTTTGGCGTTGTCTCTTTTGTGGGTTGTTTTATTATATTTTTTAATTATGGAGGTATATTCTATGACTAGAGGCAGAGGTAGATGCTCTGAGGATTTGATTTTGCAAAAATTAAAAGAGAACCAAAATATAACCGAATCAGAATTCCTCTGAAATACAGTATGAAGTAGCTCAATAATATCTTATTAATATTTTTAAATCAATCACTTTTTCCATATGACTATGTTTTGATGCACTTTCAAAACTAAAACATACTGGAGAGACTATTTGTTTTGGAAAATAAAGTAAAATCAGGTAGTGCCAACACAGAAAATTCATAAAATGTATGTAAGGCTGATAGCTGATTTACTTGTTTTAACATAGATTTTAGAAAGAGAATTACGGAGAATATTTGGGGTTGATTTGAAATCATGCCATTGTTAGCCAAATATGAAATCAGGTTACAGTTTTATAGTGTGTTGATGTAATTACAAACAATATATTTAGATGATTCCTTCCTTCATGAGTTTAAATATTACTGCTTAAGGTTTAAACAGTAGGGAAAAGGAAAACTTAGAATCTTTTCTATTAAAAGGCTTGCCAGCCTCCATAAAGAGACATTCCCAGTACATTCCTTTCACCCTCTTAGCAGAAGTCTTTAAGTAAATAGCTGTAGGTGAGTGTTTGAAAAGAACTTTCAAAATGAAAAGTACTTTAGAGTTGGTAAATTGTAACGTTAATGGAGATACTAACCAAAACACCTGAAAGTTGGATTTTCTTCTCTTTGTTGTTTTTGAGAATCATCTTTAGTTTTCCTGTCCTGGGCTAAAAGTTCACTGAGGTGTTTTCCCAGTGCATATTTTAGATTGTATCTATGTCTTACAAGAGCAACCAACAGTGTTATAGAAGAGGTGGGCAAAACTGTTCTGATGTAAGTGACTCTCTCAAAGGTAATCATTACTTCTGAAATCAGGACTTCTGTGTACAAAAGTATGCTTCAAGCCAGTGTCTAAGAAAATTCCTACTCTGAGTTAAAATGATTAACACATAATTTTTATTTGTGAGGGTAATTTGAAGAGAACTGCCAGCTTAATTTCTGTTTATTCCTCAGTTCCTTAGCCATTCCAAGTGTATTAGGCTATCAGGAAGAGCCCTGGGAAATGTACGGTGTACCTTCCTAAATTAAAATAAGGGGTTGGTCAATACTATTGACTGTAGAACCATTACGTTTTCCAGACCTGACTAAGGAACACATGTTTTTATTGTCAGTTCATTCAACTATTGGCTAATCCATCCATCTATAGAATGTGCTTTCTTTAAAAGCCTGAGATTAATTTAGCCCCAAATATCACAACAGAGACATTAAACACATTTTAAAATAATTTAAGTCAAGAATACCATAACCAGATGAATTCATCACAGCAGAAGCACTCCAACTTGTCACCTTTTTAAGCAAACCACATGATTGAACATTTATTAAAACAATTTTTAAATATGATGAGCACTTCTTTTTACACACAGAGATAATGCAATTTTAGTTTCACCAGAATAAAAGATAACAGAGCTGTAAAAAACATTTCCTTTATCAACACAGGGAAAAATATTCCTCTACTTCTGACAAGAAAGGATTCCCTAATTCCATAGCACTTCCTTGACTGACCCCTTCCAGCACTTAACTACACTCACACTTGCAAAGTTTATCCAAACATCTACCCCACATATCTTTTCCTGAAAAGAAATAGTAAAACTTGCTTTGAAGTCATAGGGCCACAGTTTCGCAGGTAGAAACAATATAAAATTATCTTCGCATTGCTCCCCGATTTCTGTTTCACCAATTCTCACCTGTGCAAATGCAGTATAATTACTTATTCTTCTGTAAAGAAAGGCTTAGTATCACCCTAATTAAGAAAACAAAGTTAACTCTCAACCTAGGAAGTAAATCTCTGTGCAGCAACAAAAGTATACTTAGGATTCCCCAAAATTTTGGGTTTTTTTATGAAAAACATAGAAATTGTAGCTGAACAACTGCATCTACTTTATTTAGTTTAAGAATCCCCTCTTTGTACTCTTAAATTTCAGTGAAACTTTTCTTAATTGGCAGTAGCCAGTTTCATAAATGTGGGCATACAGATTTGATTCAATGTATATGGCGTTGCTGAATAAATATTTACAAAGGAACAGAGCAGCCACAACACTCAGAAGTTTTCATAATATAAGGTACAAGGTACAAATAAGTATTAGCACTTTAAAAATGTGAAAACAGCTGTGGATCCTAACATTGTTCATCATTTGCTACTGCATCAGGTAGATTTCTTGTACAGTCATGCGGCAAGTATTTCTCTACTCTGGTTGTAATACGCTAGGGTTTTTTTTTCAACACCATCAGAATTTATTTTTTCAGTAGACAAAGGGAATACAGTTAGCAAACAGTTAAAGTCATGTTTATAATAAAGACTTTAAATGTATACAAAATAATGTAGGAAACTATTATTATTGTGAAATATGTGATGTACGCAAGCACAAGTCTGTAAGTAATCATGCAACTTGTTAACAACTTCTGCATGCTCAAATAGCTCCTAAATACAAGATCTATCTAGAAGATATCTATCTATTCTTTATAGAATATCATATGAGTATAAAAGCAAGATATGGATTTGAAAGTGCTGGAGGAATATTACTGTAACTTGGTATAGATACAACGAAGAGTGACATTTTTCTTGTTTTAGTTACATTATTCTCAGAGCATTTCAGGCAGTCTTGGGAAGGGTGACAAAACTGCAGAGACTGTTCATACAGTGTGGCCTAACTTGAGGTATTCATGCATACCCTTAAGAGAGTGTAAAAAGTCAGATCCTTATCCTTCTTGCAGTTCTGCTTCTCAGAGATTTTTAGTGTAAAGGCAAAACTGAACCCTCTGCTGTCAAGGTGAAGGCCACCTGGGTCCTCCTTCTGTCACCTGTCACTTCTATTGAACAAGACAAGTGCTCGGTCCAGGCATTCCAGCAGGATGAGGTGGGAGATGAAAAAACTCGCCAAGAAAAGCCAGCTCGCGGTGGAAAGTACCTCCCTGGTGAGGGGGGACAGAAAGGGGAAAACAAACCTCAGAATTTCTAATCTTTAATGTGTGTGGTTGAAGAACATTTTGCAAAGTTCAATAAAGAAGACAAGAATGCAAATTACTCTGTGCTGTTCAGAGAGACAACCCAGCAGGATTTCCAGAGCAGGAAGCATAAATGTGTTTCCTCTTTCTTTTTCATTTCAGACCTAGAATAAATAAAACCTACAGCTGAGGGAAAAATGTTACTTCTTCACAATGCAGACAGACAACACAGTTTACAAGGCAAAGACCACTTTTTGTACTGTTACAGTGCTTAGCACATCGCTTCTCAGTTTGTGGTACAGCAAATACCTCCTCATCCTAAAAATTCACCCAAATGCTGGAGCATTGAAATGAAACTGAAACCAGCTGCACTGCATAGTGCCGCAGGGTCACCTAACCCAATGCCTGGTATCAAACAGCGTTCTGTGGCGTATGCCAGAGGGTTGTAGGACTGTCACAGGCACCCAGGAACACTTCCCTGGTTGCAAACTCTCTTAATTTCTAGTGATTGGTCTTTAGTGAGTTTTTGATCCGGATGTGTTACTTCTGCATTTTATGCCTCTGTGGGCTTTGCTTCCGTTAATGTCTCAGTCACTTTTTACACCCACGTAAGCTATATGGCCAGTTTTACAATTTAGGCATGCCACGTGGGAAAAATTGCTGCTCTTTTTTCATTTTGGACTGGCTACCTCCCTGCTACTTCTTCTGTCAAAAGACACACCTTTTCCACAGCACCCCTGAATTTACAGATCCCTGTTACACCCTTACTGAGCTGCCTCTTTCCCAGCCAGAAGAGTCCCAGACAATTCAGCTGCTTCCCAGATATGTTGTCATTACACAGCTTTGACTACTTTGATCCTCCTATTTGAGCCTTTCCTAGTTTTGCTACATTTTGCAGCAGAGCGGACCAGAATTTTACACAATGTTAAGACCTAACTGTATCATTGATTTACACAGTGTAAAACTGTTCTGTTTTGTTCTTTATCTCCTACTGAGTCATTCTTAGCACTTGTCTGACCCACTGCTGAGCAATGAGCTAATGTTTCCATAGAATTACCTAGATAACTCCAAAATCACTTTCTTACGTTTCTACTTCAGAGGCCCCAGCTGCAGGTAAATCGAGAATTATTTTATATTTACATTATTTCAGAAAATATTGAATTACATCTTCCATTTTATCAGACACTTGATATCATGAGATTGTTCGGCTACTTTTAAGACTTTGCATTTTTGTTATTTTTGAGAACCTGACGTAAGTGCAAACATTGCTGGGAAAGTAGCACGGCAGGCGGTAGGCAATCTAGGAGACTCCTGGAGTGCATAGACGACAATTTCCTAAGCCAGGTAATAGATACGCCTACCAGAGGGGACGCAGTACTGGATCTGGTGGTCACCAATGTAAGTGAGCTCATTGGTGATGCGTCCAGCTCTGGGGTCCTCAGTACAAGGACATGGACCTGTTGGAGCGGGTCCAGAGGAGGGCCACAAAAACGATCAGAGGGATGGAGTACCTCTCTTCTGAGGAAAGGCTGAAAGAGCTGAGGCTGTTCAGCCTGGAGAAGAGAAGGCTGTGGGGAGACCTTATTGCAGCCTTTCAGTACTTAAAGGGGGCTTATAAGAAATATGGGGACAGACTTTTTAGCAGGGCCAGTAGCAGTAAGACAAGGGGTAATGGTTTTAAACTAAAAGAGGGTAGATTCAGACTGGATATAAGGAAGAAATGTTTTACAATGAGGGTAGTGAAACACTGGAACAGGTTGCCCAGAGAGGTGGTAGATGCCCCATCCTTGGAAACATTCAAGGCCAGGCTGGATGGGGCTCTGAGCAACCTGATCTAGTTGTAGATGTCCCTGCCAACTGCAGCGGGGATGGACTAGATGACCTTTAAAGGTCCCTTCCATCCCAAAGCATTCTATGATTCTATTTACCCCTCTTTAACTGATCTGCTGAGGAGCAGAGTCCTACTGGACTCCTTCAGCAGCCTCTCCGTGTTGGGAATATTGGTAATTTATTCCTTTACTCTTTATTATCCTATTTTGCAAACAGCCATGTAACATTAAGGGACCTCCACTCTTCAAACAGCACATAACTGTTTTAAAGAAACTTTAATGAGAGGCCCTGTCGAAATGCCTTTCTGTAGACTGCATCAACCTGACCTTGTCTACTCAGTGAGGCTTCCAAGAACTCTGCTGACCAGGAGGCAAGGACTCTGCCAATATGTAACTACTCACACTACTCGCTGCTTTGACACTGTCATCACCTGCTGAGCCTTAAGCTTCTCTTGCAGGCTTCCTGTTTAGAAGAAAAACAAAACAAAACAAAACAAAAGCATGTACAGGTTTTATTGCTCTACATCTTTGACTTACCTATCGCATTTTTCACATTTGTCCATTTCTATTGTCTTAACTTAGACACAAAATACTAGTGCACTAATGAGGACAAAGGGAAGTTTTTCCCTCTTGTGAGTTCTCTAACTAGCTCCTCCATGAAAAAATAATTTATATTGTCCAATGAAACAACGAACCAGTGCTCACACTAAAAAATGAAATTTTTATTTGGATTTGCAGTCTCTGCACCATCTTGGGTATGATTTCCACCGGAGTGAGGGATTTTGCTATATATGGTCTTAATTCTCAAAGGACTTACTTCTTCGCCCTAGAGACGTAGACATTCCGCCCAAGGGGAGCCTCGATTATCTGTTGCTTATTTAACTTCAATTCATAGCATGGCACCAGTTTCCAACAGAACAAATAGTTTGTTATCTCTATGGTCTCAATAGCCTCACTTAAAACCAGATATTCTAGTCCTCAAGTGTTTTTTTAGACTGCAATTTCCACAGAAACACACAGACAGCGCATTCAGTTCCCAGTTTTAATGGAACCTTAGTTACACTGCTCTTTGCTGCTTATTTTCACCAATTTCTATTCTATTACCAAAGTCCATTTATCATCCATAATCACATTTTCCTTCTTACACATCTACTTTTACCCAGTTTATGAATTTAAAATGTCTACTTTTTTCATTTTTAAATGAATAGTGACAGAAGCCTGGTTTCGTTTTCATTCAAATAAAGCCTGCATTTTCAGCTCATACTCCTATTACTAATGAACCTAACTCTATTTCCTTGACACTATTTATAGCGAAACACTGCTTCTCTCCCTCTCTCCTCCTCCTCTGCGTGGGTTTGGAAAGCTACCATGGTCATGATCTTCCAGCCTGACAGCCCAAAGAGCAACCCAGTGCTAAAGTAAAATCTTCATTTCAAAGGGAAAGTGTGGGTTATTTTGTAGTGGAAGGAAGAAGGGAGTAATAATCTTAGGTTTGTTTGGTGCTGCTGCATGAAAGAGCTATATAGAGACAACAAAAAGAAATTGTCAGTGAAAGGAAATCCAGAAACTATGTCCAAAACAAGCAAGTGGGGAAAAAATATAGAAAATCTTTCCATTATATTCATGGTCAAGGGTCTAACCGAAAGATCAGTTTTCTGGTCCTGTGCTACATTTACAACTCACGGATCCAACCACTTATGGGCCTGCATTTAGGCTTCCTAACATGATCCTCCCCATTACCCTCGGGATTCTGCCGCAGGATGAACTATTTCTCCCTTTCTTCTTTTCCTGAAGCGTGTGTTGGTTTTTACATGAAAACCACTGCCCAGGAATGAAAATGGCAGCTGCAAGACACACTTACCATGGTGTTCTTTTCCCCTCCCTATTTCCACCCATGCCATGAAATAGGAAGGCAATCCTGCCTGTGGATACCTCTTGGCATCACAGGGATTTTTTTTTTTTTTAACCACATGGAAAACAGAACTTTTGTGCCCATTTGAGCAGGTGTCACTGATCGTCTGGAGGCAGAGACATCAAGGAAAATGATACTTCAGCATTTGCCTATGTATGTATTAGTTGTCCACCTACCAGAGAGGTGTCCTCCTGTACAACGATCCTTCGCATGGGTCATGTGAAGCAATCTCTTATGCAAACTTAGCTACAGTCTTCTGAGACCGTGTCAGGGACAAATCTTTTTTTGACAAATGTACAGAAAACATTAATTTGGGGAGTTGAGGTTGTTTTATTTTAACACCTAATACAATTCAAATTTAAAGGATTACTTGCACAAAAAAATAAACACATTTGGTATAAAAATTTATCATCACTTTAACACCTTTTTTTCCTCTTATGGCCTGCACCTTCTCTGGAGCAGAAACATATAAAGACTAATGGCACAAGTTTGTTTTATTCTACAGCATTTTTTTTGTTTTTACATACTCAAGTACCCTAGAGGACAACAGCCCGCTGTATACAAGAACCATTTTCTTCAGCCTGCTGAATTAAGTTTCATAAAGAACCAAAGCTATAAAGGCATTTTAAAAACCATTGTCTCTTTGTTTTTTTTTCAGAAGCACTGACTTTTTGCACCATTTATATACATAGTGTTACATAACAGCTTTTGAGTACAGTACATGCAGCAGAATATATCTGTTGAATATAAAACATACATTTAAAATCTCGCCTTGTTGGAATTTTTTGAAGATTGAATAATTGTAGAATGCCCACTGCTTAGAGAAAATGGTTTGATAGTAGAAATGTCTGCATATGTTGGCCACTGGAACAATCCAAGGCTCACTGGAATAGTATCTGCAGCACATCAATGTGCATAAATAATTTACTTACAATATTAAAACACAACTAGCAAAATCAATAGTTCAAGATCTTATGACTGCTATGTTAACCTTTAAGTGGTTGCAAGTGTGGTGGGGGTTCCTCCCCCTCCCAAGTCCTCTATAAAACCTTTAGTATGTAATTTGTTTTCCAGATGAAGAAACTTATTTATGTCTACTGCCTCTTCTCTTCATTGCAGCTGTGCACTGCGGACAGTACCATTTCCCTTTCGGTGCTTCTGTCAGTCCAACACATCCATAGTGGAACCACTCAATAGGGCACTACAAAAACAGATTTAGAGAGAGGGGTTTGCGGTTTTTTTGAAACACCTATCACAAATACAATTCTATGAAAATAAAGCATGAGTAAAAAGCATAGATTCTGCTTTCCACACAAAGTCACCAGACAAAACGAGAAGAAAGGAGGATTTCAGTCCCTAACATAACACTCAACAAACTAAGGAAAGTAATAAAAATTCTAGGAGTCATATATGGACTCATGTAACAGAGCACAAGAAGTATGTTGTGCTTCAAAATACTTTGTCTGACATTAAGTGACACAAAAGTAACCTTATCACTCACTCCTGTTTAAATGTAGTATCTCAGTCAGTACATGATTACGTTCAACTGTTCTTTTAAAGGTTTTTTTATTTGAAGGGGACAACTGGTATTAGTAGTGACATAGCTAAAAGTTCCCAGAAATAAAGGGCATTTAAATGATGTCAAACCTTCCCAGTAAAGGGTGAAGCCTTCTAAAAGAACCTCAACTTTGGGGACAGATGAAGAGAAGTTTCCTGAAGAATGTTTCAACTCATATTCACATTACTCTCAGAAACTCTAACACCAACTCTAAAGAAAAGTAACTCCTGCAAGTAATAGTTACATGCACAAGCGTCTCATGAACCTTTTCAACTGTGTTACTTACATCTTGGTTATCACAGCCTACCATTTCACCATAGGACACCTAGTAAATAAGAAAAAAAGCCCATTATTAATAATTATATTACTAATTAAAAGCAATCAACATTTTCAAAGGGCTAAAGATCAAGTTTCTTCCTCTGCGGAGTTTTTCCACTAACAGCAGCAGTAATATTTTGATTTTTCTTTTGTTACACAACCCAAAGAACATGTTCACAGCACACTGATTTTCAAAAATTTTTATGCAAAAAAAAAAAAGATACTTCTGCATATTTCAGGCTGGATGAAAAAGGTCAGCATTCAAAACCTGCATGAAGCACATTTTGGTCTAAACAACAGTGCTCAGTACATCATCAGCCCAATTTTCAAGATTACATTCACGTCTGGCATTTCCCTTGCATACATGACAATTTCAATCACTTTATTTGAAACAATCAAATACTTTCAAGAGAATTAGAGAATTCTATAAACTCTAAAAAAGCGAACACTCTTAAAAATTTTTAAAATAAGAACAAGTATTTTTAAATAAAAGTTTCTCATGTTGTCATTCAGTCTCTCAAGTTTCCCAACAGCTTTTACAAAACTAGTTTTTTGTTTGCTTCTTGTTTTTCTCCAGTTTGTGGGGGTTTTGGGGTTTTGGTTTTGTGGGGTTTTTTTGTTTCTTTAAAGGAAAATAGGAGAGACCAGGCAAATTCCTTACTAACTTAAAATTTTAACTAAATTCACTGTGAACGTGCTCAATCTTTAATTTAATTATTCCTGAAGTCTTCATTAAAAGATTTAAAACTCTCCAGGTATGTCACATCATTGGAAAACTTGCTTGTTTTTAATGTCAACGGTTGAGTTCATTATTCATATCACCAGTAAGTAAATAAAAACAGATATGAATTTCAAGACTGCAAACAGAATGTTTTTAAATTAGCAATCAGAGAAGGAAGTTCAACTGCAGCAAAACAGCAGCTCTAGTTACATTTCAGGTTGGAAGCCATCCTTACCTGATTACAAATGCAGTAACGTGGCTCATTTGGATCATAGGTCCAGTCAACCTGGCTATTAGAATCAGACTCTGGTATTACTGCTGTTTGCTGGGACAGTTCTTGTGCCAGTGCAGATGAAGAAGAACACGATGATAGAGATGAAGAAGAGGAAGATGATGAGGACTGCTGGCTTGAGGATTTGTTGTTGTTTCTAAAAGAAAAAAAAAAAGAAACACAAAAAAGGCATATCGTAATTTAAATTAATTTCCTGCCAAGTGAAAGGATCACAACACAAGTACTTTGTTCACTCTGAAATACTGCAATACGTAAATCCCAAAGCATTGTTCCCTAATGAATTTCATTCAACAATTGCAAGAACTGAAATGGAAACACTAAATGCTTTTTGGAAAAGGAAACAAGTCTTACCAGCTTACACGTTCAAGACAGGCTATTCTAATCAATGTAATTTAACAGCTTTAAACTGCCGAATGGCTTTAATCAACACTTTTTTTTCACAAAATTTTCCATCAACAGCCTTGGTGTAAAGTCCCCATAAAAATTATTTTACCAATAGAACAGGAATTTACATATAAATAATGTCATATGTCATGTAGAACAGATAGTTGTGTTTTGAACATGGCTGATTCTATGTTAAATCTCCACTCAAGCATCACCAATCACTCCACAGGAACAGTGCCAGAATACAAATTCTATGCTTTTGCTTATAGGTCAGATCTGACACCCAGGATATCCATAGATGAAGAATGCTTCTAAGACAAAATTATTAACTGAGCTGTGAACAAACACAAATTTGTATGAAGAAAAACAGGTAAGTCAATTTAAAAGGATGCGCATTCTGAGACAAACTCTTTCAAGTACAACTTGTAATTGCTGTCACAATGTGTCGTGACACTGTGTTGTTTAAAATGCTTTTAAATTTCATTTTAATCAGAAATAAAATTCATTCCATTTTCTGTCCTAGAAGGTCAGCCATAAGAAAGCGTTGTGATTATTTGTGAAGCAGCATGAAGCAGATCTCCAGATTATTTCAAAACCGTCTACAAAAGCATAGTAATTCCCAACACTTGCCAGTAGGCCAAATCTTCTCTCCAGAACACAGACAAATAAGGGAAGAAACAAGACTACATCATAGATGAAAAAGCAAATCAAGACATTTGCTTAAAACCTTGGGGTGAGTTTGCTTAAAGAAAAAAAAAGTGAGAGGGCAAAAGAAGAAAGCCCTGAACAAAAAAAGGCCAGCAGGCAATAACTACCTTCTACTGACCCCCCTCCCAGATATTAAATATGAAGTATTCCTAATAGGGCCCGTGACCTTTAAAAGAAAGCTTAGCTGTCTTAAAAGCTATAATTGCATTCAACAATTAAGAAAACCTACTTGCTTTTTCTGCCACTTCGTGAATCTGTGGTTGATGAACTTAATGTCTGCGTTAATGTAGATGCCAGAGCTGATGATGAATATCCAGTTGAATCTCTGGATAACGAAAATTCCCTTCCAAGCTGAAAATCATTGTTCTTAAATGCTTCATAGCTGGCTTTTAGACTGGATGTTCGTCTTCCTTCCTTCATCTAAAAGGAATACTGATACTGTATCAGATTACACAGTAGAGCTCTTACAGAAGACATCCTAGGCTGCTAACTGCTAATTATTTGCACAGGTTCATTAGTTACCCTGTGAACAAAATGATGTATAGTAAGTGGTAAAAAGGTGTAAGAATATCCCACAGGAAAAGCTAGAAAACAAGCTGTCCCTTTATGCAAGTTTTACAGGATGAAACTGTAGCATATAAACAATAATCGTAATATGAGAACTGAATCACATCAGCTGAAAGAGATCATGGGAATCCAGATTAAAAAAAAAAAAAAATCACCAGTCTTTCTTCTCAATCAATAGCGGATGGCAGAATGACAAGAATGTTTTGACATTACCTGTGCCGTGGCTTGCACTGCTTGAGCTGCTGCCATGGTAATTGCACCGGCCCCGGATCCTGAAGATAATGAGCCCAGGTTATATGATGCCAATGGTTGAGAAGAGTTTGTATTGTATGCATTGTTTGAAGAGGATGATGAATTACTGTTTCGACACCCTTGATGAACAGAACACATTTATGAAATTCAAAATGAAACTAAATTCCTTTGCATTTTAAGAAGAGTTATATATGACAACCAGTGAAAGAGTAGGAACTCTGTTTATGCATCAGAGCAGTCTGATAATTTGGAAAAAAGTTCAAAAAGTCATTTGACACAGCCAGTATCGGCTTAAGAAAAAAAAAGAAGTTTGTTCCCCACCTATCCTCATGTGCAAGGAGTCCTTTCAGAAAGACAGTCCTCACTATCATATTCAGCTATCAGAGAACAGATGCAGCTGCTACGTCTATGTCTATATAAACCCAATCTCTGTTGAAATGATGCTGACTACTGTAACCATCAAGAAGAGAGTAAGAATTTGACTGTACACCTATACTATTTCTGAAGTAAAACTTAACAATCTTAATTCTAAAAACTACAAATCAGTTTTAATGCAACACAGATTTCCATGGCCATCTACAGACTGACAGCTGCTCAAACACAGTTACATTTTATTTGCCATCTCATGTGAATTTCCTTCAAAAGAAAAGTAAAATGGATATGAGGGAGAATACTTAAAACTGATGAACAGTGCTAAATTCCAAAATGTGAGGTAGTTTACTTACTGTAACCTCTCACAATCTTTTATTTTCAGAAAAGAAACTATGAAACACCCTAATTTTGAAAATGGGCAGAAAGTTGTGGGTTTTTTTTTTATTCACTACTCAAAAAGACTTCTCACCTCTTTTGAAAGAGACGACACATGAAAGAATTTTATTTTATTGTAGCTGAATGCCACGTCAGACCACCCCTTAAAAAAAAAAAAGTGTAAAAATTCTTTTCCCTTACTTTGGAAATTCTTGCATGTGTTTCTTTTTCCCAAAATAATAATGTATTGATCTCTTATATTTCTACTACTGGCTGAATGAAACTGTACTGTTATCTTTTTCCAAGCAGTGTAAATAAAAACAAACAGCCAACATGCAGCTCTTAAATGACAGCAAAGCTGATGCGCTTCATGGACAACACAGATGAGTAACAATACCTGCTATTTCTCATGTTTCAAATGACTGAAAATCCCAGAGGAAAGGGTATGAGCCTCTGATTTCCAAAGACAATAACTCATAAATATAATTGCGTTTCTCTTCTTCCAATTAAAAAGCAATAAAATGCAAGACAATTAAGATTACCTGGTGTATTTTCTTTAGAAGCATCTGAAGTCAGGGTAGATAGAAGAGCTTCAGATTTAAACTTCTTTTCAGGAACATGATCTGTTGTACTATGGTGAGAAGATGGATTGTGTTTCCTTTCTAAATGAAATAAATGAAGGGAAATCAAATGCAAAACCTTTTCAGCTTGAAAGTCAAACTATAACTAGAGATAATAAAACAGCACTTTCAACTAATTCCCACCAGCAAAACCTTATTATTTCATTCTCGCACTTCTTCTAAATAGGCATTATTATCATTGCATTATGCCTTCCCTGCCCCACAAATGTTTGGAGAAAAAGAAAAAAAAGTTTTGAGCTTTTTTTTTTTTCCTAATACTACTCAACAAAAAATAAGGAAACATAAAAAGTGGACATGTTTTTAAGTCTCAAATACTCACTCTCTACTGGTGTATGAGAATGGGCGTGATGGTTATTCACAGGCTGTGATGGTGTATCCAGCTCCAGAGACCCTAGGAGGGAAGTAAAAAGGATAGGAAAACTTCAGAGTCATCATTGGTGTGGTTTTGACTTTTAGATACTAGATGAATCTTTACAATATTAACAAATCACTATGCAGTTGTATTTATTTTAAGCAGAAGGATTTTTGCTGGAGTTGAAACCCTTCCTGTAGTACAACCAGAAGCCAGTGAGAAGAACAGTTTTAAAATAAAAATTGGTGACTCCTGCTGTTCAACTGTTGAAATCAAGAAGTTAAAACCAAGGCCAATAAGGAGAACAAACAACATTGCCCTCAACATGCCACTTATTCATATGAGTTGCACACAAGGCGGTGACGGTTGGAGAATGCTGCACCAAAAGTACTGACAATCTACCAATACGAACTGAAAAGAAGATTGTAACAGGTAAACTGTGTTAATGAGGCATCTTGTCCCACTGAGTCCATCTTGTCACGCTGAGTCAAAACACACAAGCACTAGTGACATCTTTCAAGATGATCTAACATTCAACAGGAAGGGCTTCAGATCATCATCCAAATTTTCTTAACGTTCAAAATACACAGAGCAACAATCCAAAGAAGAAAAAAAAAAAAGAAAAAAGAAAAAAGGTGGCACAAATGCAAGTCTATGTCTAAGAATAACATTTCTTGTAATATGAGGCTAAAAGATCGCAGCATAGGAGAGACTTTGCCCATAGATTTCCATTAGAACAATATACAACAGTTTGTGTATCAATCTTTGGCAAAACCATTTTGAACTAGCTGCAATACCTACCAACTTACATTTATACAGAAGACAATTCAAGAAAGTAATTCACATTCATTTTTCAAAATCTGTAGCTTCAACGTTTCTTTACCTCCTTCTTTTTCAGTGCTTTCAAACAGTACATGAAGGTATTAAAAAAAGTTTAAAGAAGATTATTCTAGAAGAGGTTCAAAGCATAGGGAGATATTTTTGGCTGAGCTAACATTAATCATGTTATGAACTAGTCCAAAGGCTGCCCTCTGGCGGAACCTCCACAATATGTATTTACTCTGAAAGCTAAAAATGTTAAGAGGCTTCTACTTTTCACTTTATTAAAAAAAAAAAAACCCAACCTTACAGGTGCAACATGCAGCCTGGTACATTTCTATTTTGAGTTCTTCAAATTCTACCTACCTACCTCACCAAAGGTAGCTCAACTGAAGGTATTATTACATCTTAAAACTGCAGCTGGGATTCCAACTAAACTAAGCTAGTCCTTTTCTGTAGTTGCTAGTTCATTAAAAGCACTTACTTTTGCAATTACAAATAAAATATCCAAAAGCTCCCAGCTTTTATGACAAAGCCACATAAAGTTCAAAGAAAGAATATTTGTTCCTAATGTCCTCAAGTCATTTAGGTCACTTTTCACTGTCCTTGGGTATGAAGAACAGTCACTACCTCTTAGCTCCATAATCACAGCAGTTAAACCAACTTTTTGAACTTGATGTCTAAATGCTGATGGGTACAGAAAGGCCAGATTCTTCTATACCAAGTTGGCCAAAAAGCTGTCACAAAACATTTTTCTTCACATTCTGAATAGTAGCATTGCTATATTTGTTAAGCATGCAGGTTTCTTACCCAAAATGCTTCTCCCTCCCTACTCCGTTACAAAACAACCATTCTCTCCCCTTTAAAAAAAGAAACCCACCAAGTACCTAACTTTACTTGACATTCCACACCTATAACTAAAATCATGATCCTCCTCAAGTTGGTGGCAATCAATTCAAGTAAGAAATGGTATGCTTTCAACTGGGTAGGTGGCAAGCTTAGGCTGAAGTACTTGTCTGAATACCTACAGTCAATAAAAATAGGATTAAAGAATTCTGTAGCAATTCACTAGTGCAACAGTTGTGCGAAAAAAACTATTCTGATTACTCAGTTGTATTTTGACTTCACTGGTAAAAATTGAGGTTGAAACTAAAATTTGAGAATCACTGACTGATGAAAAGTATGTGGGTCAAAACACAATTTTGGAACAAGTGGAAATACTGCAGGCCACTAAGAAGTTTATGATAATTTAATTTTGCAAATTGACAGAAAATCTGTCACGTTCATAAAGAAAATCACACATACTTACTTCTCTCTAATATTTCTGTAATTCCAGCATTATCTGCTTCAAGTTCCATTTTAAATTTAGCGAGTTCCTGGTCCAATTTTCTCAAATGACGGTCTACCTGTTTTTGAGACAAAGCAACAATAAATAGCATCCAGTTCTGGAATGTGACTATCTACACCCTTAATCTCAGGCTTGCTAAATATTTCCCTTCCACCAATTCTCTGCCACGCAGCACTAAACACATATAAAAACACACAGAAGCATAACTTCTCGGTCACCTACATTTCCCTAACTCAGCAGAGATACTAGAATTAACACCAAAATAACCCTGTTGCTCCTAAGCTGTGCAGTCAATAACAGGATACAATAAGGCTGCATATTGGCTCAGCTGCTAGAAGCCCTCCTCTTACTGTAGGCAATGTTCCAACACACAGCGTTGAGTGTTTCTTTTGAGAAAAAAGAGTAAGAGGACTTGGAGGTGTTGTGGGTATAGGTATAGGAAAGGGAAGAGAAAGAACAGTACATGACATGCACTTCAGGAGAGGTTGGGCTGCATGGGGAAATTGCAAGCTTACTGAATTGCAATTTGTATGCCACTATACACGTCGGTAAACTTAAGTATTGAGTAAAAGGGTCTCTAAACTGAAAATGTAAAGACTCCTGTGCATTTGAGTAAAGTATGACATGCTCTTGTGTATTGAAAATTACCTTAAAAAAATTTAAACTTAGTATCACGGAAAGAAACATCATGTTCCAAATGCTTTCTTCATCTGTAGTCATACAGCAGAATACTGTACATATCTCTAAACTATTAAAAATTGAACAGGTTTTTGCAGTTACCAGCTAACCAAAAGAGAGGACGTAAGTTCTGACTTTTGGAACTAACTTTTGGTTAGCTGAAGTGGAACTAAAGCAGACAAGAAATATTTGTTTTACGTATTTTAGTGCGGTCAGACTTGCAGGTTCTGTTCTCTGAGAAAACGTAAAATACATATACTTAAAATTCAAAATCCACATGCTATAAGGAAGAGTAACTTGCTCATGGTCTCTTTTCAGAAAAAAATAACTAAGACAAAATCAACATGCATGAAAACCTTAAGATCTCTAAAATTATTTCTGTATGTTTTGTATTTAAGTGACACTTACTACCCAAAGCAACAAAATTCTTAAAAGTCAATAAAATATGAAATGTTTCTTTCACCAGCAAAAGTATCTGTATGTAGCTGACATAACAGTACAGGTAGCACAGTTGTAGTGCTTATCAAAATGTTTAGAACTCCTTTGGGCATAAATTCAGGTAATTCACCACAAGCCTTCTGCCTACTTACCAAATCATATATTTGATTAGCCAGTTGCACTTTTTCATCTGCATCTTCCAAAGCCTTATAATAATCCTGTTACAAAGAGATATTTTTTTCAATTATGAACGGAACTGCATTAATTTTAAGCTATTGTTATCCAGCACAAAACGTAAGTTAAAAGGAGAAATTCAAGTCAGTTTTCAGAAACACTGTGAAACTCTACCGTAAACAACAATCAGCTAAATTTTACATGAGAGATGTATTACATATCAATTTATTGTTTGTGCCTTAGAAAAAGCCACACTATAAGATGTGGACACTTCTTCCTACAGTGATATTTAGGTTTCTGCAACAAGTGCTACAAGAAGAGAAACAGTCCTGGATTTCATAGAATCACAGAATACCAGGTTGGAAGGGACCTCAAGGACCATCTGGTCCAACCCTTCTAGCACAATCTAGATGATATGGCCCAGGACCATGTCCAGCTGAGTCTTAAATGTGTTCAGCGTAGCAGAGTCAACCACTTCCCTGGGGAGATTATTCCAATGATTGACTGCTCTCATTGTGAAAAATTTTCCTCTCGTGTCCAATTGGAATCTCCCTGGGAGTAACTTGTACCCGTTACCCCTTGTCCTCACCATGCGACTCCTTGTAAAAAGGGAGTCTCCATCTTCTTTGTAGCTCCCCTTTAAGTACTGGTACATGGCGATGAGATCACCTCTAAGCCTCCTTTTCTCAAGGCTGAACAAACCCAGCTCTCTCAGCCTATTTTCATATGGCAGGCTTCCCAGACCCTTGATCATCTTGGTGGCCCTTCTCTGGATTTACTTGATATTACACAGCGTAAGGTTATGGACTCAAAATGAGATGATGTCTCTTACTTTGTATGGATCTTTAGGACCATTGCAGATATTACTGCCCTTCAAAATGATGCTAAACAGTACTGCGAAGGGAGGCCTTCCCAGCACTGCAGTTAAATAGAGATAATGATGTCTATAGTTTTTAGTTTAAATTACTTTAAAATACATAAGTGTATTTTAAAATAATTTGACTAAAGCAATTCAATTTTAAAATCTGCTCTAACTAATGAAAATCCACAGACAAAACTTTTTTTTTTTAATTATGTTTACACATGTTTTTACTCTAGAATTAAACAGGTTTAAGTGCCTTTTTATTCTCGATTTCCACTGAAGAGTATCTTGCTTAGGCAAAAGCTACCTGAAATTTTGGTCCAACTAAAGTCTAAAGCAAATTTTTCATTTACTCTAGTGAAGTCAGAGCTTTGAATTTTTCTTTTTTTCAATTAAGAAATCTGTTTGCATTTATTAAGGAAAAAAAAACCTTGGCCAAATAAGGGGCTGAGGTAGCAAGTGTAGGAGACTAGAAAGGAGTTTCTCCTGACAAAATGATGGACTACCTTGCTAACAATACCACCACCAATGCCCGAGTGTTGAAGGATAAAACAAAACACATCCATCTTCTTACTCCTCCCTCCCTAAAGCTACATAAACCATACGTATAACATATACAAGGACATAGGCAGAATCACAGGAAATGCTGAAGCTAAGCTTGAAAAATCTCCTCTGGAAGAAAGCCAATTAACTTACGCAGCTTCATGTCACACAAGCAGAAATAAAAGTCTAAGCTAAAAATTTAGTAATTGGTTTCCTCACCATTTCAAGATCATAATTTTTAAAATGCTAGGAAATACGGGGTAAAACTTGAGAGAAACGCTTGATCGAAGAAAACTTTCAGTCATTTGTCTCCTCCTAGGTAGTTCTATCCATCTCTGTGAAAGCCCAAGGGAAGTCACAGTTCTGAATGCTTGAGTCTCCATCAATCATAAGCTATTTTTTCCTAAGGTTATCTTCGTTTGCAAAAGAAAAATGTGACCCACTCCTCTGATATCCTTACTTTTTTGATTGATGTCATTTGTTCTTCTCTCCATTCAGGTTTGTTTTTCTTTGCGTTCATAAAAAATTCATTTACCCTCTGCTCAAGCTGATCCATTGCATCTGTAGCACAAGAAAAGATTAAGATAAATGTTATCTTCTCATGTATATAAACTTTATGAAATAAGGCGGATTTTTTTTCTTAAACAAAGTTGACAGGACTGAGGTGCAAACTATGAAAGAGGAAAAAAACAAAAAAACCGAAACAACCAAGTGACAGTGGACAGAGGAGGGAAATATTTACCTTAATTTCCAAGAAGCAGAATTGTATTCTGGTAGGATTCTCATCAAGGTTCTTGTGCTCTCCAGCATGGGACTGGCAGGACTCCAAGTTCTAAAGGTTTTTTGTCCCTAAGAGCAGTGGTAGTGACTTAAAGCACGACCCAAACTCCTCACCCAGGGCTCTAGACTGCTGACTTTGGAACATTCTAGCCAGTTACAAACTGAGCAGGAAACAAAATGTTCTCCTAAGAGAAACAGTCAAATACAAAACCAAATAATTGAAAAAATTAGTGCCTCACAAAGGTAGAGCAACTGAAGAGTCATGTCACCGCCTCCAAGTCAAGGCCCTCTCCATTGTATGCTGGGAAGGGTGAGAGCAAGTTGAAAGCACTCACAAAGTTATTCCCCCCACCCCCACAGGGTAGCACTAAGAGGTAAATGCACTGATAAAATACTACTTGGACAGGATTCTCACTTACATGAAGTTGAGAAATATTGTAAGGGAAAAAATAAAGCCCCCAATTCTCTAACATTAACTATCATGGGAAAGGAAAATGTCAACTACAATTTATTTGTTTCGTTGTTTACTGAGATAGGAACAGGGATTCCCTTCCCTTTCCCTCCACCCTCCTTCAAAAAAAAAAAAGCACCGAGTTTACTATTTCAACAGCTGGACACTTGTGCATGCAACAGCTTGCACATTTCCAAAAACATGCAGCTGCCTCAGTCAAACTAGCTTTGATAGCCTTGCTAGTCTCAGGACAGATGACAGCACTGAAATTTTTTTCACAGCACTCTCAGCGATACTGTCCAGATAGCAGTTTTAAATTAAATGTGACAATGCACCAACTACCTACAGACTTCAGGTTCTGGGTGTAAAACACTTAAGATACTTTCCAGAAACTGCCATTAAATGGTGGTTTAATGATGAGATGGCCATCATCTCTTACCAAAAAAAAAAAAAAAAAGTGAATTAACTAGTTCAAGGAACTCATGAATCCCCAAGTATGATTAACTCTTCAAATCCAATGGAGCCCAAAGGTTTTCTCACTCTGTGAAAATTCACAACTAGAACTAACTGTTCACATAAATAACCAAAAATCATTCGTACTAAATGACCAAAAACATTCATCGATTTTCCCTATGCTAGGAACGTCCAGCATCAAAACCAAGAGGAACCTAACAACTGACCCAACAGAGCACAATTAATTCCAAGCCAGAACAGCTGTGATACAGGCTCACATCAACGTTATTTAGACCCAGACAAACAAAGTAGTTAAACAGGTTTGGTGTAAAACAGGGTAAAGATGGGAGAATCTGTACAATGAGCATTTTCCACTTGCACTGTGTTATTCAGGGAGAGGATTAAGAAGCCGGAGCAGCAAGCAAGCAGCACACACTTTATGTGGAGGCTTCTAAAAGCTTTGTTCTTTGACCAAATGACTATAATTTGGTCCATAAAGCCAACAGACAAAATGTTCTATCTCCCATTCCCAGAGTGCAAACAGCTAGGTGATAACTATTCTAACGGCTCCATAGACGTGAAAAGAAAAAAAAAGAATCTTCCCTCTTTACTTTTTATTGAGGACACATATCAGTCTGTGTGAAACTCCGCAAGGCAAAACTTCCACAGAAACTTGGTCTGTCCTGAAAGGGCAGAAATGGCAAAGGGGAATGCAGGTCAGATCTACTAAATTATATGAAAAATTCTCTCGGGTATACTCAAGTTCCTTCGCCTTTTCTCCCCTCCCCCCCCCCCCCCCCATCTTTTTAATCCAACTGTGATACTATATTCTGAGATACTAATTTCTTAGATCAGATTTCCCAAGAGAGTTGCTAGAAATTCTATTAGGAGAGGCCTTTTTCCAGAGCTTGACATTTTACCATGGAAGCCTGATAATCCATGATTTGAACTTAAATAGAGAAACACATTTTATGCTCCATGTGGAGCTCAGTTAAAGCTCAAGAGTCAAGCCACAACTCAGATGGTCTTCACTTTTCCCACAGCAGCCTTATCAGGACATACAGTAGGTACGGCTGGTTTATTATTTCTTCCAACAACAAACAGCAGCACCTGCCCCATTAGAAGTCCATGCAGTCCAAATAGGACAGAATACAAAGTCAACATTGACTCTAAAACACAGCAGCACAGTTATCTCTGAATTACAACTCATGTAGGTTTCTGGGACAGCATCACTCAAAGTCCTGTTTTCAAGTACTTCAGAGACACTGAATCTTCACAGCAAGTCACTATGTCACAGCATGAGAACAACCTCCAGGTTTGCATGCAGTATTCAGCAGGCAGCTTGGCAACTGATGTTGAAGAGATGCTAGCCCAGAAGTTTCATGAATGTCTTTGGATGCTTTGTCACTCACTGTTCAAAAATTACAGAAGCACCAAGGTCCAAGAGAATTTTTCTCTGGGCCTAAGGTTGGTCTTGGTCTTAGTATACAACATTCAGTGTTATTTGCTACTTCCAGTAATACAATATGGAGTGCTATTTGCCACTTCCAGTTAAAGCGGAGGAAATGACACTACTGCAACCTTGGCAGTGCTAGTTGGCTCAGTTCTGAAACACACTTCAAAAAAAACTTCTAGCTTCTTTGCCTCCCTACGAAATAGAAGTAAAATTTGTGAACTTACTCAGAACTATGTAAGCTAATGAGCTGCTCACTCTCTCTCCTGGTGCTCCCTAGCAATAGTTACTTCAGAGGTATTATCTCCCATAAGGAGCCATTGCTCTGTTCCCACAACTTTAAGCACTGAACCCAACACTTAGGCCACAGTAGACAAAAAAATCCTATAGCCTGTTCAACATGTGTCAGTAAAATCTGATAAACAGACCTGCTGGGTCCACTAAAGTAAATATCCAAGGGAAAACCTGAAACATCGCTGCAAAGTATTATTGGTTAAACTACTGTTTTCAAGAACTATGCTCCCAGATAGTGTTGCATTTTTGTATTCCTGTATGCCATTCACTTGTCCTTTCAACCCTTGCTCTTTCTCTCATTCTTCTTTACAATAGTCTGATCCTTCTGTATTGATGATTCCTCTCATCTTTTGTACAATAACAGTTTCATTAACAAAGACCTTTGCATCACAGTTATAGATGAACATGTTAATTGTGTGCTAAATGACAGCAACACCTAACTGGGTGTTACGGGACACCCAAGTCCCAGATGAGATTGCATTAGAGAAGATGAAAGGCAATGCATCCTGAAAACAGCATAAGGCAGCGTATTATATCAGGATATAAGCAGATATACAAGTGATCTACAAAAAAGCCTAAAGCAGAACGTGTATTTGGTTACGTGCCAGCTACGGCACAAGAGGCTAAGCAAAAAGCACCTTCACATGGGCTCTTATGAGGGGAGCTGGCTGGAAAGTTTCAGAGACAGCCTGCCGCTACCTGCTGCAGGAGTGGGACAAAACTCACGTTCCAAACCACCATCACTGCTCTTAGGGATCAAAAATCTAAAGAGTTTGGGACGTGCCACCGAAAATGCCTTTGGGAGCAGCACAAGCCCAGGAGCGAAACCCCTGCAAGACCCCACTTGCGCCGAGACTGAACCGCGGGCGGGGGCCGGGGCGGGCCCGGAGCGGGCGGGCGGCTCGGCGGGGACGGGGCTCGGCGCCGCTGGCTGACACAGCGCCAGGCGAGCGCGCCCCGCCCCTCGCTGCGTCCCGGCGGCTCCCAGCGCGGCGCCGGGCCTCCGCAGCGCCGCCTCCCGCAGCCGCACCAGCACCAGCCGCCCTGCCGGAGACGACGCCAGGCGCCCGGTGCCGACGAGACGCGGCCGGCCCCGCGGCCCGGCCCCCGCATCACCGGAGCGGCGCTGCCCGGCAGAGCCGGGGCGCAGGGTGGGGAAGGGGCGCGAACGCCCCGGGCCAGCGCGCGGCTCGGCGGCGGGGAGCGGAGCGGAGCTGCCCACACAGGTCGGAGCCCCCCGGCGGCGGCGGCGGCGCTTCGCCCCCTCCTCCCCTCCCCTCCCCTCCCCTCCCCTGCCTCCCTCCTCCCCACACCGCGGTCCTGCGGCGCGGCGCGGCCATCGATCCGGTGCCCGCGGCCGCCCCCCGCCGGCCGGGCGGGGCGGGGCGGGGCGGGGGCTGGTGCGCGGGGAGGGGGCGGGCGGAGGCGGCGGGGGCGGGGACTCACGTACTCTGCACCTGCAGGTCCATCTCGCGCATCTCGGTGAACCTGTCGCGCAGATCCATGGGAAGCTGCTCGATCACTGCGGGGACAGGGAGGGGCGGGGGAGCGGGGAGAGGGAGGCAGGGGGGGAGGGAGTCAGTCACTCGCCGCCGTGGGGGAGGGGGGCGCCGCCTCTTCGCCGCGGCTCCCCCCCGGCTCCCCTCCACCGGCCGTGCCCGGCCGCCCGGCACCCCCGTCCCGCACACACTCACTCTCCAGATAGTCCTCCAGATACAGCATGGCGGCGGCCGGGCCAGCGCCAAGGGGCTTCTCGCTAACGGGGGCTCGTCCCTTCCAATATGGCGCCGCCGCCAACAACACCAGCGGCTCGACTCAGCGAAAACAACATTGGCGGCTGACGGCGCTCGCTCCGGCCGCGCCGCGATTGGCTGCCCGCGCCGCTGACGCACACCGTGGCTCGCGCTCTACCCCCCCCGCGGCTCCACGGGAAATGCAGTCTGCGCGCGGGCAGGCGGCGGGAAACTGCACCAGCCGCCATGCACCGCGGCCGCCGCGCCTCCACCGCCCGGCCCTGCCTCCGGCCGCCCCGGCGCCCCCCCGACCCGGGTCGTTTCGGCCGGCCCGGGGGCGTACCAGCCCTGTAGGAGCCGTTTCCTCCGGGAGCCCCCTCACAGCCCCCGCTTTGGCAGGCAAAGTTGCGCTGCGCCGCTGCCGGCCCTCCGGAGGGGGTCCCCGGGACCCGAGCGCGAAGAGAAGGGAAAAACTTGCAGCTCTTTTGTCAGACTTTATGCCTTTTTTATTTGTTTCTCCGTTATTTTAAATGCTCACAGCTGGTAGTTGTGCATGAAAAGCATAAGAAATGATAGAATTAATGAAATTACTCTTAATTTCTGTCTCTTCTCATGAGTGACACAAGGTGAAAAAAGCTGCTGTGTTCAGCGTACCTCAGGAACGCGGATGGTAACGACGTTACCGGCACACGACAGGATAAACTTCTGTGGGCTTGAGAGCTGCTGTGCAGAGTAGAAAAAAATAATGAGTAGATAGTAGTGACTGCAATCCAGTTACAATACCTCTTACTGTAATTTATTTTTAAATGTTTGGGGCTGAGGTTTTCCACGCAGTTTCAGTCCCCCAAATAGTTTATTTCATCACTGTTTTATCACTATCTAATATTTATTGCTCTAATCATGGACTGATGCTTTTATCCAGATTTGTTTTTTGACTGTGGGAAGGAAATTTTAGGGCTTGCATGATATCAGGTGTAGGTACAGGAGCACAAGAATTGCGGTAGCAGAACAGTCTAGTTTTTGCCATGCTTTTTATCTCCTTTTCATGTTCTCATCTGTGCCATATGCACCCAAGCAAGGAAAGAAAGTGTATGCTTAAGCCAAGCCTGAGTAAAAACCTGCGTGGGATGTTTTTGAGTGTCAGGACCAACGGAAAACGGCATTCTTGTCTCATGTTTTAACCTCATATATTGTGAGTAGTTAGTTAAGGATGACTGAATTTTGGGAAGTGAAGCATAAATTTTGTGTGCAGCCTTTATGAAGACAGATGTTAGCTATGTCTCGAATACATAAGGTATAGCTAAGCATTTTTTTTTAATTCCTGTGCCATTACACATGGCAAAAAAGGTGTAACAATAAATACCAACCTTGCAAAAAAAGTGCTGTGCCAAAATGGTCACTTTCCATACGCACTCCATCATTAGCCATGTAGTCTGTACTGCCAAAACAGAAATATCAACTGGTTTCATACATACCAATGAACAGTTTTTAGCTGGTCATTACACTCAGTTACTATCCACCAGAAGCCTTAGTTGAAAGAATCTGTATACTATTGCTCATACGGATCACTCTTTACTGTACGACTTCTGACACACTGGTGTAGGAATGACAATGTTTTTGAAGTTTTGTGTGAGAAATTGCTTGGCCTCATTTTTGTTATGTAGAAGACAAGATTGACCCTTCCTAGGAATATAAATGTCTGCGCTTTTATTGAAGTGAAAGGGTTTGATGGAGGCAACAGAATTTAGCCCATGCAAAAGCACAGCAAAGTAATGATGTCCTATATTGATAAGGAGAAAAGCTAGGTGAATTTAGGGAAATCTGAATTGATGGGGTCACTTCCTTTTATGCTCACTGGTGGCTTTAATGCTTTTTAAACAAAAAAATTTTTCATAGGTGTGTTTGGGAGCGCATTTCATGCAGCAGAAGTTTAAGAGAACAATATTGTCCATAAATACCGTACAAAGACTCCACTGTTAGAACCACAACTGAAGCACAGTCATACAATAAGTTCTTACCATTTACTTCATGACCAAAATGCTAGGACAATCAGGACACTGGGACCTTGTGACTTCTCCAATGCTCCAGTTTTCATGCCTGAGTTTGCCACATTCTCATCTTTGCAAGCTTGGGAATAGCCAGCAAAATCCTCACTGAGGGCTATTGTGCAAGGGTATTTTCATCTAGTCCCTGTGTGTTGTGGTGCCGAGATCAAGCAAACCAAAATAGGCAGTTCTTGGGGCTGTGTCTCAGTCATTCCCTTTAGGAATAGTGTGTGCACTGTCTACGTCAGTGGAAAGGGAAAATGAAACTCGGGTGTGCCAACAGGCTGCTGCCTTCAAGTGCCCCCCTTTATGTTTCGTGGTTTATTGGAACGTGTGAGAGGCTTTTATAAAAATAGGAACCTGCTTCAAAAATTGTTCATTGTAGTGCTTTACAGCAGGGGACGGGAGAGGATTATGTAGTAGAATACAAATGAAAATATAATTCAACTTTGTTCAGTATCTATTGAAAAGGAAAGAGGAACTTATTTATCTACCTGTAGTCTTCTTCAGTATTTTTTTTTTAGACAGGTGGAGAAACTGTCACATTTTTCATTTCTGCCGATGTTAATTCATATTGTATAGCCAAATGAGTAGCCACACCAACTTCAGTGGGATTGTGTGTATAAGTGCTGCTTATCATGACACACTGGTGGAATGGAGTTTAAACTGACATTTAAGAAGTGCTTATCCACTCAGGCCGTAAAAAAGAAACTATTTTTACAATGGAAAATTTCCTGCTGTGTATAAATGTCAAGAATTAACTCTATTGATTAACTCAACTTTTAGAACACCCTAATTACAACAGCTCCTGATAAGGAAACATGGATTAATGACAGTGTTTATTGGGATGCAAACAAAGTGAAAAAGAAGTAGACAGCAACTGTGAACTCAAGGTAAAAAGAAATTCAATTTGTAAATTCCAATCGACATTGTTCAGAAAACTTCCGTAGAGCAACAGAACTGCTTAGCACAGAGAAAGGAAGGGAGGCCACAGGAGCTGCTGTTTTCTCCTGTTGATATAACGTTATTAATGTTGATGGCATTTCTCCAGCAAATGTTTCACATAAATCATGTATCATCACTTGTGACAGAATGATGGCATAAAGGAATATTACAGTTGCCCTGTGATGTACCTTAAGCTAATTGCTTGCATAGGTTTCATTAGTTTTCAACTGACAGGAGAGAAACTGATTAAAAACATGGATTTATGTTCTGATGTACACTTCTCAGATGGTGTTAAGACTTCTAAATCTTCTCCCTCTCTTCTGTCCTTACCCATTCCAGATCTCTGTAATGTCCTTTTTCTATTATTCTAATTTCTTCTGTCTCTTCCCACGTGTAGGGTTGTTTGTCACATCTCTAACTCCATCCTTTCCACCTTCGTACTCCACCTGCTATCAATCCGTTGGTCCTTCCCTTTCCTTGTTCCTTCCAGATCCATTCTGTCTTCTACGCTGTATGATTTCTGGGGCTTTCCATACCCATTTAAGACTCTCACAGTTGCATCTTTTTTTCAGTACTCTGATTCTTAACTCTTGTCTAATACAGTGTTTCCAGACCTATAGTCCTTACGTTTTGTTTCTTCGTTTTCAAGAAGGACGTGTTTCTAATGCTTTGATTTGAAAAAAACAGGAAAGACCTACCTAGCCCATCCCTAGACTGACGCTCCAGGTCGCAGCTACTGCTGGTAGGTTCCTATGCTTCGATTTCTCATAAGGGAGCCTCACTGCCCATTGCACACAAATATTGCTGACGTATGGAGTGCAGAAAGCAAAACCTGTCTGTGACTGAGGGCTAGCCTGCTCTCGCAGAAGAACTTTAAGACACAGTGACAGCTAAGCGGCACCAGGCAGCGGTGCAACAGAGCCTACGTGCAACTACGAGCCTGGGTAGCTCTCAAACTACTAGAAATGAGCATTTTGCTTTTCTTTGGCACCTGCCACTGCTGCACTACAGCAGTCCTGTCTGGCGGGCCAGAATCCATTCACCACGGTGCACTGCTGCAAGCATGTGTTGTCGATCGCAGCATTCCTAGCAGTTTTGTCTGCCAGTGTCAGCATCAGGTCTGCTGGTCTCCTCACATGCTTTCAACTATTTTATTGTAATTCCTCCTCACTTCCTGTTTGTTGCCTGCTATTTTTCTGCCGTTGCTGCTGTTTTTCCATTCTTTCCAGTCCTCCCAGTCTCGCAGTCCAGCTGTCCCTCCCAGCTGCCATGGGCCCCACCATCTCCCATATTCCACCCCTTCTGCTGCTGCAGGGGCATCACCCACAGCCTTATTCTCCCTCTGCAGGAAATAACTATCATTCCTGCTGTACTACACACCATGGCTATTGGAGGACATTAGTTAACTAACTAAATTGTCTTGAGACTGAGCACCATGTAAGGGTTACAGCATGATCGTATTTGTTCTGGGCAATCAACTTTATGTAATGGGAAACTCCATCCAAAGCTGCATCCTAGGAAGAAGCTGGGTGAGACTATCAAATACATAATGTTACCCTTGTCTAGTGCAGCACTGTGCAGAAACTTCACACTTCCATGAAATGATCCTCAAAAGGGCAAATTTGGCCCAGAAGTATTGTGGCTGGATGGTAATCTAGCTGAGAAATCACTTTCCTTTTCTACTTGTTACGAACTCTTTCAGATTCTGAGATTCACATTCCTATTTCTGGAAACAAATCCATGACCCCAGATAATTAATTTGCTTTAACAGTCAACAGGAAAATGGAACTGCCATTTATCTTTCAGCTTGACTTTGTGTACAGACTCAGGCAATTACAGCTTCATCTTTTAGTTAATTTTATCTGCGACAGACTCAGTTAAATTTACTTGCAGATTTCAGTTATTTCCTGAAAGTCTGCAGGATATGAGCAATTGCTGTTTATATATTAATCACTGAAATGTTTTATCCTGACTTCCTAAGGAAATAAAGCTTACATGAGCAATCCATATGTTTGTGTGCACACTTCTTTATCTGTCCTTTCACTCTGCCCTGTATTGAATTAATTGACTAATTTCAACCTATCTGAAAGAAAAGACATGCTTTTAGAGATGAATTGTGGACTCAAATGCTCTGTTGTCTCTAATAGCTTTGGGTTTTTTTCTTCCTTTCACTGAGGAAAAGGTTGCAATATGAACCTTCCACCTATTACTCATGAAAATCCACACATGAGAGCAATGAGTGCCCCAACCATGGAAAAAGCTTCAGTTGGTGAACGTAACTTATGAAGCACTGTTGTAAGCCACAAATGCAGAAGGAACCAACTTAAGCAGTTTTGCTGTTCACAGAATGTCTGGTTTTGTTTGCTTAATTTTCTTAAAATCCTGAGTGCTGGGGCACATGGCAAGCATGGCAATAAAGTTTGAAAATAATTATTTTAATGATTATTTAAGCACTTCTAGTAAAAGTTTGTTTCAAATGCCTTTAGCTGATTATCTGTAATGAAAGATAGTTCTTGCCTTTTTATAATTCAGATGTACAATCATACTTTTTTCCATGAGGTCAGCACATTCTTGTGGCTGGAAGAGGTCCGTATCTGCTAGCTTTCCACCAAGAAATGCTATAAATGGCTGCTGCGCCATCAGTGGCACAGAAGAAGAATGTGGGATATGACACCATGTATCCCCTGTGCTGCTCAGAAGACGTGTCCTCGGAGAGTTGAGGTCTGCAGATGGAGCAGGTAAAAAAAAAGAAAAAGCTGAAGGTTAGGAGATGACAATGCAGTTGTATTACCCTCCACCCAAATTCGTGCTCTGGTAGCCTCCTTTGTCCCTGGAGCAAATTCAAAGAAGTTGAAAGCAGCAGCAGGGGAAGGAAATACTCTGAGAAATTTGCCAGAGTAGTGACATTATGATTGACTGAAGGAGCACAGCTGCCAGAGGAGAGGATGCAGACTTTGAGGGCAGGCATGAATCTTTACTTCTCCTGGGCATACACTGTCAGATACGTGAGGTTAATCCAGAAATCACCTTCTCCTTCGTGATCATTAAGCAAGAGCTGTGCAGAGATTAGGGGACCTGAGAAACTGGAGTTCAGACTCAAGAGGAGTTGCAGGAGAGGACAGATCCTTGTAACAGACTGCAAATATCATAACTTCTTACCAAAGGAGAGAAGATCTACTAGAATTTAGCATAAGACACGAGTCTACCTCTTTGCTGTGATGATGTTAGGCAAAACTTGGGGAAAAAAGGAAGAACAACTGACTTTCTTGGAATTTTATTACTGGATGTATTCGAGATTGTAATAACATTGTAGCTGTGATGTTCTGAAGATATAATCAAATGATCTTTGTGGGGAAGCTAATTTACATGATAATTATTTTATTAGAGATGTATACAATTGATGAAAACACAGACAATCTGGAGAGCACATAAGCTCTTCTCCAGCTGTCCTATTGACTTTTTTTGTGTGATGCTTTTAACTTTTACAAATATTTCACATGATCTAAACATACCTGTTTTATATCTCCTTGGTCAAATTTGCATCACAATTAAAAATATGTCTGCTTAGCTTACAAGTGAACTAATATTATTCCCTACTGACTTGCATCAGCTTATTTTATGGTTATTATTGTATATCATTTTTGTTCTGCAATGCAAATTCATGGTCCCACATGTGGTGAGCCCTGACACATTAGTTACTACAGAAATAAAGAATAAAAGGTGGTCACAGGCTAAGTTAATACCTAATTTGTTTTTCATTTCATGCATTGGTGGAGTAACCGTACCGTATTTTTAGATGGCTTCTAAAGGTTTCCAATCAGCGCACACCGTAATGATGTAACAAATTACCTAATGTTTGCATAAATGCAAAAATCCTTAATGTAAGCATGCCCAAGGTTATTTGAAATTGCATTGCTAAAACAGAACAGGCAGTAAGTCCCACTGCAGTCCATTTTAGAAGGACTGATCTTGTTTCAAGTTTTCAGACATGTCCACAATTCTCATGTATTTCAAGGCCAATTCTTTCCCAAAAAGAAATCTAAATCTTAAGTGTGCAATGTTCTTTTATTTCAGTGCACATGGAGAGTTTGCTGGTTAGACATCCGCCTTGCGTCAGTATTGTACTTCAACAAAATATGAAGAGTGTTACATAGTCACTTTGAACTTAGCTGGCATAATATTAGTTGGCATTCATTGCAATGAACAGTGCATTTCCAGTGTAGCAAGTGGTAGGAATGCCACTTCAAAACCAGTTTTTCCACCATGAGCAGGAGATCTTACTCACAAAAGAGTTAATTTTGGTGAAGAGGTTCTAACTGAGAGATTTTCCAGCTCTCATTTTCATGCATGTTGGTTGCAGAGCTGTCTGGTCTTTTACATTCGCGTGTGTTTTGCCCATTAAATTTGTTGGTATCACAGAAGTTATAAGAATTAAGGGCTTTACCACAGAGGAGAGCTACTTCATGGAAGGCCACAAGTTGAATTTACAGCATGTTAGCAGCTCTGAGCTAATATGGCAGACGGACACATTTTTATTAAGAAAAAAAAATCCTTATTGTTAATGAACTGTCAATAATTTATAAGGGAATAAATAAAATTACTGTATTTTTTACTCCAATTTAGTTTGAAAACAAAAAGTAAGTATTTTTTCCCCTTTAACTGGAAATCCTGTATTCCACTTAGTTACAATCTTAGATCTTTTCTGCTCTTCTCTGTGTCTCTGCCCTTAATGATTAATGCAAAACACTTGGGAATGCAGCTGACTGGGAATTCTTCAAAGAAACAATTTTTTAGCTGCAAGATACTCATTCACTATATACTAAGGCACTTGCAAGGACCTAGATGCTTCAACGGAACTTTTACAGAAATGCAAAACTCAAAGAGAGCAAGAGGTATAATAGATAATAGCCTTGTGATTGTGAAACTCTCTTGGGAGATAAGCAGCAAATTCAGGAGTCTCCTCTGCCTTATTTAGGTGTTGGGCCTGAGGTTTTTTCTTCTTGATCTTAACTTAGTCCCCTGTCTGCTAGGTGTGAAAGAAACCTCTGTAGTGCTGGTCCAATGATTATTCTGTCTATCAATCAGGGATGTTGGGTACTCAGCTTCACAGCTTTGTTGCAGAGAATTCAAACAAAATGTACAAATACAGAAAGTCATAATCCATCTCTAGCTTAGGCAAACCACTGCAGAGTTGATTTCCTGGTGGTTGGAGCAGATTTCTGGGACAGGGAGGAATGGCAGACCTGTGGACTGAACCTGAATCTTTTACATCCTAGGTAAATTCCTTTCACTGCCAGACTATTATCTGTGCGTCCATAAAATTGAAAGGGATTAGTGTCATTTAATAAAGAAAAAGAGCACTTAAGAAACCTTAAAAAGTTTGCCAGGATCAAAAAAAACATTTCCTGGTCTAACCTGATATTGAGCGTCTTTCATCAATCGGGGAGAGATTTAATAAAAAATATTTTTGATTGTATATAATTATAAACTCATATTATTTCAGTTTGACTGTGATTGTATTTATATCCTGATAGCATTAACTTTAAGAATGTTACACTTTTTGCAGTGTAATCTGATACTCTATCATCGACAATGTTCTGTATATAGAAAGGGAGAGTCTCACTTGAAAAATTTGACAGAAATCTTGAAGAACTTTATATACCTTCCAAGGCAGTGTTTTATAAATTTTTGAGAAAAATCCAATGGCCCCTAAATTCTTTGCATAAGGTATAATCTTAAAACTATCAGGTAACACAATGTTGTAATTTTATAACAACATTTAGCTGCTAATTAACATAGTAACAGATAAGTATTTGGCAAAAATAGAACCAGGTCTTAATTCTTTTTTTTTCACTGATGTCAACATTTCTTTGCTGTGATTACATCTGGGCTATTTTTCCGTTTTGAAGCTAAACATATATTCAGATTACAAATGTTTGCTTCTAAAGAATATATACTGGAAGAAGAAAAGCCTAAAATAGTATGTCTTAGCAGGTCTCTTCTTTTGTAAACAGGATTAACACAAATGGTGCTGCCAGAAAATGATGATTAATGGTTCTAAACACTATAGATCTGCATTATGTAATGCGTCTCATATCCTTGAAATGAGGACTGTAATTCGTCATTGTTGTCTAGAGCTAAAATTACAACAGGTAATTTACAAGAATAGATTGTAGTGTTTCATAATTGCCTTTTTTAATTCATATGGTCTTATATTTGACTAAATGTTAGATCTCAGAGCAATGCATTCATTTTTCTATGTAGTGACGTGCAATGGCTGGATAATCAATTATACATTTGTTTAGCTAAAATGACCTCTATCCTATTTCTCATACAGTATGGTACCCCGTAAGTAGCGCCACAGAATAAAACCAGACCCTTCCCACCAAGAGGCACTCATTTTCTACTTTTATTTCCCCATCCCTACTCAACCCCATGACTGGCAGGGTTCACAGCTAACCCTTGGGGTTGGAGCACATTCTGCCTGCTCACGGCAATTACCTTCTGGCCTCTTGTCAGCATGCCCTTATGGGGAGCTGTTTTCTCATGGGCCTTCCCCGGCACCTCTCCTTGCCCCTGCTGCCTCCCCCTGTTTTAGGCAATGAATGAATTCTCTGACTGGCCTTGGCTCGTATCAGGGATATGGCTCATTGTAGGCTGCAGAGTTCATTAAAAGGCACACAATATTTCACATTCAAAGAATATCTCTCTCTGAGCCTCTCTGTACTCTTTCACAGAATTACAGAAAATTTATGTAGGAGATGCCAGACAGAAAACCCTGATTCATGGCATTTTTTTACGGGAACGCACTAAGAATCCAACGTTTTGGCTTGTGATATGGTCTAATGTGCCCTAATCATTTGAATGGGAAATTCCATTAAACCAGTGACTTATGGTTCTGGAATTGCTCAGTGACCTCAAGTGCCGAAGGACAGATGTAGCTTGCCTTCTTTATTTACTGGTGCTGGCTCATAAATGTATCTTGCTAGCTTGGACAACAGAGACAGCTCCCTTGTGGGCCACTTAGTTGAACTTGACTGAAGAATGTCTGCCCCTGGAAAGAAAAATATTTGGTTTCCAACAGAGAACTGGAAGTTTCTGTGCCAAATGGGACAGTGTTTGGAACAAGAGAGAACAGAATGGAGAGAAGATTAAATTATCATACTAGGACTGAAAGTTATTATATAGATAAGTAAAAGCATAATACACCTGTGCAGGTATCTGTCTACTGTGAATGTTCTTCCTTTTCTATTTTCAACTAGTGTTAACTGCATAAATCTAATGTGTAATCATTTCTTGGTACTTGTTTTCAAAAATATAGGCGCGTTTTGTTAAATGTATAGCATAGGCAGCAAGCGATATGGTCACATCGAGCTGTTGAAAAGAAGACAAGCACAGGTCAGATAAGTCTTCAGAGACTTTACAGGGCCCTGCAAAATTAGTAGTATCCAGAGCTAAATGCCTTTGTATCTAGCATCACATACAATTAAAGTATAGTCTGGAGGTGCTCTGTGTCTGCTGTCTGTCTCAGAGGTTTATTCATTATTAAGAATCAATACAGATTTTTAGTTCAGAACCAGCATATTTGAATCAAGGAAAAATATTGCCATCTGCTGAAGATTTCAGCTTTAATCACCCACTCAGATTTGAATTTTAATCACCCCCTTCCAAACATACATCCACTCCATATATCTACATGTATATGTGTGTGAATGCATATGTATGCTTACATATGTTATTTTGGCAACGGTACTCAGATCTGGTTCATAATACTATTTTCCGTGATCTGTCCTTGCATATCTCATTTCAGTTGGCACAATATATACTTATGGATTCAGAATTTGAAAGGGATAGGAAAAGAAAATAATGCATATTTTCAGTGAAGGCATCTGCGTGGTTTTATATAAGATTTTTATATGACCGAATCGAAAAAGGGCCAAGAGAACATCATAAAGGTAAAACTATAGAATTTAATGGAACGTTATAACTTTGTTATATTTTTATTTATCTTACAGATTTCATTAGGAAGTAATAGTCTCATTGTAGAATCTTGTAAGATAATGTCAAAAATAAAAAGGACACATACTCAGATAAGTTCTGTAAGTTTTACAACAATTCCTGTAGAATCCTGCCAGCCTCCTCACCTCTGGTGAGTTCTGCAGGATTTTCTGTAGAGACTCTGTTCTTCAGTCTGTTCACAGGAAGGCTGAAGGCATGGATACAGCTGGACGATACACATGCCTTATGCAGTGAATTACTAGTAGCTATCCTTTGCTGCCTTGCCACAGCAGTAACAAAATAGTAACAGAGAGCAGAACTCCCATATCGGGTAACACACCCGCACCAGCTGTCCCTTTAACCCACTGCTCTCCTCCTTCCTCATCAAACCTTTTTCTTTTTCCATCTTTAAATATTACATGTTTTTCACTTATGAATAATACTTTGTTTACAATGTCACATCTGAAGCACCCACTGAATTAGGGAAAATTCTGTGTTTGTAATGGAAGTAAAATATTCACTTCACACATTGATAAAAGAATCTCAGAAGTTTGCCCTTCCTGTTAATATTTGTGTAACTTTAAGAAATGTCTTTGCATCATGTACACAGGTGCCATGTGATGCAGGAGTTACCATGGAAACAACACTATTGAATGGCAAAATCAGGCTTCAGAATAGCTTTATCTTAATCACCTTCAATTTTTCCATATGTTCCAAGTATTTTCTCTGTTCAACATGGAGTGAACATGAAATATAACAAATCTGTGGGCTGAAGGATGAAATGCTTCGCTTGCACAACTTTTCAGGCATTGCCATCCTGTTTTAGTAATAAATTCTTTTTGTCACTATTATTACTTGTATAAAAAAGACAAGTAATGGACAAACCACTTCATCTACATATCTTCAGAATATTTTGTAAGGCAGACATCTCCCAGTGGAGACTTTAATACTTTAAGCACTCCATAAGTAATGGTGATCCCATAAAATGTCCATCACTGGTGCCACACTGTGTTTTGTGGAATAAAGGAGAACAGTTAGTTTGAGAGGGGACCCGAGATGATACCACAAAACCTGTGGGTACTGGTCAATGGAGCACAGCCACTATTCTATCACATTAAGACGTCTATCAAACAACGCTTCCTTCTCTGAATATAAATTTCATCATATGAAAGAGCTTTTATTTGATTTTTTGTATTACAAGATGTTCGTGAAGGAAACAGAAAATGTGCATGATGTAATGCTGTACATAGAGAAGAACTCTTTTCTAACAATAGTGATGACTGGGCAAATGTGTCAAATGTACTTATATAACATAATTCAGATCAATACATTTTTATCGTATCATTCAAGCTTACTGGCTATCTAACAGAACTAATAAAGCATTCTTAAACCTTTATGCTCTCAGATTTAGAAAAGAATAACAAACAATGGTGAAAAAATATGTCAAAGAGTACAACATGTAGTTGCTAAGTATATATGTTATATTTAAGACTGACAATAGCATGAAAAAACACCAACACAACTCTAAGTATACAGATACATATTTAAACTATGATCATGTCACACGTAACTCCATCTTTGTTGTTGATCCATGTAAACTTTCCTTTTCTTATTTGGGCAGAGGGGGAGGTTCCTTTTTCCTGTGTAACTAAGTAAAGTAGGTTCTTAACACATCATATGTGATGATATGAAAAATCCTGCTCAGTCCCAGCTGCAAATGAATCATCTCATGATTTCAGAGAAGGAAGGAACCACTGTGGACTGCGAACAGGCAGATACAGAAAGGGAGGAATTTCCAAGAGATGGATTTCACTTACATCAGCTGGTAGAAGTGAAGTTTTAGTGAGGAATGCTTATAAGACAATGGAAGAATTAGGCGACCTGCTGAAAACTAAAGACAGAGCACACGAGAAATGTCAGTATGAGATATAAAGGAAGAATGGAGAAGCTTACAGTGAGGACCTCCACGCAGCCATAAGATTTGTCTAGCAGAATTCAGGCTGCATAAAATAAAAGGCAATTGCTGTTCAAAATCATCTATGACTGGAAGATGGGGGGAAGAAAGGTTTAAGGGTGAGAAAGAGAAAAGAGGGAATAGGGCAGATGAGTAATGCAAGAAGTAGAAATGAGAGAAGCCTGTGAAAGAGAGAAGACTGCAAAGTCATGGTCACTCATGAAAGGCCAACATATAGCCAGTAAGCATGTAGCAAACAATGGTGGCTGGTCAAAAATAGTTTGGATGGCGATCTCCTAGCCAGACCAGTGCTTAATGAAGTGAAAGCTAAACTAAATGGACATTTTGGTAAGCAGAGCAATCACTTCAGAAAAGAAAATTGGAAAAAATATATCAAAGCTAGAAGGAGGGAAGAGGTCAAACGAGTGGTCAAAATCAGAAATGCAGTTTCCTTCATACTTAAGAAATTAAAATGTCTTATTCTAGTCTTGAAATTGTACTTCCACCCAGTCACTTCCCTTTACTTCTGGTCTCCTCAAAATTTGTTGTCAGTGCAGCTTTCCCCCCTCAAGAAAATGTTCTGTCCTTCTCTTGGCTTCTTTAAAAGTCAAACATAACATCTGGCATTAGATTTTGCCAGAGGTGTGGACTCGTTAGTTGATATGGCTGTGTAAATAAAAAGGATAAAATGCATGAAGATTTCATTGTCATTGTAGTCATTATTAGTTAGGAAAGGGACTTTATAGAGAATTTTTTATGAAATCACAGTCGAACCTTCTGCAATGAAAACTGCCATCCCAAGTACCAGAAACTGGTAAAGGAGGAAGGCATGCCCTTGCTGCCCAGCAGCTGTGTGCAGTGCGAGGCTGTGGCTCGCCATAACGATTTTAGCATCAATACCAAGAAGCTGTTGTCATGATGCGACACAGACCAAAGTTCTTTTCGCTCATCTCCCAGATCCAGCAGCTCCTTACAAATGTAAGATTTCCCCAGAAGAAGGTTTATTAGTAGTTTAATCAGTTGTGTGTATAAAATACTGCTGTGTGTATAATTTGTTCTGCTTCCATTTTTAAAGTCTTACTGGATTGAATTAAATGTTTTTCAATAATTATGAAGCATGAATACCAGCCTGGGTATTTAGCTGCTGATAAACCTGCAAATGACTTCTAACTTGGAAAACACATTAACTTTTTTTTCATTCATTAAAAAAAAAAAAAAAAGGAAATCACAGGCCAAAAAAGTTACCCAAGGCAGGTCTCATTTGCAAAAGTACCAGCACTATAGACATATATTACATAAAAGCCAAAACAATTAATATCAGTATAACAAAGTGCATAAAGCAGTAGTTCATACACAATGAGAACTATGGCTATTAAACCAGCCTATTAATCTATAAAGCAAACTTTGTAATCAGTCCAGCAATTTTTCAGTTTCAAATAAGCCATATGATGGGAGTCTAATTAGATTTGTGTTTCCGTCCTGGAAATACCATTGTGTGCACTTTTCTACTGCTTTATAGGTCATAACAAGTTGTTCCCAGGACACTTAACAGACAAGTCACATTCTCATCATTCAGTGGAGCCTTGAGTACATTCGGGACACGTCCTGCAGAGCTGTTCATTGTAGTCATTCAAGGACACCTGCTGCTGTGGAACAAATGCTTTATTTACAAATATAGATTTAATGAGTTTCTGACCTGCAGTAAGATATCGTTTGATCCTGAAAAAGAAGAGTTGATACATACTAGGTTGATGCAAACAGAGAATACCATTTAAACTAAGGCACGTCATAGCTATCAAAAGCATCCCAATGCTGTAGTACTGAAGTGAGAGCTCTTTGATAAAAAATCCACCAGGACTGCAATGTCATTTTAACACCTTCCATGGAAAATCATGGATAAATGATAGTAGGTAAGTGTCCAAGTCACTGATGTGATAGATCAGAGCAGACAATTCCCTTTAATAACAGTGTTTTACTGTTGGACAAAATTCCGCTTTATGGCATTTGGGTTCCTACTGTGTTTTCCAGAATCGCTTACAAAGTCTATTTATAATCACTCTGGCATTGCTAGGATGTTATACTAAAGTTGTATAGCATTTCTGCACCCCTGTTTGTGACCAGTTTATCTTATCTGTTTGATTATGTAGCTGTGTTCAGCCATGTCAGTGCCAATGGGTAGTGGCACAAGAACTGATGACCTGCAGCACCACTGAGTGGCAGTCCAGTTCTGCGTCCTTATGGCTGCATTGCAAATCCAGCACCCTCCTTCCCCAGGGTGTTTGGTCCATGGGAGTAATGCATCAATATTTCAATAACACATTGTTTACATGACGAGCAGCCCATTCACCCACTTGAAAAATGGGCTACATTCATGAAAGGTATTATAAAGAGACTCTTTAGGGTGGAATTTTAACAAATGAGTGCCGTACATTCTCATCTGCCAGCTTAAAATTCAAAATACTTGAGAATTACAAGTACTTGTGAAAATAATGAGGTTTTGTGTTCAGAGGAAGCTGTACAATGATTCTGCTGTATATATTTATGAAGTATTGCTGTTTTTCTTGCAGCAAGCATATACAAGCTCCAAGGAAAAATCAGAGCCTATGCTGAGTACTATCGACAAAAAACTAGCACAAAGATGGCTCAGATTTAGGGCACAAGCAACCTACTTCAGATAATATGCAGGAAGTAGAAAAAAATTGGTGAGGAAGTCACAGTCATCCTCTGTCCCATGAAAGATCATTTCTGATTCTGACTTTAATGAAAGCTAGTTACTTGCTGACTCTCGTGATATTAGCCTATTTTCTCACATGAAGAATCCTTCATATTGCAGAAATGTGAGACTGATTACAATGTGAAGGAAAAATATGGTAGTAACCCTGGTCTCACTCATCGTTCTGGGGAGAAAACCAGTTTTGGCTTAGATACCTGAATATGTTCACTCCTTCCACACATAAGTTCGAAGAAATTAAAACCTGCCACTTGACAATTCCAGATATTGAGTAGAATAAAGGATGCTTTGAGAGGCATCCTTCTCATAAAGACTTTCCATGCCTTATATTCTTTCTGTTTAGATAAGTATCTTGGCAGGCATGTACCTTTGTCCAATACAGATCTAATTATCACACATCAGAGTTAAAAAGTCATGGTAAAAATCTGTGTCTTCTAACATGGGAAAAGAACTTTATTAGAATGAAGAAAATTGCAGCCAGACAACTTTTCTTTCCTTCTCTGAAGAGCTTCAATCTAAAGCATCTTCACTCCACACTTCCTGCCAGGCTTTATCATAACAGCAAAGTAACATACAGTTCAGATGTCTTCATATCTCTTGTTTTCTTTGTCAAGCCTCAGCATCCCTCCATCATTCTGCAGATTTTTACATGCTCTTTATCTTACCCGTTCTTAATGTCTTTGACTTTCCACTCATCTCTGTCATTTCTGTGTCCTGCTTTCTCCTGCATCTCACTCAAGCCTCCAATGACAGTTTCAGCAGCAATTTTCATGGGAACTGTGAGCCAGCCAGACTTTCAGATCCAAGGAGAAGGGAACACCATTTGTGTTAAGGCATCTCACACATTGTAGCTCCAGGCTTTGTCATCAGAAGGCTTTGGTGTAAGTGATCCGGACACAGCTGTCGCCTCAGACACTTCTTTATATGGCTCCTGGATGACAATCTCAATGCAGAGAAGAATCTGGACAAGGCATGGAAACTTAGGAGAAAAACCAGGTTAGCCGCAGAGGATATTTAGAAAAGGAGAAAGAAAAAAGTAGAGATAAAAAGAAGGATAAGGAGAAAAGGGAAGAAGGTGAAACAAATGGGAAGAAGGAGAATACTTCTCCCCTCCCTTTAAGGCCACAAGGAAACTGATGATTACTTAAGTGCTCTTTTAGTGCTTTGCAACACCAGATTTTGCTTCCTCGCCTCTAGTAAATTCTCTGCTAATTCTTAATCAGAGTTGGGCTCTGATCGTCACACATTTCAGACCTGGGACGTCTATTACAGAAGATAATCCCATAAGGGTATGTGTAATTAGATGGAACAACAGGGTGTGACAGTAACTCTGTACTGCAGAGCAGCACATTCACTTTAGCTAGCAAGGGAGTCTTTTCTGAAAGCCTATTTCATGTTCACCCTGATCTCCCCAAAGAAAAACTTCCCTAAGAGATAGTTTATCAAACACTGAAAAATAAGGAAGTGTCAGAGTTAAAGATGTCTGTGAATCTTTAATCCCTTATTAAATTATGATGCCGCCTTTAGTTATACAATCATACACATTTTTCCCCTTGACCCTTGCTTCATTACGTGCAAAGAATGAGCCTTTTAGTATGTTCTTTTAGCTTCATTCAGCGTGTGGTCTATTTACTTTCCACTATTGAGCTTCAGCTGTGAGGACAGCCATACATTTCCTGCTCGCCCGTCCTGTGGCTCTCATAGGACATACATGTTTCATAAGCATTCCTCTCCACAACACTTACCCTGAAAGAAAGGAGTTTCATCATCTCCACCCTACAGCTGGGAAACTCAGGCTGTATGATACGGGTATCTGAGAATTCAGGCTGATCCATCTGAGTAGTTCACAATGGGTAACATTCATATTTTCAAAGGGCAGTTCCCAGTAGCTTCAGATACAGTTGTGAATGTTTAAACATTTCTGCAAATCAGCCTGTGAGATCTCAGGCTGGACAACGAAAACAGACAAAATAACCGCCTGGGAAAAATGTGATTAAAGGAACTTGCCACACAGGAACTGTGCAGTGGAGACTGACTCCAGTTCTCCAAAGCAGCTCCTGTCTAGCGATGAGATCTCCCTTGCATTTCCCTATGGCACCAGGGCTTTATGATAAGAAGCGTCATGCAACCTTGATAACTAGCAGTTCTACTGGCACATCACAGATACTAAAATGTGCTCTTTGCTCATGTAAAATCCCTTGTTGTACCAGAAAAGAAAGTGCGGGCTGTAATAAACAGCACTGTTTATTACACACTGAAGATCACTGTGCCTTTCCTTGTTTCTGGAGCAGTTACAAATGCTGAACACCTCCTTATGGGATTAAGTAGAAGAGAATGTCTAGCCAAAACTCTGTGACTCCCATTATAACACCAGGCACTGTATATTGAAGAAAAAGCACCAGAAAACAACACAGCAGATTTTTCAAACTGTGTCTTTTAGTGCAGGCAAGATCTTTCTGTTGAACTGAAATCCATATTTATGGAGAGGGGAATAAGACAAGGAAGAACAGGCACTGGGAAGTGCCCTAGGATAAACAGCAATGAAATTCATTCTATGGCAGGGATAAAACAATCCAACTCTGTATTTTTCAGGTGCTCTAGCTGGACTCACCTTGGGAGCCACTTTAAAGAGCACTGCTCTTTTAAATCCATAAAGTATTCTTTTTCCCGAGCTCTATGACACATGGCTCGCTGACCACATGACATTTTCTTGCTGGCTTCTAAGAAATTCACAGTTATACTGTCTGGTTAAATACTTTTAGCGATTAGCTCTGGTAGCAACGTTCCACCTCTCGCTGGCTGTGCATATTTTTTGGAATGGATGGGATTTCCAGACTGTCCTAACAGGGAGTTAACTCCTAATGAGTTGATGTGCACCCTACTAAGGATTCTCATCTCTTGGCTTGTGTAGCACATCTCAAGACTGTTGACCTAGAAATCACAGCGCCAGATTCATCTGTTTCTGATTATTGGATGCATCATTTTTGTTATTCCTAACATATTAATTTTGATATCAAGGACATATTTTTCCAGCTGAATTTGGTTCTCACATCATTTGTTTGACATGCAGATTTTTATGCATTTTTATGCTCTAAATAAAGACTGAAAAATGCGAGTTGTTCTTTTCCACTTAGTATTAAGAGCAAATTTGAATCTTCTCATTTTTCATTTTTCCAGCTGCTACATGGTATATTATTCTCATATTTTTAATGTGTATTATTGTTTCGCTCCATTCTTTTTCTTGTTCCAGATGCCCTGACTTCGAAGAATCCATGCTTGTCCGTACTTATATCCATATTCATCTTCACAGAGAAACACTGAAACACATTGTGATGGATGTTATAACTCTTTGGTTGCTTGCTCAAAATGTACCGTGTACGAATTATATATTGTGTGTTTTGTTAAGAAGAGTTTTGCTGGCTGTGAAGAGGAAGACTGTTTGCCTTGGCGCTGCTGCTGTCCTCTAGTTAAGGAAGAAAGAGGAGATGGCTCCCCAGCCAAAGGGTGACCCAGAGGAGCTTCTAGAGGGGCAACGATGGCCAGGATGGGAGACAGAGAGGAAAAGAGGTAGAAACATAGCCTTAGTGGGTAACTCAGGTTGGAAGGGACCAGCTGTGAGGTCAGACCACATTGCTCAGAGATTTATCCATCTTGGGCTCAAATTAAGAGATTGTTAAGGGGAGAGGAGAGCAGATCTGCAGCAAAGCCTCTGAAATGATGGAGAAAAAGAAAATATAGTTGCTATAGAGTCCCAGAAAAACAATCTGCTGAGGTGTTATTTCAATTCAGGGAGCCATGGAAAGTTGCTGAACTAGGAAGCAGGGAAGCCCATTTGCAAGAGCCCATTAAGCCAAAGCGTTTTCAAGACTATGATTTTAATCGCTTAATCTTCTGTATTTTATTTATTTCAAGCGCTACCTTATTCCAGACTGTTGTTTTCATGTTCAAGTAAAACCAAGCTTTAGAAACTGGAAGAAGTCGGTGTCTTTTGATGTCTTTATTTCCAAAGTAAGAAGGGCACTTTTACCTCATGGTCTTGAGCAATGCTGGATCCTGTTACAAACACAGATTTACCAGACAGATTATTCCTGAGCCAACTAGCACACCTCCAGTTTTATAGATGGACATTTGTGTATCCGAGAATTTTGTTCTTCAACAAAGCTCCATCCTGCCCTTGACATGAATGCTGTCATTAGGGAGGGATACTGATTGAGCAGACAGTCATAATCAGTGCTGAGGACCAGGCAAGAACCAGGCTTAAAACCAAGGCAAACCAGACCCTGGAGAAGTTAAGCAGTGTACCACGCAAAGAGCAGAAAAAGGGAAACATGGTCAGAAGGGCTCTAGAGTAAATGGCTCAAGGAGCAAAAGGAAGGAAACTAAGGAAGTCTGAGTCCAGGCTAAGGAGCAGACAGGCTCGGAGCAAAGCTGAGAAAGAGCTGAGCTAAGCAGACAGGACCAAAGTACAGAATACCATTACAATCAAGTAACACACTGAGAAAGCAAGACCAAGTGGTGAGATGCCTACCTGAGACACTGACAAGCCACCAGCTAGCTTCAGAAACCCATCCTCAAGAAGTCAGCATCGGCTATTTACGTATGTACTATCTGGTACATAAATTTGTGCATGAACAATTTACTCATCGGAGTAGTCTGAGTTGAATGATACCACACAGAATTAAACGACTATGTGCCAAGGCACATCCACATGTATGTCCCTCCGTTCAGTACTCATCTGAATGATTTTAAATATTATGGCAGCATATAAAAAGACATTACTTTAACTCATTGCTTTTTCAGTGATAGTTTCCTGCCATCTAGTATCAGGCAATTATCACCTATAAATTTACACACATGCCTAATGCTATTCCACTTGATCAGGCTATTCGTGTAGTTTAAATTAAAGACACTTGCAGCTATGTGCTGAATGGCGGTCTTTAATATCTACTCCTCTTTTAGTCGGGTTTCCTGATGAAGAAGGGCTTATGAGTTCATACTGTAGTATTCACACAGACATATGTCTGTCAATCCACACTCTTCTAATAGCTTTTGAACTTGTCAAAGCACATTTGACAAAGAGGAGCTAGCTTACAGATATCAAGTTTCCATACATCAAATTAAAACAGGCAGTTAAGCAGAGGAAAGAGAGATTATCGGAGTTATTTGTATTTCCATGCCCCTCCTCTGACATTGATGGAAAGGCTGTATCATGAACACTTCATTTAAGTCTACAGAATTCATATTAGAAAGCTATTGTGGATGGCCTGTCAACAGAAAAAAGCTTTACAATTTGTAGTTTATTAGATACTGGAGAATCCAAGCAAACAATACCAATCCAGAAGGCTTCAATACTTTCCATGCTCGTAAGTCTGTGCTGCACATTAAGGAAGCATTACTTGCAAACAGTAAACATTTATTTCAAAAAATTATAAATATGAAGAGCTTTGCCATTAGACTTCTGTTTGTAAAAAGTATCCTCTTGTCTTGCCCAAAATAAAATCTGAAGCATTTAGTTTAAAGGAAAACAAAAAAGCATGTACTGAAGCAACATAGTAGCTTCCCTGATTTTTTTTGGGTGATCAGCTAATACTTCCAGTTTAGTTACTGTTTTGAATGCATGGGAACTTTCTGTTTATTTCTTTCCCAGTGTTGACATCACGGAAATTTCACAAAGTTTGACAGCCTGGTAGAAAGCAGTATTCCAAAGGGACCTTCCTCTGGACCCTATAGCGTTTGGCAGACATTCATAAATAGGACCTGTTTTCTTTAGGTTTTGAGCAAAATCTCTTCTGGACAAATAATGATTTAGCTGACAGCAAAAGGACAGAAAAATTCTTTGACCAACTAGGGGATCCTCTTTATGTTTGTGATGGAGTTATTGTAACAGAATTTTAAAAAATTAGTCTGAGAGCATCTTATGACCAAAGACCTCAAAGAATGGAAAATCAGAGACATAAAATCTTGAAGTGTCATTTTTAGTAGGATTTTTAACAAGTAAGAGGTTTAATAGACTGGTTTTCTTTTTCCTTTCCTCAAATTCCTTATGCAGTAGGAATAGTTCAGCTCTAAGCCAAAAAATATCTGAAACAAGTAAGAGAACTTCTCATTTGCTAATTTAGGCATGTTTAAAGAAAAGTCACTGGGTGTAAGATAATTGAGTATTTTTGTAGTTCATTTTTATAAAACCATGCTCAGGTAATTCAGTCTCTCCTAAGGAACAATCAAGAACACAAACACAACCTCAATTATTTTTAATTTGTTTTATAACAGACTGTATTGTCCTCAGCCAAGGCTCAGTTGTAAACTGACACTATTTTTGTAAACTGGCAAGGGTTCACTGAAAATACCGTACCTGTTCAAGATCTGTCTCGCTGACTGTGTTCATCTGAAGTCTTCAGTAATATGAGGAATGAATGGTATGTAAACAGCACAATGAATGTACAATGTCACCTTTTAACAGTATCTGTCTTAGCTCAGTTTGCCTTATTTAGGTATGGAATTAGCAATATTCACTGAAGGTTAGAAACATGGCATACTACGCTTCCCGGCGGGGCTCTTGATTCCAGAAAAGGGGATGAAAATAGCAGTTAAAGCTTAGCAAATTTCAAGGAAGAAAAATCTTCACACACCACATTTCTGTAACGCTCTTGAGTGCTTTCAACTTTACCGCCATTTTCAATTCTATAAATTTGGCGTAAAATCCCTGTTGCATGGGATTTTATGTCCATCCATGACCATTTTACTTTCTTTTTAAGGAGGGATTATACACCTGAAGAGTTGATCTGCCCCAATTCATTACTAATGCGTTAAATCGTGGAAATTAAACCTGAAGTGAGATCCCACCAACAGCCTCAGTGATAAACATTTGAATATCTGGAATTTGTGTTTTTTTGTCATTGTATCTAGTGCTTCAAGAAACAGATTTTTCTTCGGCCTCGCAAGAGCTAGATTTCATCCATTACATCCTTCTTCCTCTTTCTCAGCTTTCACTGGCAGTTGTTAAAACAGTCTTTATACAACACGTACTAAAGACCATTTTCCTCTTCTAGTTAAGAAACATTTTTCAGTGTATTTTCTTCCAATTTTTGCGATGGTGGCACTGCAACACCTTTAAATGTAGTCATGGGAAATTCTTTGCTAATCCGCATACATTTTAAACTTTCCTTTTAACATATGGAGAGATATATACATTGAAGCAATACAGACGTCAGTAGGACTTTACCACCCTAATCACCAGATGCACACACACTTCAACAGATTTCAGAGACAGGATGACTTTTTCAGCTTAGTTGTGGCATCTGTAAGTACTATGCGCAGTATGGGGCAAATCAATGGCTGTTTTGCCTAAATAATAACTGCAGATTTTGCCCGTTTCTGGAATAATTTATCTCCAACACGGCTGTGCTTGTAAATTTGCTGCTTAGCGGTGGGAAACGGGCACTGGGCTGTTCATGACCAGAGTTGGGTTCGATGTCAGCAGGGTTTAATTTCCGATGCAAGAGCACTGAAACCTTGTGAAACGCCTGTGAAATCTTGCACAAAACCCCCACTATTTGCCACTCCGGGCCAACATGCCACAAGAGGGGGGGGTCGTGGTTTTCTGCTCCTCTGAGCCCATTGCTTAACGTCTCCCCCAAAGGAAAAAAGCAAACTAACCCCCAAGCATCGCCATAAATGAGGTTTTCAGCGTGAGTGTCTGTCAGCGGGGAATGCATTTGTGGGGATGCCCCCTCCGGGCTTTGCCCCAGAGGCCGAGAGCCAAAACCACCCATGCGGGCGCAGCTCCCCTGAAGGAAACCCGCGGTCTTTCCCACCGAAATTCGGGCATGCCCCGAGCTGTCACCGCCACTCAGCCTCGCAGGTACGCGCCCATAGTCCGTAGCCTTTAGAAACACCACCGCGCCCCTGCTCCCCTCCCTCAGTGGGTCAGGCCCCGCCGGGGCCCGGACGGGGCGGGAAGCGGGGCGGCGGCGGCGCTAGGACCCGGCGGGCGGCGGGCGAGGGCGGCGGCGCATGCGCGGCGGTGTCGGGGCAGCTGGCCGCCGCCGGGCTCGGCGGAGCGCTGCGGGCGGGGGCGGAGGGGCCGGGGGCAGCCGCCGGGACCTTCCCCTCAGCGCCCCGCCGGGCATGGGCGCCGCGGCTCCGCGCTGCGCTGCCTCGCCCCGTCCCGATGAGTCCTCGCCGGAGCAAGTGAGTGAGGGGGGCGCCCGGGCGGTAAGTGGCCGCTGTCCCCCGGCCGCCCTTCCCGGGGCAGCGCGTCCCTCCCGGGCGGGGGGGGGAGCCGGCGCCCCTGGGCCGTGCCTCCCTGCCGTCGGCCCCGCTCTGCTCCTGGGGCAACCCGCGGCTCCGCTCCTTTCCACCGTTTTATTATTTTTATTAAAAAGACGCGCCCATCAGTATCTCCGGGAGCGGCGGGCGGGGCGGGAGGAGAAGGGAGGCTGCCGGGGGCGGGCGACTGGTGGGCGCTGCGGGGGTCCCGCGGGGCTCGGCCGCTCCCCGCCGGGCGCGGCCGGTCCAGGGCCGCCCCGCGGCTCGGCTGGGCTCCGCTGCCTCCACCTGCGCGCCTGTTCCTCGGCAAGGGGGACTCGCCCGGCCCCTCTCCGCCTCTTCCCCTGCAGGGCGCTGGCGGCCCGGCCGCGGGAGGGAGGATGTGGTGAGAGGATGGGGCTGTCTCCCGCCGGGGCTCGCCATGGCCAGGGAGGACTCGGTGAAGTGCCTGCGCTGCCTGCTCTACGCTCTCAACCTCCTCTTCTGGGTGAGTGCAGCGACGCGGGGCGGGCCGGGCCGCGCTGGGCTCCCGCCGCCGCCCGAGCAGGTGGCGACCCGGCGGCGGGGTGGCGGGAGGGCGGCGGGGCCCCGGCAGGCAGGGCCCGGGCAGGCAGGGCCGCCCCCAGCCGCGGGGCTCCCCGCGCTTGGCGAAGGGTAGAAGGTGCCTGCCTTGGTGTACGCCTCGTGCCGGCGGCTCCCGTAAGGGAATACCGATCACTTTAAAAAAAAAAAAAAAAAAAAAAGCCTTTGGAAACTAGTTGGAAGTAAAATTAGATTGGGTATTAACCTAGTGTTATAAATACACGTGTGAATTTGTGCATTTATAACATGTAGAGAGGGAAATGTTAACGGGTGCCGTGGCTTCCTGACTGGATGAGTTTCAGAGCATCCCATGACCCGAGCTGAACTCCAAGCTCTCGTAGGTATCTGAGCAGTCGGCTGCTCTGCGAAGGCCTTGCCCAGAGTCTTTTTTGTGCTTGCAGTGGCCAGATCCTAGCTGGCAGGCAAGGCCTGGGGTGATGTCTTTCTTTTGTTTTCAGCATTTCAGTCAAAGCTGTGTTTATAGCAGCAGGGTTTCTCGCTCTCCAACATAAGTGGATGTGATCAGCACTTGCTCCTCAACTTTCACAGCTCTGGACAAACAGCATGATGGAGATTGCTCACAGTCCTCACTTGCTTGCACCAAATGAAATCTGCTTCACCTGCATAGTTGAGATTTATGCTGGATAAGTGTAAGAGAAGAAATGGGCAAAAGGCGTGACATCCCGCAGCTGTTCACAGTGGCTGACTCTTGAGGTGCTGTAGGCTTGAATGGTGCAGGGATAATACATGGGCTGGGACCAAGCTTAGTTTATAATGGAATTGAGATGAAGTCCCATGATGACTGAAAATTAAGCAGAGATCAGAATATGAATGAGAGCGGAGACTAGTACACAGCATTTGGCACAGAATGGTACTTTTTGTGTAATGCAAGTGATCTGAAAATCTGTTGAAAGTATGTAGCTTTGTATATTGTGTTTAATAGAGGTGAAAAATAAGTTATTTCTGTAGTGCATGTAAGAATAAAGCCCTTTAATAGGAGATGAGGAAATCTTTTTTAAAAAAAGGATGTGTAATTGTTTCTCACATCACACATGGTTTTCATTGGATACTATACAAAATCTGAAAACCTGTATTTACTTTTGATTAAGATGAAGGTTGCCTGGGTTCAGCTGACCTGAGTTCAACTTTGGATTTTTACACATATGCCGTTAGAGTTGATTGAATGAACGTCCACATGGTTGAAAACATCCTGTCCTGCTGTTTGCCGCTTTCCTCTGGTTTCTGATTCCTGCCTTGAGCTGTCCTCGCCAGTTCCCATTCAGACCTTAAGTCACCGCTGTCTTTGTCCCCTTAAACTTACTCCGTTCTTTTCTGTTGCCCTCCATGCTCGTGGCCTGCTGTGTCCCATCAGATTTATTATTCAGTGACAGCTTTTTATAGTTGAAGCAGCCATTTAGGTGGTAGCAAGGTTACACGGGAGGCTTTACCCCCACGCTGTGTCAGTCAATCTGTTGCGTGGTGATGGAGGGCCTTGGTGCTGGAGCCGAGTGCTCCATTTCTGAGTCCTGAGATGCTTTCTTTGTGTAGGAAAGCCTGCCCTTATCTTTCAAGGGGACTAGTGCGTTATGTTGCGGTTCCTCTCTAGGGAGGTCAAGGTCTCACCTGGGAGATTTAAATGTGTCTGCCCTCTTTGCTCAGATTTTAAGTTCCTTGCCATGTCAGATTGCTCCTTCCAGCTTTTCATTGTTTTGTTCACATGTTTTTCTGTTGTGGACCTCAGGAGTGGGGCTATACAGCACCTTTGACCTTGGCAGTGGAACAGCACTAACTACATCTGTAATGCAGTGCTGCTGTTAACTTGGTCCATTCTTAATTCATGTCTAGATTTCGTTTAAAGCATTCATGGCTAGAAATAATTTCTCGTTCTTTAGATTTTGTTACCCTTTAAATAATGATGTCTTGGATCACCCTTAGTTAGAAAGTGTGTTTTTTTGTCTTCCCCCCCCCCCCGCCCCTAGTCATATAGGACTCTTTTGAGTCTGTTGTGGTATGACAAGTCCTAGGGAAGAAAATGGTAACTTCTCATGCTTGTCTCCAAAATATAAAAATTGTCTGTAATTAATCTTCCTAGCTGAGGCCAGGACACTGGAAATTATACCCAAGCAGCTAAGTGAAATCTGTATAGTGCTGAAGCATGTAAATATGTAATTAAATAATAAATGCCAGTATAGCAGATGACTTGCACCACAGGTCTTGCAAAGAATTAAAGCTGTCTTCCATAATGTATATAAAAATTAAAGATGTTGGAACTCAAACGAAAAATGGGCCAGTCCATTTGGAGTTCTCTGCATTTGACAAAGCAGATGAATGCAATGGTTTTGTTCAAAGCAAATAAACAAATAAGCAAAAAACCCCAAGTCTGCCAGAATTGTGTGGTAAGAAATAGGATGCGTGGTGGGTGAGTAGTTAAATGTATTGCAGTTATATCAGACTTCTTTGGAAGAACGTGTGTGTAAAAATTTCTTTCTGCTTTGTATCTGGTCCTGTTCAAATGTGTATTTAACAGCTAAATACAAATTTCCTACAAGCTGCTTGTTGTAGTGAAATCTGCCATATCTCCTCCTCTGTCAGAGCTTGAATTTTCTCCTGTTGGGTTCAGTGGGAGTTTTGCCACTGCCTTTTCTGAGAGTCAGAGCATGTCCCTTGGGGCAGAGTTTTCTTCGGAAAAGTTCCCCTGGCAGCAGGTGCGTACCCACTGGTGTGGGGATGAGGGCTGTGACTTCCCCTTGCTGCCGCTCTTCCTTCCGTTTGGAAAGCTTTAGCTTGCCTGTTGCTTATGTTAGTACTTACTGTGATAAATACCAGCCCAGCCCATAACCTGGGTGTCAGGAAGTTTAGAGTAGATCAGGCCCTTGAGGATGTGCAGCTGCATTCCTCCTGCGTCCTGAGCACAGTGGGATCTGTCCCAGTCGGTAACGATGAGAGCGATGCACGAGTCCAGGGTCTGTACAGGCCTCCCAGTTTGGGACACGTACGTGTGATTCTGTTCAGGCCCAGTCTTGGAGGGTTTTATGCTTTCTCTTCCTTCCTCCCTCCCTCCCTCCCTCCCAAGGGCCATTGCCTCCAAACATCTTCAAGTCTATTGATAATGTGCCCAGTTGCTGTGTCAGTTATCAGTGTTGGCTGAAAACAGTGAAGATGTGCGTGTTGACTTTTTAAAATCATGGATGGATTGAGGGTCCTGACTGGAATAGGGTGATATTCTCTCCTTGTTTCACTGTGGTGGTGTCCTGGGGTAGGTCTAACCACACATTGTGCAAAAAGGATTGCTTTCTCCTCCAAGCTGGGGGATTGAAGCTTTTGAAGGCCTGACAAAAATGGTGCAAGAGCCAGTAGTCCCTGTCTGGTATGATCTGATTGTCAGCCTCTTAGAAGGGAACATCTACAGTAAACTTCAAGTGTGTCATGTGTGCAACTGTCCCAGCGTGTGTATGATGGGACTCCAGCATTTGTCATTGGCAGCCTGGTGAGGGCAGACTAGTGCACGCAAAGATCCTTAAGAAGATGTTATGCATAACAGAACTGGCTAATCTGACCATCAATCTTGCTGAAAAACTTAACATGCGGCTGGTTACCGCAACACACTGGTGTCTTCATAATTTTGTTGCTGTCGGAGCCTACGGAAGCAGGAAAGTGAGACAACTTTATTAGTCACTCTGCTGCCATCCTCGTAGCTTCTCCTGGGCATTGCTTGGAAGTGTACAGCTGTCTATTTGGAAAGACAAACACTTTTTTTACTGGGCGCAGCTGATGAGCTGTGATGTGGCATGGTAGACAGAGCGATGTACCTGGATGTGTGTGAGAGGGAGGCAGGCAATGTTATTTGTTATGCTTTTTGTCATTTTTGGCCTGAAGGCTGCTGAGCTGTGAATAATTAATAAGCAATCAATTGGAAGCCCAAGGCTCTGTCTTAGTGCTTCATCCTGTTTTGATAATGGACCAATAAATGTACTGCTTTTACTGCTCCAGAAAACCACTGGTTTTGTGGATGTGAATGGATTGGTACTTCTGGAGCTGCAACTTGCAACAGATCTTGAAAGGTGTTTTCTTCTGAAGTGGGAATAAATCTGTTGTCAGTGCTCTAATTGTTGTTGATGAAGTGACTGACTGTGGTAATAGACCTGATGACACCCTTCTGGAAGCTGTTCCCAAGGTCAATTGAATCATGCATCTGATTGCAAGATGTCTCTTTCAAAGCAATGCGAGTTGCAGTTTCAGGACCTCCTCAGTCTGCTGATTTCAAAGGGTTTTTTTGACAGTGCCCTGGACAAGGAATATCATTCGGACTAAATCCTGCAGTTAACATTTGGTTTCATTCTTCTGCCATCCTCATGTATAAATAAGCGTCACTTCTTAAAGTAATTTATGAGACTGAGAGACTCAACTTGATTTCTGCAGGTTTCTCATCTTGCACTCTGTAACACTGCTATTTTCGGCATATTACATTCTGGACAGCCTAATAAAGAGGGGACCTCCAAAAATGCATGATTTGGTGTTTTGTAGTCCAGACTTAGTGCTTAACTCAGCAGGTTATGTTAGTGGTGCTTGAGAGAAGACATGCTCCTACTGCTTCCTTTTCTGTACTTAGAGGCAATACTGGTCTTTATTGTCTCTAGATAGCGTGTGTCAGGACTTGGAGAAACTTAGTTTTGATAGCTCTACAAATATATTCTTTCCAGGTTACGAGACTACAGGGTCTTTCCTTCTGGTGGGGCTTTTCTGTATCAGCAAGCTCTTGATGCTGTTCCAGCTCAGTAGCGGTCATGGATGTAATAGGAGCATCTTCATTCATTTTGAGCACTGTATAACTTGTTCTCACAGAAATCTTCTGTACTTTGCTGCAATCCCTTTCTCAATTAAACCACCTTTGCCAGCGTTTATGCTAGGGAGACCTTCAGGCACAGAATATGGCCCACCTGTAATGATGGCACAGGCATAACACAGGAGGTTATCTAAGGGCAGTGGCCCCTAGGGGTTGTGACAGTAGATGCAAGTAAAAGCAGTGCATTTTTTTGTCAATTTTCTCATTTAAAAAAAAAAAAGCAAAATACAGCTAACATGAAGGAAAAAGTCTGTATAGACTTTCGGTCTTGAGAAAACTGCTAGCTTTTTTTTTTTTTCTTTTTCTGGTGAGCATGTGAGGCGGAAAAGCGGAGCAGCTGCTGTTGTGTTGCTTGTAATTGAGGATGACTGTACTATAGTGGCTTGGGCAAATCAAGGTTGTAAGTTGCAGATGACTGTGTCATAGGTGGTAAGGATCCCATAACCGATGATTAATAGTGTCACTGGATGTTTAAGCCAAGCCAGCGATGTTGGCACATCCTTTACCTTGTGAGGTTTTTCTGTCTGGGAATATGCTGTTTCTGTTGAGCAGTGCCTAAACTTTCCTTCATGTGCATAGCAGTACCATCTAATTTAGACTATGTGGTTGCAGCCAATAAACCCTCCTGGCAGGTAGTAGAAATTGTTTTGCATCTATCTTGAATTTGTGCTTGTGAACAAAAAAATCACATAAAATGAAAGGGCAGTAAGCATCTAGTTAGTTCTCCTTTTGTTTTGAATACTTTACACATTGAAATCTTCTAGTTTTGGCTATGTGTACCACCTGAGAATTTAGAGCGAGGGAGTAGTAGTGTTGTGCAAGGAAGCACTGAGGGTGGTTAGAAGCAGTGGTATTGTGTTTCATTCTTTTTCCAACCTCAAATGTATGTGTTGAATCTTGTAATTTTTTGCTTCATTTTTCAAATCTACTGTGACACAAGAAAGAAATCAGTCTGTCCTCCCTTCCCTGGAACCAGATTCTGCATAGAGGTTGTGTTTCTGCTGCTTTCCAACTTCTGCTCACATCAGTGGGATTTGTAGATACTTGGAATGAATAGAGTTAGGGTCAAGTTTTTAAGGAATTTAAGTGACTAATAATATCCATTGAAATGAATGCTGCCTGGCTGGGTACCTATAGCAGTGTAAACATGGGGTTCATTCTAGGCTAATATACTCTGATTTTAGAGACTACAGTGTAGACATGCATAATTGAAACCTGATTTTCTTAGCGTTCTTGTATAAAGAAAATACCTAAAAGCCATACAGGAATAACTCCAGCTTCGGTGGGAATACAGTGCCTTTTCAAGGAATGTGTTGAGCAGAGCAAGCTATAGGAGGAGTTTTAAAGGACCAGAAATACTTGTAATTCTGGTCTTTGAGAAATCTTTTGCTTTTTGGTGTCTTTAAGCTGCATTATTTATGTAACATCATTACCTTACCCAGTCATGTCCTAACAAAGTAGAATTCAGCCATAAGTCAACTTTGTATCTACTTCTATATAACCCTTTTCCCATGTATATCTTTGTAGCTGACATGGCTCACCCTGCATGGCATGTCAACAGGGAATTGGTAGATGAGTCTGCAAAATGATCCTGAAAAAGAGAGTGGCTTGATGTGATGATGGAAAGGAAAAAAAACAAACCCCACCCTAATTTTAGAAATGACATTAATATGCTTATTCATTGGCATTCAGAAATCAATGAAACCACAGACATTTTTTGGGTAATCCTCACAATTAACTGTGGAGCTCACCACATCTACCTTGAGGATGAAGGCACAAACCCATGCTGACTAGATTTGAGCCAATAGCTCAAGGGGAACTGCTCATACCAGTGAGCCATGATCTTCAGCAGAACTGGGAAGGTCCATCTGGCCTGTAGGTACTTGCATTTTTTTTTTTTAAATTCCTATCTCTTTCTGTAGAAGATAGCTACCCAAAGGTACAGGCACTGCTTCTGTACCTTGAAGATTTTCCATCATCTCAAGAGTCTGTGGTAGATGCTAGGCAAGGATCATAGGATTAATACCAATTTTTTAATCTCTTGTAGCTGTTTCCCAAGGTATAGGGGACAGTTTAATTTCATGCAGTTTTATAGGAGTGTGTGATTTAATTAAAAATGCAGGCTTATTTTAGTCATCTTCATGCACTCGTGTAAAACAGGAAAGTTGTGTACCCATAACCAGCTGACATGTATTTCCTATGATCCACAGGACGTACATACCCTTTTCTCATACCAGTCTTCCAGTTATATACCCTGGGTTTAAAAATAACTTGCCTGCCATCTGTGAGGTTGACTACTGTCTGTGCACAAAAACAAGCTCTTAGAGACAAAATTAAGAGTATATTGTCTATAAGTGAAGTCATCTCATCTGATGGTGGTGTGTGGCTTGTGATGTGGATCTGGACACTTGAGCTCTGTGTATGGCTGCAAATTACCCACAATCAGTGGCACATGGCTCTGCTTCCCCAAAGATCTCTTGACAGTGAGAAGCTTACTTTTGAGGGAAAAGTGGCACAAATCGTGTCCTAACAAGAAATGCAGTGATTAGGTAGTCACAGAGAGAATGAATGTGGAAATATATGCACTTTCTTATCCCTCTTTGCTTTTCATGTACCCTTATGCTACACAGCCCAGAAGCTGATACGTGGGTCTGACACTCAGAAGAACCAGCTGATAGATGAACTGTACCTCGACCTGTTTGCATATTTGGGCTGTTATTGGTTCTTTATGCTGTGCTACTGTAGGAATGTTGTGCAGTCAACTGCTGGAAAACTTGCTTGCTTCCCCCAGGAGGCTGACCCATTAGCAGCCTGTCACTGCTCTGGCAGTTGCGTTATTGCAAAGTGTGCACGTTCCAGCCCATGCCAAACACGGAGCAGGTTGTTAACTCACTGTTGCAGCTGTGCAAGCAAACCCGGATTCAAAGTCCAAATAAGTACATGCTTCAGCCATTTGGAAGTGGGAGGGGACCAAGGCATAACCCTGTGTAAGAACCTTAGCTAAAACTAAATGTTGTCATGTCTGTAGAATAAAAGGTGCATTAGTGGGGAACAGGGGAATTTTCTTCTGTAAACATTTAAATGCTTTTGCCAGGTGATACAGAAAAACAAGACCTCTTGTCCTGCTCTCCCCCACCCTTGCACCCCTCCCTCCCAAAAAAATGTAGTCATCTGTTTGTCCGGGGACCTGAGTCATCTGTGTTTGTTCAATGATCTTAATATTGAACGTAATTGTGAAAATCCTGTGAAAGCATTGCAACATGCTCTCTTCATGACCTTGTAGTGATTTCCACCTCACCCCCCCTTTGGTAAGTCACAGCTCAGGTTAAAAGAGTTCCAACCCAATTTAAACTATGCTTGGAAATGACCACTCCTAGTAGTTTGAATCCAGTGTTGGATATTGTAATTCAGTTGTCTGAGAAAGCTCTAGTAGCTTTAAAAACTTTATGCTATAAATTAGTTTCGAGTTTTAATGTATTATTGTGTGATCTGCATATTGCTTGTATATAAAAATATAATTTATTACCTTTGTTTAATCAGAGTAAAAATATATTTAAAATCGAGTATGACAGCAGGCAGTTTTGTAAACTCTTTGGTGTCATGTTGATGGCTATATAACATACTGTGATGGTTCAGTATGAAACCCATAGTGACTTGTGCAGCCGGCTGCAACAAATAAACATGGTTTACTGCCTACTATCTATTTACTTATGTTTACAGCACAGCAGACTGGCTGTCATCACAGAAGCTTGGATGAAAACTTTTTGGTGAAATGATGTAACTGGTACTGTGGTGAGAATTATCTTGGTAGTTTTATTTCTCATAAACTTGTGTCCTTTTGTCCTATTGCTTGATACAGATTTCTAACTGTATTTTACATCTAAATTAATTACAAAACAATGGCTGAAGTAGGGACTGCCCGTTTTTCCAGGCTGCCTTTTTTCCATCCTCCAAATGAACCAACAAAAACTGTAATCAGGACCTTGTCCATGACTCCTTGAAAATCACGTGGCAGTGAATTGCAGTGATGTGACTGCTGTTCTTTGCTGGTAGGTGTGGATGCACACTAAGGTTTTTGGGGAGGTTGTTACTGTTCCTGCCTGCTGAGCCCATGGGCTGAGTTGTACTGCTGGTGGTAGTGTAATTCTTGTGCTGCTGGCTGAAGATCTGCCTCTGCTGTGAAGTGGTGGGTACCTGCAGCCTTCTTCATGTCAGCTGTCCCTTGAGGATGCGTAGCGCTTTACAGGGCAGCATATACAGGCGTTGAGTCATGAGCAGGAGGCTGTAGAGGTCGGGCATGCATGTGTGTCTTGTTGTGATTCCCCTGTGGCTATGGACCAGGTGAGCAAGTCAATTGATGGCTGCAAGTTAGTGCTTGATACTCTTTTGTCACTAAACTAAACATCAGTCATTATGCAGGACAGTCTGGTGTTGCAAATGCATCTTTCATCTTGCAGGGTGTTCCTGCGCAGAGACTCACTTTTGCTGATCCAAAGGGATACAACTCTTTTCCCAGCACTTTCCTTTGCTAGTGAAGAGCTACCAAGCACTTGCTGGGTTATGTGCCATAAAATATACCTTTTGTAATCAACCTGTTGCTGAATTGCTTTTCCAAGTTATCACAGTTTTCTTTTCCACGGGCCTCTTTGTTCAAGAGGAGCTTCTTGAGTATTTGCCTGTTGTCTTACTGAGCCATGTCTTCGTGCTGCCCCAGTTTGACAGTGTTGCTGACTTTCATGGACGTGAATCCAGTGTGTCGCAGCACTCTGGCTTTCAGGGCATTTGGAGTAGTAATTCACTTTGGACTTTCTTCAAAATAAGGTGCCTCGCAAGGAATTTGGTTGGCAGGAGGGTTGGCACAGGTAATCAGTGTGTAACATCTGTGTAGCAGCAAGGTAAGGCATTGTGCGCTTATTTACACTGAAGGAGAACAGCCAGAGGGACCTAAATGACTAAAAGCTTTTTGAATGAAGTGAGAGAAGACCTTTCATAGAGAGCTTGTTCTTATGAACTGAAATAGTGTTCCTGTAGTTACATTATTGATGAAGGTTGTGTTTCCGAGGTGACAGGAAGCAGTCCTTTTCTTCCAGTTGCTGTTCATGATAAGTGAAAACGGAGTCACGTTCCGTGATACGGTCATTAAGCATTTCTGTAGAAGTCATGTGGCCATGTGTTGGCCACAGCTTGGAGGTGTACCTGCCTAGACTTTCCCCTCACTGATTTTATGTGGGTAAAAATACATGTCTAGGTAGAGAAAACTCAACTTAAGCAGACAGAGCAGAAATAAAAGTTCTCCTCCTTCCTGATTTGCTTTTGTAGGCAAGTCCTTTCTTCTAGTAAACTGAATGATTCCTTCAGTGGCAGGACTCTGCTCGTTTCTTTTGGTCTCTAGGAAGTCCTTTCTGTCTCCCCTGCATTTTAGCTGGTTGCTCCGTGATCTCCCTGTTGTCTCTGAATAACCTGCTCCAATATCCTTGTGGTGACTCTTTTGCCTGCCAAATCTTACCTCTGCTGAAGGAGCAATCTTTTGCCTTCTTCCAAGGGATCCATCTGCTCTCGTTGCTGCGCAGGAATGTATTGCTGCATACCAAAAGCTGAAAGAAACTGAGTGCAGCCTGTGAGTTCCCAACGGAGAGCAGGGACTAGGTAGTCCACCAGTCTGGTATGGGACGAAGAATATTATTTAGCAAGTGAACATTTTTCTGGTACAGTTTTTGTAGCAGGACTGTCTGGCTCCTATTAAAAGTTGCTGAGGAGTGAGGTTTTGATGGACTTCTCACTCCTGAGCACCACTCCTACAAAGCAAAGTAACCAAATTTGTCTTAAGTACTTTACTATAAACAGAGTGGAAGTGCGAGCTAACGCTTTGTGTGCATCAACAGGCCTTGCACAGAGATGTGAAGGTTAAACATTTTTTCTGTTGCTTTTTGACCATAAGAAGGTAGGCTGTCTGCTTTTAGTCTTTTTTACCTCTCTTTGTGTTAAAACACGTTTTTTATTGCTTGTGTGGTATATTTGCCTGATGCTTTCTTCCAAGGAGGTAGCTGTCATTGAGGAATTTATCTAGGAGGAGATTCTAGTCATCTTCTTTTCCTTGCTCCTGCAGCTTCCTGCAAATAACACAACAGAAAATGCTCTTCACTCTTACTGTTCCACCAACCAAAATAGATCCCACAGAGCATGAAGGACATGCATATACGTAGTAGACTTGTAGCATGCACTAGCTTTCAGGACTATGCTTGCAGCATGCCGAGCACCCAGGGCTGTCGCTGGCACCACCCAGAATGGCGGCCATGCCTGTACTTTGTGCATCAGTTTTGAAAAGCAGGAGGAAGCCGTGGGGTAGCCACTAGGGCGTCTCACGAAATTTTAAAGTCAGAAGTAGCCTGCTGTGGGTGTGCTGCAGGCAAAGGAGCTGGTAAGGACACAGAGTGACTTTTCTTATGTGTTAAGTTTGAACCAGTTATCTTGTTCTTCATAACAACTTTAGGGAAATTTGAGGGCGTGTGGGAAGCTAGCTGTTGAAGGCAGCAGGGGAGATTAGCACTTCTCACTGATTTAAGAAGCTGTTAGTATAATGCTGAGGTTTCCTGGCATACACCTATACAATGCATGAAGACAGTAGTATTCAGGAGAGCCAGCATGCTTAGGTCTCCCTCCCTCAGCTAGACAGTGGTGTTTCTGAAGTCCCGAGTCTGCCAGGTTCAGCCCCTGAGCTGCCATTCAGGCGTAGGTGCCCATGTGAGATTGATATTCCTAAATTCTCCTTTGGGTGTAATAAACCAGCTGAATTCCCTGAAATGGTTTGCGAAGTAAGCAGTGGCATTAGTAAGCTTAACTTTGCTCCATTTTGTAGAGAAGCTTAGTGGTTACCTTCCTCTCCTTGAAGGAGTTTATAGTTGCATCTCTCACCTTCTGTTTGAGGAGCAGTGCTCTGTCTGTCCAGTGCGTGCAGGAGGAGACGTGGTGCTCTTGGGGCCAGAGAGCGTGCACAAAGGTGGGGATGACTGCTGTTGTTATGTGAGCCCTCCGCTGGGAGGAAGGGCCTACTGACTTACCTAGCCCTGTGCAAAATACAAGTGCTGTGAAGAGTGCCTTGTCCTCTAGCGGTGCTTGTGCTACAGCAGCAGAAGAGCTGATGCTGTCATGGTGTGGCAGGTATGTTCTGACCATGTTGTTCAGGTTTGGCTTCTCAAGAAAATCAGAGGCCAGAGCTTCTACTGCTAGATCCCAGGTGTGCTGGAGTGCACGATGGCACCAGGTGACAGAAATCTGGGTCTGCTGAGGTGGCGGCAATTCTAGGTGGGTTCAGTCTTGGGGATTTACTTGCTGTCAGAGCAGTCCTGGTGAAAGCGTAGTGACTTTATGCCTCTCGAGTGCCTGGCAGGTTAGGTATCCAAATGCTTTGATGATCTGGGGTTTGTAATTGAAGTGCAGTGAGTTTTATTGTCATTTTACGATTCAGGAAACTGAAGCATAGTGTTCATGGTGTGACTTTATCTGAATGAGCGAGAAAATCAGATTCTTCTAAATATAACCCCAAGATAAATCTCCTCTCCTATGTGTCAGTGTATTGGTACCACTGTATCCTGTATGGGGCTTCAGGTTATTCTTCGCTGGCTGTGTACCTGGGCATGGCTTCATGGTTTCATATAGACTGGTGGATATCACCTGTGAGCCCTGAAAGAGTCACTGATTTTAGCAGCATAAACCCTCCTTCTTGTTTCTGTGGTATGTTGTGCAGTGGTGGGACTTGAACCAGCAGTGGCATCACTGGGTGGAAGAGAAGGTATTCCAGGCATGAAGTATGCATACTGGAAGAGAAGATTATTGTCACTGGCTCCCTAAATACTTGGGCGACAAACCACCTCTAAGCATATAGAAGTACAGTGTTGGGGACAGTATACTGTTCGGATAAATGAATGCATGAAAGATGTTACTGATGATTGATCTTCTACTTAAATTATGAATGATCTTGCAATTTTTTTTAAATGCATGATAAATAACTTCATCTTTTCTTTTTAGTTGATGTCCATCAGTGTATTAGGTGTTTCTGCTTGGATGAGAGACTACCTGAATAATGTTCTCACTTTAACCGCAGAAACAAGGTAAAGCTTTCCTTAAAACTGTTCATCTGTGTGGGTGATTGATTGCAGTATATGTTGTTCATTCTGTATGGCAAGTTTCCTAGTTAGGATTTCTAGAATTAAGAAGCCTTCAGTTGAGCTAATTATTGTTTTGTTGAAAGGTGTATTTCTGCCACCATTTCTGGCATCAGTTGAAATTAGAAAAGGGGGAAAGATAGGAATTCAATCTTGTTTTATTCCTGTGCCTTTCTCTTCTGACAGGGATCAATTTTTGGCCCTTTGCCAACATGTAACCATATTATATTACTGTTTAGTTTTGAATATTTTATTCAGTTCAGAGATTTAGGAATGCTGTTAGTTTTATCGCAGCAGTGCTTATGGGCCCTAGTGGTGGAACAGGGCCTCATTGTGCTACATACTGTGCAAGTGCAGGACAGGAGGATTGCCTTCGCTCCAAAGACATTTCGGATGATGCATTACTTTCTGGTACCTGAATGCAGCATTTGACTTTAAAGCCACGTAGAAGAGATTTCTGTGAAACGTGTAAGGCGCTGGAAAGAACGCATCTGCTAATCCACTGTTTTCGTTTTAACGGCTATATTATGTTTTTCTTCTGTATCGTTTTTTTGTGATTATGCTTTTTTTTTTTTTTTTGATTATGGTTCTGATTGGTTTTAGGGTGGAGGAGGCTGTCATTTTGACTTACTTTCCTGTGGTCCACCCGGTCATGATTGCAGTCTGCTGTTTCCTCATCATAGTTGGAATGCTGGGTTACTGTGGAACAGTGAAAAGAAATCTGTTGCTCCTTGTCTGGGTAGGTTTCATAACCTCTAAAAGCAGCTAACTTCTGCTTTGCTTCAATACTGTAAGAAAAGTTTTAATCCGCAGGCACTAGATAAATACTGATTATTTTTTATTACTGTGTTGAGTTATGATATTGGTGAGGAATTGTAATTGCAAAGCACACAGTGGGAAAGAATTTATTGCCTAGACTGCATTATGCTGTGACTGAAAGACAAGCAATGTCTCATTTGCAAAAATCCACTTTAGTAGAGGAGTTGCTGAAGGGAAAAATAATTCAAACTCTTAAGTGCTAATAATTATAGGAATGTGAGCCTGAGTGCTCTGAAATAAACCCTTATGCTACCCTTTTGACACTTGGCTGTGTAATGGCTAAATAACCTAGGCTTTGCTTTATCCCCACAGTTGATTGTGTGTGTGAAGTAACAGCATTTGTAACTGATGAAAGTTAATTCTGAGTGTATTCAGCTTTGCCTTCCCTTATGTGGATGTGGAATTTTGCAGTTGCCTTTGATTGTGAGCAAGTTTAAAAATAAATTCCAAGTACCCAGCTTTTTCCTTTGTTTGGAGGCTACATAACTGAGCCAATAGCAGCTGAAAAGCAATAGTCTCTCCTGCACAAGACTCTATGTACAATTTAACTGTGACGAGGCATTGACTGTCAAGGGAGCCAAATGTTTTTTTTTCTTCATCTGGAAGTCAGTGCATTTGAGGACAATTAAAAAACAAAAACAAAAACAAACCCCGAAATGCCCATCAAACTTGCACAATTTTTAAAGGTTTAGAGTTTAAAAACATTTAGACCATTGGCAACGCTGAAATCAAGGCGTGCCATGTACCTGTATGCTTCTTAGAAGCCTAGCTGGTAGGGTAGCTCTTTGCAGAGTTGGGCTGTCTTTTAACGTGAGGATGAGCAGGATTCCAAGCAGTCTGTAAGCCCGAGAGAGTGGGAGCAATGGGTATAAAAGGGTTGTATCAGACTTGACTACCATAATGACAGTAGGAGAAAGTGGACAGGTAAAATCCTTCAGCTCTTGAGAATATCCAGGAGTCTTATAAAAGGAGAGTTGGACTCCTGCTATTTTTTCACTGCGGTGTGTGTTGGGTTCTTCCAAAGTGCATACGGTTGCATTTTTCTTGTGGATCTGTGCGGGCTTAAGTGCATGATACCTGGACCTCACAAATTTTGCACAAAATGACCAGAAAAAAGTGAGAAGTTGGCTGAAATTCATACAATCTTTGCTTTTATCTAATAGGAAATATTCTAACTACAGCTAAAACAGTTGGGAAACTGTACTGGGGTTTTGTATTAAAATGTCTTTTTTTTTATTTGAGAGGGTTGGAGTAAGTTTTATTTGAGGTTTCCAGGTGAAGGTCTGCAGCAGGAGTGCTCCTCAATTGCAAGAGGGCAAATGCTGTTTCTCCTTTTGGATATTTGTTAAGCCTGTATACAATATGAAGATTGTTGTTTTAAAGCTATATAGTTAGGAAAAACTCTCATTTAAATCTGAATACTTTATAGTAATATAATAGTCATGCATTTTTTATTTCTAGATCTTAACCTTGCAATGTTAAAGTCAGTGGGAACAAGTTCTAAGACAGATATTACTTATTTTTATGCAAGTGCTCATAACTAATGGATTAATGTAATTTCATACCATATAATTATTTATCTAGTAATCTTTCTTACAAACTTTAAAAGGGCTTTGTACGTATTTTTGTTTTATATAAATAGTGAAAGTATTAAAAGATGGTAAACTTATTAAGCCCTTAGCTTTTATGGTAAGGTTGTAAGATTATTTTCATAGTGTTTTTTATTTTATAATGGAGATTGTTATTAATGTGAATTAACATTAATTAAAAGGCAAAAGCAACTATATGATGTAGACCAATGCTACATAGTATCTGGAAAAAAAGAGTTATCATTTTTGGTATAAGCCTTAACAAAAATTCTGACTAATTAAAAAGAAAATGAAGTTAAAACTGGTTTTGGCCTTCAGTTTATTTAAACTGCCAGTGAAAAGAAGAAATCATTTATAGCTTTTAATGCCATCTGGAAATAAATTATGTAAAGGGTGTTTAGGCAGTCAAATTATACTAAATCAGAACAAGACATTTCTATCATTTTATGTTGCACTATTTCATTTTCAGGAGCCTGAGAATTTGCTCTTGCTAAGCAAACTGATAAGCAAAACTAAATGATATCTTCCTAAGTATGTCATTGTCTTTGATTAATTGTTAAATGAATGCAATCGTGTTATACCACAGAAGTATGCAGACATAAGCCAATGCTTCATTCATCAGACTAATCAGAAAAGTGAGAGATGAACAAAATGAGCTTTTGTACAACCAGATGAACTAAAAGAAAAGAACCTTCATGTAAAACATTAACAACCTCTTCAATCATGCTTTTAATCTTCTTTTTGAAATACGTGAACAGCCATAATGATAGCATGCAGAGATATTTGGATACAAATCTTGTCGTTCCTGGCAGCATGCTAATTGCTAGTGCTAATGTTGTTAATTGAATTGAATTTTTGGAAAATCTAATAAAGCATAAGGACCATAAAATATATATATTATGGTGTTAGATATTTTTAATATATCTGAATACATAATTATTTTCATTTGTTTTTTGAAATTTTATTTTGCAATTAAATGCTTGAAACCTTCCCAGCTTCACGTGGGGCATAGATATAAATTGAACTAGTGTTTACTCAGCTTAACAGTAGGAAAATATAACACCTCAGTCTTCTGAGGTTCATGCTCTGGATTATTTGTAGAACCAGCATTTTAAAACTATGATCACTTAATTTTAATTCAGGAATACATAGTCCTGAAGGCTAGTTGGTATAAAGAGCCCATGTATACCTTAAGTGTCTGTAATATAATTTTGTTGTGTGTCGTGAATGACCAATGTCCTCATGTAGAAGTGGCTGTGATGCCAGCCTGAACTGAAAGATCTGCACTTCTCCAAGTCACTGACTTGAAAGTATAAAAAGTCCAAGGATGAGAAACTAGAGTCTAGGTTTTATGATGCTTGTTACAGTTTTTCAAACAAGTCTTTATTTTTTTCAAATCCAGAACCATCCTTTGCCTCTTCTGAGGCTCTGTACGTTTTGAATTGTCTTTAAAGTCTGTTGTGCACATAGCCTAACTAAAAAAAAAAACAACCAAACAACCCAAACCAAAACACCCCTACCCCCCCCCCCCCCGCGTATATTCTTTAAGAGTAGTAACCTTAAGGGGGTGTGAATTTTTTTTAAGTTCTTGTTTTATTAAGACAGCAAGAGTAAGCTCTGTTGCTCAATAAGAACAGCTTCGTGAAAATCCCACTGGAAAGTATTTTCCTGGCTGGAGTTTTCATTGCAAATTCTGGCATTTATAACTATGAGTTTTCTGTAATTACAGCATTCAAACAGCACAGGATTCAAATTTGTCTGCGTATGTTTTCACAAAGGGAAAAACTGTTAGAAATGTTTGATGGTCGATAGGGCAAATAATTTTACTGATTTTTATAATAAAGTTGGCAGAGAAATAAATATTCCTCAGAACTAAATGTTAGACCCTGTTGGTGTGTGGTCAAACAGCTTGTTAGTTCAGTTATGGCAGAACCTGGTTACAAATTGGAACTTGACAGTCTAAAGTGTCTGTAATTGAGTTGAAACACAACCAGACAAACCATCATTAAACTGGTCTTTTCTTTAAAAGCAGGCAAATATTTCATGAAGAGAAGAAACGAAATGATACTATGTTTTGGTTGAAAAGGTAAACTGGAGACATTGACAAACCTAATGTGAATGTGGCTGTTACATGTCAGTAGTTCTCAGCCAGCTAAATGCAGTGTTGGTGGAAGTGGTTTCTGTAAAGTCCATCTGAAGAATGACAGGGAACCACTGGCTGTATCACCACTTGGGGCAGATTCTTCTGTACCCGTACACCCATTTCAGTCCATGTGGATGCAGAGGTGATAGGGATGATTAAATTTGGACGCCTGCCACGTTGCAAGATATCAGTAACTGCTAATGTCTCCCTAGAAGGGACTCTTAGTATGTGTGAAATATTAGCTGCTCTACAGTACCACAGCACCAACTATTCTGCAGTGCTTGTGGCTACAGTTAGCATGAATTAGTATGAAAGTTTAGTGATAATTAATTTTTTTGTCTTTTTTGTGACCCTGTGTATTTCTGCAATAATACATAATATAGGTTATTTGTTCTGTAATAATACAGATATTTGTTCTGACCCATTTGGACTCTTAGCACAGTCACAGCTGCTCCAATACCTTGTACTAATATATTTGGCACTGGAATTGTTATTTACCAACCAGAGGTATTTCTTCATTATTAAACTACCAAGCATCAAAAGGGAAGAAATAACTGGCAAACATACTTGGTGTAAACCCATGCAGTTTAGAATTAGACAGGTTGGAGACTAGAGTTCATAATTTTCATATTTTGTGCCTTTTATCAACAGCTCATTTATGAATGCGGTGTGAGTAAGAAGAAAACAGATTCACAAGATAGGTTAGCCCGCCTTTTGAAAGACTGATTTAAGTGGGTTTATAGTACTGTAGTACAGATTTGATGAGAAGCCAGTACTGTGCTAAAACTCCAGTTCAGATAGTCAGTGGGTAAGGGGCTGGACATTTAGCTTGCGTTTTGAAGTGCTGCTTGTTTGATGTTCCACTGGTAAGAGAAGATACACTTAAAGTTCACCAATTGTTATTATACCCCAGTAGTTTCAGATATGAGTGACTTCCTCAAGAAAATAAATATAGGACTATATATATGTAGGTGTGTATATATATATATATGTGACTAAATTTGGTTTTTTTAGTTTCTGAATTTCTAACTTCCAGTCCAAAGGCGAACTCCTTGAGGAGGTGCCTGAACACCTGAACATCATTAGACATCTTTTTGCCCTGAAATAGGATGCGGAGTAAGCTTCGTTCCTGTTCAAATCAGGGTTTTCAAGCTTCAAACAAATTGTTAGATTTTGAAAACGGTGATGCCACAGTGTTGCCACAGAGCAGAGCTCAGCTTTGCAAGAGTGGGTGCGCTCTGCAGGGCTCCCAGCGTGGTGGGGTGGACTATGTGGCTGCACACGGCTTGGATGGGTGCACTCTACACTGGGTTAAAAACTGGCTGGAGGGCCAAGCCCAGAGAGTGGTGGTGAAAGGAGTCAAATCCAGTTGGCGGCTGGTCACGAGTGGTGTTCCCCAGGGCTCAGTACTGGGGCCAGTCCTGTTCAATATCTTCATTGATGATCTGGATGAGGGGATCGAGTGCACCCTCAGTAAGTTTGCAGATGACACCAAGTTGGGTGGAAGTGTCGATCTGCTGGAGGGTAGGAAGGCCCTGCAGAGGGACCTGACAGGCTGGATCGATGGGCTGGGGCCAACTGCATGAGATCCAACAAGGCCAAGTGCCAGGTCCTGCACTTCGGTCACAACAACCCCAGGCAACGCTACAGGCTTGGGGAGGAGTGGCTGGAGAACTGCCTGGCGGAAAAGGACCTGGGGGTGTTGGTTGACAGCTGCCTGAACATGAGCCAGCAGTGGGCCCAGGTGGCCAAGAAGGCCAATAGCATCCTGGCCTGTATCAGAAATAGTGTGGCCAGCAGGACTAGGGAAGTGATTGTTCCCCTGTACTCAGCACTGGTGAGGCTGCACCTCGAGTACTGGGTTCAGTTTTGGGCCCCTCGCTACAAGAAGGACATTGAGGTGCTGGAGCGTGTCCAAAGAAGGGCAGCGAAGCTGGTGAAGGATCTAGAGAACAAGTGTTATGAGGAGCGGCTGAGGGAGCTGGGGTTGTTTAGCCTGGAAAAGAGGAGGCTGAGGGGAGACCTTATTGCTCTCTACAAGTACCTGAAAGGAGGTTGTAGCGAGGTGGGTGTTGGTCTCTTCCCCCTATTAACAAGTGATAGGACGAGAGGAAACGGCCTCAAGCTTCGCCAGGGCAGGTTTAGGTTAGATATTAGGAAAAACTTCTTCACCGAGAGGGTGGTCAAGCATTGGAACAGGCTGCCCAGGGAAGTGGTTGAATCTACATCCCTGGAAGTATTTAACGGATAGATATGGTGCTTGAAGACATGGTATAGATGGACTTGGCAGTGCTAGGTTGACGGTTGGACTCGATGATCTTAAGGGTCTTTTCCAACCTTGATGATTCTATGATTCTATGTTGGTCCTGGGGTCCAGTGCCGACCTCTCTGCCCGACTAACCATGAGGTGCATTTTGTTGACCTTGCCTTGTCCAGTGTAAATGTACAGCGCTTTGTATGTACTCACAAGCCTTTCAAAGCAAGTGCTTTGAAAGGGTACCTAATTTTCTTAGCTGCGAGAGGTAGCTTACAGATGAGGAGTACAAGTTGCCTAGCGTTATGGGTTATTGGGAGGCATTTAGAGATGAAGGGTGCTGCCTGCTGAACAAATCACAAACAAGAGCAGCTGCGTATTTGAGCATCATGGAGGGAAGAGAGTTGGGGTGGAGGACCATGACAGGAATTGAGCTGGCGGGACTGTCCAGGTCTTCTTGCGAATGCTTGGCTTAAATCCAAATGTTTGCTGCACTCACAGTGATGATCTGCTTCCTTCACCCCAGCGCTTAGCAGCTACCTTGAACGCACAGCCATGTTGTACCAGGGCAGAGGCAGCACGGTACTATTTGGCGCAGTTATCTGGCAGCTCAAAGTAACAAGAACTGTCCAGACCCTTGAGGACTCTTCAGGAAAATGCCTTTGACTTATGAAAGCAAGGTTGGATGGACAGTGCAGTTATGATGCCATCAAATAAATTTTTTTTTTTTGCATACTTCTGCAATAGTGAAGAGCCATTTGCTCATGCTTTTGAAAAAGGTACAGTGCTAAATTAAAAGGTAAACATCTGTTGCATGCTATACTTTTAGGCTCAACTAATGGGGGTGACTACCTGCTCTTGGGGATGTATGTCCTGAGTATGAGTTTTACCAGGTGTCACTGTGTCTGGCCTCAGGATCCAAAACTTCTGGAGCAAGCCTTGTTCCTTTTATCTTCCTTGTTCCTATTTTCCCCCATTCCCACTTGTTACGCTGTTAATATTGCTTCCCCCCTCCAAGTTCTTGAAAGTCACTGATGCCCAGGGCAGTAGAAGAGACTGAAATGGCACCAGAGCTGAAAAGGGCTCTGGAGTGATATTCGCTGGTGAACAGGGGAGGTAGAATAGTAATAGAAAGGTTGATGAAGTGGAATGATGGAAATGGGTGCCAGGAAACTATTGAAAAGATAGGGACTGATATGCCAGTAGGTTCAAGGGACTGTTGAGGCTAGAGAGCTGGGAGTGATACCAGGATGGGAATGAGGGATGCTGTTTCTTGACTGAGAAAAGATGGGCAGCTGCTGAGATGATATGTGGTCTTGGTGATGTAGTGCTTTCTTTCCCCTCGGTCCTTCCCAGCTCCTCTTTTCTCACTGCTTGTTTGCCCAGCTTTTTTTCCTCTGCTGAAAGGAATAGGGAATGGGAGAGTCCCTGAGAGCAAGGAAGGAGTAAATGAGTAAACAGATCCACAAAGCCCGGCCAAACCTCTGTGTCTTGTCTGAAACGCAGCCCAGCCTCACCGGTGGGGCATGCCTTGGTGCTGTGGTTCAACTGCATTCTTGTTGCCACAGACTGAGTATGGAGTGGATGTCCTGTCAGGTAAATTAATCTCTCTTTCTTGCCTAATCTTGCCCTTTTGACTAATTAACCACAGAGACACTTCGCTGTGTGCGCAGGGGCTGTTGTATGATTTTTATATCTAAGAGCACTTCTTCACTCAAAATTGTGAATGTTTGAAGTGTTTTGGGGCACGCTAAGGCAGAGTTATTGTGTGTATCAGCACTGAATTGGTCTGTTTTACAAGGAAAAGGGATTTTCTTGACCAAGGAAGCATTTTTATGGTGTTTAATTTCCTTCGTAGAAAATAAAGAGGGGTTAGAGAGATGAAGGATGCTGTGTTTCAAAATAAGGGGAGAAGCAGAGGGAAGGGAATATTGTAAGCCCTGAGGAGATTATGGTCTAACATCTATCTTTACCTATGTCCTGTTCAGTACTTTACCATGACCTTGCAATGACCCTTATTCCTTGGAGTTCATTTACTTGAGGTAATTGAGTCTTGGGCAAATAAATCCTAATAATTATCTGAAGTGTGCGTTTGCTTATTTCCAAAGTAATACCTATTTCCTTATATCAGCAAAGATTAATTGTTAAAGTAAAAATTTAAAACAGATCATTAATATCTCATAGAAGAATCGAGGCTGTGAACAAAGTTCTAACTATTCATAAATAATTTTGTTCAGTTTTTAAAAAAGCAAAGGGGTCAATCAGAAGAACTTGGACACATACTGCAGAAAATTAAAATGCTTCTTGCCATTAAAAAAGGGTTTTTCTATTCAGAAAATTAGTTATAAAGGTTTTGGAAAAAGTGATAATTATTTATATAAAACTTGGACTTTGCAAAGGTCACAGGCTTTAAGACACTTTGTACAGATTGGCAAAATTTGGTGATCTGGGAAACCGAAATCTAAAATAATAGAGATACTTGATCATTTTGCTGTGGAATGTATTTATTCTGAAGAACTGGATGGTATTCAGTAGCTAATGTTGTAAGTTGGTGGTTTCAGCCCATTTCCTTGTTGACTTGTGACTACGTCTCTTGCAAATTTCTGCGTTGTCAAGCAAGTAAACCAAATTCTAAATCAGAATGACAAATGAACTGTTAATCCCTTCAGGGCAGGGCTGAGGGAGCTGGGGAGGGAGGAAGGGGGGGCAGGGGAAAGTTTGTGCTGCAGGAGTGGATAAACAGAGGATTTCAGTTTTCCATGCAGCTTGTCTGACTCCATTTAATGAGTGTTTGCTCCATTTTTAAAAAGTATAGCTGGATTAATCATTAAAATAACCTTGTTAGTTTTCAAACTGTAACAAAAGTAAAGGGAACCATAGCTTGTAACTTACTGAGGGAGGAAAGACTCTTTATTAGGTTTTGCACAGAGTGAGTCTGGTTCCTGTTGGTCATCCAGCATTGTGGTGGTGGTCATCTGACGTTTCTCAGGGTTCAGACAGATGTCTGTATGGCTTGCGTCTCAATAGAACAAGGCTGATGCTCTCAGGCTGTTAGCCACTGGGAAATGCTATGCATAACCCTCTTAAAATCTTCTGGCATCTATTTTACATACCATATACTCCGGTCTTTTAGAGATTCCTGTAAGGTTTCATTCTGCAGCTGCCTTACCCTTGGAATCTCCTTCAGCCTCTGCCCTTCCCTCCCAGAACTTTCCTTGCCTCTCTTGCCATGTGGACCACGTTGCCCAAGAAGGTGGTGTGAGCACCAGACAGTGAGTCTGAGGAGGCTGGACTTGCTGATCAGTTATTTTTCATTCGCTCTGACGTGAGGGTTGTGGTTTTTCTTGAGTCTGAGGGGAAAAAAAAAAGTTTCCTATCTTCTGGGAGAAAAGAAAAATGCTTGTGAGGGGAGTGGTAAAGCTTGAAAAAAGATGTTTATTAAATGAAATACAAAGCACTTGAATGATGATTCATTAATAAGTACACTGATCCTTCAAAGAAAGGCGTGTTCGCTCAAAAATGGAAGGATTTCTAGTCTTGTAGACCAGATTCTCCAAAAGCTTTAACACCCCCAGTGCTCTCACTTTTCTTCATCGTGTTGCACCTTCTGACTCCTGCAATTAGCCCCTGCCTGCCGTTGCCATTTGCTTTCATATACAAAATGCTCTCTTGCTTTCTCACTGTCTGGAAGTGGGTTTAAGAAGTCAATATTTTGAGTATGTTGTGTGATGGGATATATTTGTTCTGTAGGGATGAATTTAGTAGACTGTGAAGCCTCCTCAGGTTTTCTGGGATGGCAGTAGTTAGCTAGGAAGCTGTCAGAACAGATGAAATAGGGTCCTAATCTCAGTAACAGGAGTGTCATGCAACATGCAAACCAAAGATATGAGGGAGGAAAAAGATGAATTAAGCCACTCTTGTGCCTTTCTAGTTCTGAGGAAATTTGCATTGCCACAGAACCTTGTCTCAGTTTGTGTTTTCATGAGTTGCCTAGACTCTTGCTTCCAAATCACACTTCCAAACTGCAAACAAAATGATCATACCACATTTGGTATGAGCAGGATCAAGAGAGCATGACTGAGGATGTGTCCAGGTCCCTGATTCTCCTTGTGTGTGGGCCACTGATTTTACAGGTTATAGTAGTTGAATGCTGATGAGGTATTCAGTAGGTCCAGGGAAGTGGCTGAGTCTCCATCCCTGGAGGTATTTAAAAGATGTGTAGACATGGTGCTTAGGGACATGGTGTAGTGGTGGACTTGGCAGTATTAGTTTTACAGTTGGACTCGCTGATGTTAAAGGTCTTTTCCAACCTGAATGCTTCTATGATTCTGTAGGTCATTGGCAAAAAAATTACCAAACCCAGCTGTGGCAGAGCAAAAAAACCCATGTGGTACCACTTCAGGAACTTAGTTGGGTATGCACGGCTTTGTAGTATGGCCACCCTTACCTGCCTGGGCTGCTTGGCACCAGAGGGCCTTAGTGACTCATTGGTCACTAGGTACCCTAAGTCATCAAATTTCCATGAGGGCTGCTGCTCTTAGCTTCGTTTCTGACATAATGCTTACACTAGAGTTTGGAAGGGCATCCTCAGAGGACAGTCATGTGGTTTTTGTATCTGTGCCAGTGGGATTATTGTGGTGGTTGATAATAGGGCACTCGGTATTCAGTGCAATAGCCAAGGCAACATGAAGGAGACTACTGCAGGACACTAGAGTTTTAACTCTAGTTTTCCTTTGCTAAATGTAATTAGAATTTAATATTTCCACTGTCAAAAAATCTCTGAAAAGATCTGTGTTCTTGGAAATACTTTGGAGAAGGGCATTTAAAATGGGGACTGGGGTGGGAGGAGGAACAAAATTTTTACAGACTCCCTCCATGTACTGTGTTTTCTGAAGTCCCATTTTTTCCATTGTCCTGTTGCCACATTAGTAACAGAAATGGAAGGTTATTTTTCACCAGTTCTTTTCACTTGTTGCCTGGAAAGTATAGACAAATTATAGAGTGATTAATTGCAGGAATCGTGTGGCATATTCAAGACAAAAAAAAAATCTCTAGAACTACAGTAAGAGTTTTGTATTACATCTCTGCAAAAAACATAAAACATTGTCCTTCACGCTTTATATCCTTCCCTGCATTTGCCCGCAATTGCAACAAAAAAATCCTATACTCTGCAGGATGGAAAGCCACGAGGGAGAGATTTTATGTTGAGAGGCACTTCATGTGTGTGCTGTTCACTGTTACTCTCTGAACCACATGGGAATTGTTGGACCAAACACCTTTTAAATGAATGCAAAATATTGTAGATTCAGTAATAGTGATTTTGTGCTTGCGTTTGCTATTTTTATTTGTGTTTGTATCTAAATGGTTGAGATGATCAAGAAAGAAATGTGTTCCTGTAATGTATTCTGTGGTGGTGGTGATTCACTTAATTTGGTAGAGCAAATGGGAAAGCAAAAAACCTGTCATAATTTAATTAGGATAAATTAATTTCATAGTTCAGTTGTTAGCCTTAGATAGGGAGATAGGAAGACATTTTGGGCATGTGCCAAAACATATATGCTCCATATATGGAGCATATCCTCTTATGGGATGCCACTGCTGTGTGCAGGAATCTTGTTCAGACTAAAAGTGTTGATCCTATTTAGGCGGTCCATACAGATCTTTCTAAAAATAGTTTTAAATGATTTTGATTTTGTTTTTAATGCGTAGGTGAAAGTACCACGTACCTTTCTAGTGCTTTATCGGGTTCTGATAGCCTTTATGCAGGTAGCTATCTGAAAATAGCCATCTGAATTAGCACAAAACCTGTTACTTCAGTGCTAGTTCCCATTTTTTGGTTTCTTTTTTCTTCTGTCCTTCACTATTTACTTGATGGTTACCTGCCTTCTGTGATTGAATTTCATCACCATTGGATTTCCATTCCATATATTCCACTATCTCACTGTCCTTTTTGTCTTATATATGAATTCCCTGTAGAAGTGGACTACGGTTGTCTGACTTTTACAAGAGCAAGACCCCTCTGGAGGCAGTTGTAACTTGTAGTAGCTCCTAGTGTCTCTGTACTGGCTGTGAGTAAGTGGGTTTCCATGCTGTTGATGTGTGTAGTTTCTGCATTGGAGGTTTCAGGGCAGGATGAGGATGTTGGCTGTGGTCACTGTTAGACCTGTACCACGTGAAGAGTATTCCAGCAGAACAGGGTCTGGTGACTACTTAGGGAACATGCTTAGTATCTTTCCTTGGCCCTTCACCCCCCTGTCTTTTCCACATCTCTTTCAAAGTGGTTTTCATAGTAATGACTTTGTTTCTGTTCCTGTTTCTTTCTTGTTTACTCTCTTGCACAAGAAAGGAAGGGGAATGGGATTCTTCCGAACTCGAGAGTTCCTACTTCCTCCACCTCTGTCTTGGGACTGATGTGCTGGAAAAATTAAGCCTCCACAGGCCGCCAGTGCTGAAGCTCTGTGCTTTGGGGATAGAGCCAAACACACACACCCATCCATTGCTGCAGAAAAAAATCCAAGTGCTTCTGCAAGGTTCCAGGTATTAGAGGAGATGCTCCTGTTGGAAAGCTACTGCTTTACTGAGCTGCTGCCTGCCTTCCCTCCCTCCTTCCCTGCAGCCAGGGGTGGTGAGCAAGCTTAATGAGGAAGTTGCAGGAGAACCAGCTCCTGCTAATTGACAACATCCATTTGATACTGCAGGGATGCTGAAGTTTAGGATCTTGGCCACATGCGTGTCCGTGACATAGTGAGGAGCAGTAAATGTCTACTGCGTTATTTTTTTTAATTGGCAAATATTTTTAGATTGATTTGTTACTCTCAAAAGAATGTTTTCTACCAGCATTTCAGTCATTCAGCTTTTCTCAAGGAAGAAACATTTTAGTTTTTTCACAACCTTACTGGAGGAAATCCTTCAGTGAAACTGACTCTGCCAGGTTTGTAATACAACGAAGGCACCACTTCAATTTTTTGATGACTTTGCATAGTCTGACTAGGGAGAAAATGATAGTGATTACCAATTGCCTACAAAAGAAAAGTGTTAAAAGTCTGTAGGATTTGCCATGTAAAAGGTCTCTAGCTCTTGAAGTGATCGTGGCTTTGCATTACTGCTTGTAGATTTTTTTTTTTTTTTTATTTTGTGATAACCTGTAGATATCTTTGCAAAACCATTCGCTCCCTTCTGTGCCTTTCCTATCCTACCCTCTCCCTCTCCCCCCAAAAAAAACAAAACAAAACAAACCCAAAACCAAAACGAAAACCCAGCAGAAAATATCTCAGCAATGGCTGAGAGTGCTCTCAGAGAGGTGTGCTGTACGAGGTAATATCAGTGACCTGCTGGCGCAGTTTTGAGCGTAATGCACAGTGGTGTTCCTCAATGAGTTAGTCTCCTTTACAGAACATAGCCACTCAGCCCATAGGAAGAAATATTAAGCCTTGCTTCAAAACTGAGTCCCTGTTTCTGGCAAAGTGTGTAAATGCAGGAAGATGCATTTAGCATTCAGGCTCCTGTGGGAATTTAATTGGGGACAAGGAATAAGCATTGAAGCCAGTAATAATTTCTGTATTTGGAAGATGGAAATTAGGGGTAATAAATTTAAATAATGGTTAGAGGTTGTTTTTTCCCATACAACTTACATAAGAATTATTTGTTTTGCAAACCATTACATTTGGAGAGAGGTATAATATTCCCCTTCAATAGCAGAGTGAAACTGAAGGTCCTGTGTGCGGGTTTGGTGTGCTTGCTGTTGCTCAGTTCCTAGAATGGGCTTTCATGTGTGTAAAGTCTTTGTGTCTTTTTTTGTCTTTTGCCTTATGGACAGATGATATGCTTTCTCAGGACAGAAGGCTTGATTCTGCAGTGCCCTGATGTGTCCAGATGTAGCTAGTGTCAGGAGTGCTCAATTCCTGGCAGACTCAGAAGTGATTTATGAGTGAATCTGGCTTAATAGTTTTCTATACCAAGCTATATTCAGTAACTGGAGAAAATCTTGGTTTTGGCTCTTCTGTCTCCAACTGCTACCAGAAACTTTCTTAACTATATGCTGACAAAAATGAGGAGGTTTCAAAAGTTAAGGTTTGTGAATGAATTAAATGTTACAAGGAACTGCAAATTAAGAGCTTTCCAGAGAATGCCACATGTACACCCCCAGATGTATCACTTTCACTATGATCAGTGACTTTTGCATAAGATTTGGGGATAGCAGGCAGTCCCAGGCTTGTTATTCAATTAAAGTATAGAACCACTGACATTTTCTTTGGCAGCTGAGAACTCAAATTTGCTTTTCACTTAAACTGTGTCAGTATTACCCATAAAGTCCTTAACCATTTTTTCATATGAATTGAATAGCTAAAGCATGTGGTGTTCTTTCCTCCTTTTGAAGTGAATACTTTCCAAAGCAGATTTCCATGGTTTCTTTTAAAGAACCCTTTGCATAACTTGCAGTCACTGCAGTGATAGTGGATACATTGTCTAGAAGCTCATGGTTATTTTTTAGGGAAGGCGTCATTGTTCTTCCAAGCTATGACTCAAATTCTTTCCTCTCTTGGACCTTTGGAGGATGAACATGTTGGTTATTGAAGGCCTATACTGGAGCTCTGCATGTGCTTATAGCGTTGATTTGTAAGGATGCGCGATGTGTTGTTCAGCTATAATGACTGTGAAGATGCAATGTAATGTGTTGGAGACTAGTAAAACAGGATCTCTTCTTTCAACAGAGGCTTTATTGAACAGACCTTCGCAGGGGGCAGATATGAGTACAGGTTTCTCTTGAAAATTCACATGGCTATTTTTACATGCATGTTTTTAATTTGGCTGTTTGCCTCTACAAACCTAATTCAGGGAGTTAGATTTGATCAGCAAGTAGAAGTTAAGGCAAGACACTGTTCAGTAGCTGCCAAGGTATCTGTGAGTTACTCAGTTCCAGACTGGGTGAATGAAAAAGATGCCGCATAGATGACCATTAAATCTCAACGCTTGTGGATTTATTTTTTCTATTTTAAATAATATAGCTTACTGACCTTTTAATAGGGGAAAAAAAAAAATCACTTACCCTCAGTACATGTTTTGTGTCTTATACCTGTCCTGAAGAGATTCCAGGATGAAATGACTAAATTAGAAACCTTTTGGCATGTATCCTACTAATGGAATTATATATTTATTCTATTCTGTTTTATATTGTGATGATATTTCTTTGATTTCCAAATAAAATTAAAATCCATGAAGACTGTAACTTTAAGTCTTGTATACTGAGGACAAGGGAGAGCTCAATCCATTGACATGGAAGAAAGTTTGGGGTAGAGAATGAATGGAACTATACTTCTGCTTTAAACAAAAGATAAATGGATTACTTTTAATAGATAACACCAGTTAAAGCAGTCTTAATTTTCATGCAGCTTTATCCTGCAGTTCAGAAAGGGTTTGTTGATACTATACAGAAGATAGTCCTACTCTTTTTAATTGGAGCAACCAGTTTTTCTTAACTGTCATTACCAAGACCTGTACCGCTTCTTCATTTATACATGTATTTTCTATTTTTAAATAGTTCAAGGGTTCAATGTGGTAATAGACAGCAATATTTCAATCCATCTCAATAAATATTTGTACATTTATGCACGACCTCAAATGCCTAAGTCATTTTGATAAGAACATAGCTTTCAAGAACCTTGTTTGCTTCCGTTTTGTCAATTTTCTCTTTTTTATTCTTTTTTTTTTTCCTTCCCCCTTTTGGCTGTTAGCATGATTTGGATATGTTGCTTAAATAGATAGAACTGAAAAAAGAGATTTTTCTTTTTTTCCACATATGTGAGGGAAAAAACATTGTCCTCTTTGCAACTGTTTTAGCGTAATGTGTCATGATAGCCTTGTACTCTTGAGCAACAAGGAAATAAATTTATTCTCCCACTGTAATGTTCATATGCTTCATGTTAAGTTAGTAAGAAATGTCACATGACTTAAACTTTTAGAAAGTTTGCTGCATGAATCTTACATATTTTGGTTACAAAAATGTATTTCAGATTCCATGTCTTCAGTCATGTGAAATGTTAACAATGTTTTGAGATGTCCTGTAATATTGTTAAGTTGTTTTTTTCAAAGTTAACCTGAATATTAAAAATAACTAAGACCATTCTGTTTTCTACAGTACTTTGGAAGCTTACTTGTAATATTCTGCGTTGAACTGGCCTGTGGTGTTTGGACCTACGAGCAGGAAATAACGGTGAGTCAGAAAAGGAGGCTGCATTTTTTTTCAACAGAAGAAAACAAAGATTTCCATTAGCTAGCTGTTTTCTAATTGCTGTAGTGTTTATCTTTGTTCATTATTCCGACAGTCTAATTTCATGTGACTGCCTTTTTTTAAAACAGAGAATTCTTCGGGGAAAGCTTGTGTGTCTGGAAGGTCCTCTCTGGGTTTCTCCCCACCCCCTCCACATTTGACAGCCAAATCCTGCAGCCCCTGATTTAAGGACTTTATTTTTTGTTAATTCTTGCTTAGGCAGGTTCTCATTGAAGTCAGTGGAAGTTTTGAGGATAAAGTATGAACTTCAGACTTAAGATAAGTATTTTGAGAGAGGAGATGTGAGAATTTGAAGGGATTTTGCCCCAAAAGTTCTTCACGTTTTAAAGAGCTATAGCTGAGTGTGCTACATTGTAAACAGACAGCGTGTTCTTTCAATAGAGGACTTGCTGTCTGCTGAAATCTTCACACTGCCTCCACAAGCTATAAATGCCAGGTTTAAGCAAAACATGTCTTAGCTATAAAACACTCGTCTGTAAACTTGTGAAGATGTTTTATCTCTGTCTAGTTTTTATAGCTGTACCAACCTTTAATTTTCAAACTAAGGAGCTGTAGCCATCATGCAAGAAAATGGGTAAATGTTGAGCAGAAATTAAACTGAAATGTTATTCTGCTGGCTGCTATATCCTTATGTCTTGTACTCAGTCTGGTACATTTTTATGAATAGAGGGACAAATATTTTCTCTGAGCTGCCAAAGTATGCCAATATGACCAATACCTGGTCTTTCTAACAATTAGCAATTGTAGCAATTACATTGGAGTAAGATGGGAGGGAGCCTTCTTGATATTTACACGGTACTGGGACCAAAGGAATTTCTGGCAGATTTGAAGTCTGAAGTTACGTGGCAGCACTTTGCATCGTCATTCATTCCCTTGCGGTACAGATTCCAGAGGGGTGTTCTAATATAACAGTGATTAAGGCTATCTCTTTACTTTAAATGGCAGCTTACATTGCTGCATTTTAAAATTGGGAATGCGAACAAGAGGCATGCTTCATCCTATGGGCACAGCTGCCCTTTGCGGGAGTTTTGCCAAGGATGACAGTTATAACTAACATCCATCTTTCCACAGAAATCTTGTCAGTGGAAGCTGCCTGAAATAACATAGCTTTCAGTGCGCTGGTACATGCCTTCTCCGGTCTCCACTATTCAGTTAGAGAACCTGAAGTTACAGTGTGTTTTAGTGTGACCCCCAAGCTTTGTTACCTGCTATGCTACTGAAACCCAAACCTGGGACAGTTTGATAAAAGCTGGCACAGCCCTACCATATATTAAGGCACTGGTGATGCTGCTTTCCTCCAGAAAAAAACATGCCTGTCCCTGCACCCCTTTGCCAAAAGAAGCAGTGCTGAGCTCCATGTCTGCGCCTTCTGCAGTGGCAGATACCCCACGCTCCTCTGGTTCTTCCTCTTTATCCCAGGAGTTTGAGTGTATGAACATGAGCATGCAAATAAAACAGAAAAAAATCTCTTCAGCAACTGCTTTTCTTTTTTTGTCTCTTTTCTTCTTTCCCTTTATATATATATATATTTATTTATTTCTCATCCCCTAAAATACTCTTTTTTTATTTTGTTTGTTTTCTCTTTCCACCTGATTTCCTCTTATTTCCTTTGTCCTAACACTTCTGCTCTTCATGTGATGAGGTGGGCCAGACTCAGGTTTCTTGCTGCTGAGACCTGTAGGGAATGTGGCAGTCTCGAAGAGCATAGTTGTTTTTCAGTGGTTCTTTCATAACTGTGCAGGTCACTGCCCTAGAGCGTGCTTTCTCCTGCTCCACTTGATAAAGAAAAGAAGACTCCCTCTTATACCCATGGGGGTGACTTGATGTCATGTTGGTTTCAGCGTAGCATGAAATCACACAAGCCCCTGGTGGGTTTCAGAGAATCAGTTGGCATTAGTGTAGGTGTGTGGGTGATGTTGTCAAAAATGTCACCGAGGCATAACCGCCTCTGCTGATCCAATATGGGTTCTCCTTGGCATGTGGACAAGTTGCTGTAAGAGTCCTTGTATAAACAATTTTCCTTCCAGCTCATGATAGCTCTCAGCGTGAAGTGTGCCTCATGACTAATTTATTCCACCCACAAGTGGGGGTTCTTGGCTTACTTGGGCATTGGTCAAGCCTTGAGACTCATTAGAAAAATAATAATGAATAAGTAGGTCTCAGCGGCAAACTGAGCTTTACAGAACTTATACTAAAATCAAACTAGCATCTCTAGTTTTTGTTTTTCTACACACTACACGGAAGTGTTGGTGTATAGTCAAACAAATGCATCTCAAGATCATGTATTACTGTGTACTACTGTGTGCATGAGCTGATGGGAAGGTATTTAGTAGATATATTGATGTCCTTAGTTTGACATGTTGGCGCTCTCGGAGCAGTCAAACACACAGATTCCAATAATCCCTCCTTAGCTCCAGAATTCAAATTGCCTTCCTACAGCGGGGTTTAGTTTGTTTTGACTTGCTTTTAATTTCCTTCTCTTACTTCTTGATTTTTTTTTTTTCCTGCTTTCCATTGTTTTCATAAAAAAGTTGGACGCCTTGTGTTACGTGTGTAACCTTGGACTGTATTCAACTCAAATAAGATAATAAAAAAATAGTCTAGCAAATACGAGCTTAATTGCAGCAATAGCAGATATTATCCAAAGAAGGCAGAGTGCTAACTTCCAATGCAGTGGAAAGAAAAGTGCGTTGAGTACAAAACCAAATTATTTTATTATAGTGACCAGTGTAAATGTTTGTGGTAGAAGTACTCTGTGATACTGTTTTTAAGTATTTTTAGGACTCTACTGCTAACATATTTTTCACGTGGACAATTGTGAGTTCAATGCTTTACAGCTTAAGATATAAAAATTTTGCTAACTGAAAGTTGTGTTAAATTTCTGTGATATTATTAATATATTCGTGATATATGAAGCTTTACCAGGGTGTCAAAAATGTAGTATAACTCAGCAGTGGTAATGAAATATTATCAAATGGTCTTATTTGGATTATGGAGTCAGGCAAGCAGTGATTGTTCCTGTATTTTTGTAGAGCATCTAGCACGACAAAGACCGGGCTCCTTGGGGAGGTATTGTGATCATTTGTGTTTTTTTTTTTTTTCTTAGGTTATATTTATTGCTATTTGCAGAATGCCCTTGCTGTTCACTCCAAGTTGAATGGGGTAGCTAAGTCACAGCCTCTAGAGGAGCTGGGCTCCCCCGCCCTCCAAATGAAAGCTGTTATTGCAATTGTGATTTCTTTTACCATGACTATTAAGGCCAATGGGAACAAGTCAAAATTCAGCATGAATGGTATGTGTGCCTAGAAGAGCAACTGCAAAGTCTTCAGCTCCTTGTTTTAGTTTGGCCCACTGAAATTTGTGCTGCTGAGGAGAAGTTAATATCTTATCTTGACTCTTAGTGGCATTGTATGCCAGGTGCCATAGCACTTGCTTCTATTGTTTCTAACAAATTACTAACTGAGGGTTATAGTCTGACAATGGAGAACACCAGCTCATCCTTCCCTAGCACCTCGAGTACTGTGTTCAGTTTTGGGCCCCTCACTACAAGAAGGACATTGAGGTGCTGGAGCGTGTCCAAAGAAGGGCAGCGAAGTTGGTGAAGGATCTAGAGCACAAGTCTTCTGAGGAGCAACTGAGGGAGCTGGGGTGGTTTAGCCTTGAGAAGAGGAGGCTGAGGGGAGACCTTATTGCTCTGTACAACTACCTGCAAGGAGGTTGTAGCGAGGTGGGTGTTGGTCTCTTCCCCCTAGTAACAAGTGATAGGACGAGAGGAAATGGCCTCAAGTTGCACCAGGGCAGATTTAGGTTGGATATTAGGAAAAATTTCTTCACTGAAAGGGTAATCAGGCATTGGAACAGGCTGCCCAGGGAAGTGGTTGAGTCTCCATCCCTGAAGGTATTTAAAAGATGGGTAGATGTGGTGCTCAGGGACATGGTTTAGTGGTGGACTTGGCAGTGTTAGGTTTGTGGTTGGACTCGATGATCCTGAGGGTCTTTTTGAACCTTAATGATTCTATGATTCTGAGTAGTCAAATTTGAAAGAAAAATACTTTGAGAATTTTTTTTTTCAGAAGAAAAGATTTACAAGGCTATGAGTGTGTGTGAAGAAAAAAGTTCACAGGGCCTCATTGTGTACACTTCCTTGTTACTCTTCTTGAGTAAGATGCTGAAATTGAGTACGTTTGGGATACCTGCATGCCAGTCACCAGGGAAAGCCAGAAAGCCACTGAAAAGACTCTCAGGGTAGAATTAATCTCAATTAATTTTATATATTTAGAAGTTAGATGTTTAAATCTGCGTTTGTCACCTTAGACAGTGAAGTGGATTTGAGACTTCAAGGGAATGATTCATCTGCTCTATTTGAAATATCTGTCTTGAGATGAATTGCCCCATATGACTGCCTGTTTCTTTCTATTGACTAACAAGACACCAGGGAGATACCTAAATTGGGGCAGATAAATGCCATCCTTCATGACTTGAATGGGGCTCAGCTGAAATTTTATGCCAGGTAAAAAAATCTGGTAATGATATAATTGTAAAAATTGAAGCACTTGTTTTCCTGTTTTATTTGAATGCAAAGTTATTTTGGTCATCGTGCTGGAAAGATCTCAGAATAAATGGAATGTCTGGGTTTGGAACCACAAGCCAACTGATCTGTTGTATCAGTTGTTTTTCTTTCCTTGTTCCAGGTTCCAGTGCAGTGGTCTGATATGATCACGCTGAAAGCCAGGATGACCAATTATGGCCTACCTAGGTACCAGTGGCTGACCCATGCTTGGAATTTCTTCCAGAGGGAGGTAAGACGACAGTGAATCATGAGCTGAAGTAATACATGCTCGGTAAATGTTATTTATCTGCCAAAGGAAAAGGTTTGTTTTTAAGTGAATAGGTAAATAAATGCAAGTTCATTTCATGTGAAATCCTGTGTAGTGATGATATCTTTTAACATCACTTGATATCAAACTCTTTGAGCTTTTGTAGACCCTAAAGACATTAAAACACCAAAAAAAAAATATGTTACTAAATTCAGTTGAATTGCTAACACTGTCCTCTCCTAGCCAGTAAGGTTAGGACACCAACACATTTTAGGATTATTATAACATTTAAGAATACGATTTATATAAAATTAAAGATCTGTAGGTAAAGTAAAATGAACACTTCTATATGCTGTTTTAATATTAAACTGTGCTTCCTTTCCTGTAGGCTCTGTTAGTTTCCTCTCACAGAGCTGTCATAGTTAAGATATGTGTTTAGCTGGAAATGAGTGAGAAAGGAAGTTTCCAAAAAGATGCCAACACTGTCTCTTTGGCTGAGGTTAGGGAAAGTGATCAGAGTTTTTATTTCCTTTGACTGGGGGGCTGGCAAACAAACCAAAAAGCTGCCTTGTGTGTTCACAGCTTTGCCCTCTAGCCTACTAAAATTCAGAACTGTTTTTAAAGAATGAAGTATTATGTTACAAAACCCATGAAATTGCCCAAGGTAAAACCCATTAACTCCAAATATAACTCACGTGCAGGAAGAGAACTCTTTAAATGCCTGTCATTGTGCTGCCCTTCTTGAAATGTTGAAATCAATCATTGTTGCACAGATTTCCTGTTTATTTAAATATTTCCTGGCAGCACTTGGTTAGTCTGTATTTATACTAAAACCTGAAAGAAAGAGTGAAGACTACATGAGGTTAAACACCCCCCACCCTCCCTGGTCCCCTTCTCTGGCTTTGCAAACGCTCTGTGAAACAGAGTAATCACGCAGGTAGAGTGTTTGTGTCTGTTCTGTACCTGAAATAACATAGTCAAATGGTCTCGATTTCCCTGAATGGAGCTGATACTGTATCTTGGTTTAAATGTACAGGTTGAATAAATTAAAAGCTGCTTCTTACACTTCTGGTTGTTGTAGTGTTATCATAATGGCTGGTTTTAAAATGAATATTAGTAATAAAACTTCAAGCATGCTTTAACTCTTCCAGGGGAGAAAAAGTACCTTTTAGAAGTTAGATTTCCTATATTCCGTCTCTGACCAGGGGAATGATCTGGGGAAAGCTTGAAGTGAACTGAGAAGACTCTTTCACAGCTCCTAGTTAATGGTGGGCTCTCATTTTTATTCTGTCTATTCATAACTCAGACAATGGATGCATGAGCCTAATATGTGCTTTATGCCTGAATGAGCACTGTGCTCGGGGCCCTTCTTTAGTCAGCATTACAATTTTTTTCCTAAAGAAAAAAATTATAATTACAATTTTGTTCCCAAAGATTCAGCCCTGATTAGCTTTATGCTCTTTCTTGTGTATCTTTTAACATCTGAGAGAGATGGGGAATGTCTTTTCCCCCCAACCCCCTTGCTGGTCTAATATCAGAGTTGTGACTACGCTAAGGAAGATGGGAAGGGTCAATTGAAGTCAGGAAGGAAGAACTGGGTGGGGGGAAGAAACAATTTGAGAGTAAGAAAAGGATGTTTAATGAGGTTGTCTTTGCAATTACAATGAGGAGCCAAAGCTTGAGCTTTCCTTAGACAGTACCGTGTTGGGAGGATTTTGACTGACTAATGAACTTATAAAAACAGAGACATTAAAGCTGTGGTGAAAAAGGAAGAAGTCAGATTTGTAAGAGGACTGGTGAAGTCAAGGCACAGTGTGTGCCAACATGGTGTCTGGGCACTGATCTGCTTGATTGTGACCGAGGAGTGGTGTGGTATACAGGACTCTGGCTCTGAAGTGGGTAAGGGGGACAAACATTCCCAAGCCCATGCAGCAAAGGAACCAGGTGATGAGACAGGTGATATACTCGGGCTGGTACTGGAGAACATCCGGACAGAAAAAAGTAGCATCTTGTTCCTGCAGCAAAGCTTTTTTTCAGTCATATCAAGTCCCCATCCGATGCCGAAGAAAATCTAATGTAGTTGCTTCAGCCCTTTTTTATGTGAAAGCAGTTAGGAATGTGGTAGGCTGGTCGTTTGGCTTTAAATCTCTCTGTGTGCTTTGCAGAGGAGAAGACAGGTTGTTAGTCCTGGTGGTTTTTATAGCCAATTATGGCTCATCTGCTTTGCAGCCAGACTTCCTATTTATGGTTGATTCTGTTGCAGTGTTTATTTTAGTGTTGTACAACTTCCTTCCATTTTCCTTTTCCCTTTCAGCATTTGTGATTTCTATACTTTTTTGCTCACTTTTTAAATCTTTTGCTTTTTTCAGTATTCAGATAAATCTGTCCTTTTTCTCATCTGGTTTTCAACAGATGTGTCCATAATTATAGCATTGCAGGAATAGTCCTCACTAGTAAGACCTTAATCATCTTTTCCTACTACTTCCTCCAGCCACAGGTATACTTGTTCATTAATCACCCTTTTGACATGAAATTATCATGTGTTAGTTCCTTGTAGTAAGGATAGCCGTATTATAGGGTAGGACAATTTCTGTGAAGCATCCTTTGAGGTAGCAGTTGGGATTTAAAGGACAGAGCAGTATCATTGGCTATTTCTGAGGTGTTCATTGGTCACTACATTACATTTTTCACGTTGCTTTTGTGTCAAAGTACAGCAAAAGAAGATACGTGGAAGCTCTTGTAGATGTTTTTAGTCCTATGTAAATATTTTGAAAGTTGTTAATAGGAATTTTTTTAGCTTTTTTGATGACCTACTTTTATGAAGAAGTAGCATCATTATTGCTGATCTTGGCTAATCCTTCCTTTGCAGTTTAAATGTTGTGGGGTGGTGTACTTCACAGACTGGCTGGAAATGACAGAGATGGACTGGCCGCCAGACTCCTGTTGTGTCAGAGAGTTTCCAGGATGCTCTAAGCAGGCACATCATGAGGATCTCAGTGACCTTTATCAGGAGGTAAGAAGAAAAATGTGGATATTTTGGAAGGCTTTGTACATTCTTCCTGATCAAGTCATTTTCCAAACTCATCACTTGCAGTGTAGCAGAAAGGTTTGTAGAGTACTTGTGTTTATGGAAAATATTTATTGTGTTTATGTTCATTATTTATTAATGCTGAAGAGGGGGGAGGAAGGAAGAAAGAAAGAAAGAACCCACCTACCCATCCTTACCTGGAAGTGAGATAAGTTAGTAACAATGCAGTTAACATCTAAGATATGCTTAAACATTGAGGTATTTGTTTTATGTTGGTTAGGTTGGAGTTGAAATTTGCTCCAATCAAAAAAAAAAAAAAAATTTGATGTAATGTCCAGTCTCCAGCTTGCCAAACTAAGAGAAATTCTACTTACCCTATTGTAATGAGAACTCAGCAGTATGTACAGTGAAGGATGCTTTTGAGAAGTCCTTTGGAAGATGAGAGCTCTCTTGTTAACAGGGCTCATGCAAGGAGGCAGGTAATTCAGTTGCTCCGCTGTAAGCATGCATAGAAATTTTGTGTAAAAATGTTCTTTCTCTCTAACTGCAACATTACAGAATGATTATTATTTTAAAAGAATAAAAAAAGCCTTAAAACCAGGAGAGGACCTATTTGAACTCAAAGCAGGTGAGGGAGGCGGTCATGGTAGCAAGTCATTACTGTTCTTAGGGTGAAAATTATAAAAACAAGTAAACATGTTCTCTACTAAAACTTTTAACTGTTCTCACAACACAAAAATGTTGTAAAAAGTCACCTTTGTCTGGAGACTGCTATTTACCATTGTTTTTTTTTTATGCTAACAGACCTCTGAAGACCTTTAATTGTGCATTCAATAATATCAGAATGACCAACAGTCCAGGTAGTGCAGTAGCGACAAAAAGCATGTCTCAGTTAAGTAGTTAGGAGGATCTGAGAAGAGGTGCATTCTTTGTTTGCTTGCTTTAAGAGTAACATAGGGTGGATAGGAAGGAGGACGGGCCTGAGAAGCGTGCTTTCAGATGATGCAGCATGAACGTTTCTGTAGCGGACACTGCAACTCTGCATTATGGAAGAGCATCCAAAGAACCATTTATCTTGTCCCAGTCTCTTACTGCTGTTCAAGACTCTTTCTTACCAGAATCTATTATGTGGCTCTTGTTCAGGAGCCATGGAGAGATACCTCTGAAGCAGGGGAGATTCACTATATAAACAAGCCAAGATGAATATTAGCTTTTGCCAGGAAACAATTGAGTTTTTGTGAAATGGCATCACTGACATGGAGTGATTTGCTAGATTTGTATGGCGTTGATTCTATAAGCAAGAAATTATATAATCTATTCTGGACTTTCAGACATCCATCCTAGGCCTCATGTGCTTCCACTAGGAAGAGAGAAGGTAGAGCTGCCAAAAGGCAGGTGCCTCAAACGGCCGGTCTGTGCTAGGGAACCTTAAAGACAGTGGCAGAGGCTGTTTTCTGTGCACTAGCTACTTGTAGAGCCTCTTCTGCCTTATGGCAAGGCTTGCAGCACTGGTTACACTTTAGACATGTCAGTCTCTGAATGGGAAAGCCATTCAGGCTTCTTCTGGGGCCTGCCAATCTCACACATTCTTGAAGGAGAAAGAACTATAGCTTACTTTGCAATAATGGTTGTCTTTTGTAATAGCGTTGCCAGTATTGATACCATACAGCCCAACTCTGCCATAGAGAGCCCTCAAGGAGTATAGATGTATAGAAGCTGCAGAACGTTCATTTGCCCTGAGAGTCCTTCCTGCTTATGTGAAAAGGCAAGCGTATGTAGGCAGTGTCACTCAATGAAAAAACTAATTTTTGAGCTCAGGAAGCTCAAATATTTCTGAGAAGGAGTACTAGTCAGTGGAGTGTCTTGTCGAAACTGCAAGGTTTTCTCATCTCATCTCTTCTGCTAACGTTTCATTCCCACAGTCATATTCCAGGAAAGCGGTTCTCTGCGCACTTCGTATATTCAGATTCTTTTGGTTCTACTTAGAGAAAATTAATAGCCAAAGGTAATGATGATGTAGAGCAGAAAGACTCTGAGACCCACCTGATAAAAAGAAAGGTTGCCTGGCTTTTTTTCTGAAAGAAACCTGAAGGGCAGATTTCTGGTTCTTCCCCTACCATACCCCGGAGCATTTTGGATGGATTCAGCTCTTAGCAAAAATTTGTTTTTGCTTGTCTACTGCAGAATCAGCTCCAAAAAGGGACAGGCTGTTTTCTGTTTTACCATCCGCAAAAATACTCCATTGCGCTTTGAGATATGTACAATATTTGGTTGGCAAAACATTTTTTTTTTTCATGGTGCTTGCCTGTGGGTTGTCTCACAGGCTTGTAGAGTATACTTGCTAATATGTTTATCTATATCATGCAAAACCAACTTACACTTGCAAGGCTAATCTGTCTGACTTCTGCTTTGGAGAACTGAAGGAGAAAAGCTTTTTTAGAAAGTGATTCAAAACAAACTTGCATAGTCTGGTGGTTTGAGAGGGAGCCTGATGAGATTAGCCTCGCTAGCCTAAAATTGGCTTATGTAAATGCTTCACAAGTCCATTCTGGTACTTCAGAAACATTCTTTGTAGTGCTTCAGAAAACTAAAGTTTGGTTTGGCTGGGACTGATAAAATTGTTTTATTGTAGCTGTGCTGTAATTTTCTGCTGGGATCTTAGAGCTTTCTGTAGCCTAAGTTGGAATCCTTCACAATACAATTTTTGTAGAAAGAAAGGTGGCTTACTTATAGTTCTGCTTTGAGAGTATTTTTGGCAGGAACTATATTTCCCCTGATGGATTTTGAAAGCTATTTTTCAAATGTGTTAGTCTTCTTGAACTGCTTTATTCTGATGAGCTTCACCTTTGGTGCAGTTCATGGAACAGTAACTTTAGAAAGAGTGTGGTTGTGAGAGAGGTACGTCAGATGATGATGTGGCCTCGGAGGTTCGTTGTGGTCTGAGGACAAGGGGACCTCTGCCCGTCTTGCGATCGGGTGCTGTAGCCTAGATAAAAGGATTGGTAGGAGTTGATATCTTTAGAAGAATCAAAATTGCATGTTCAATATTTTTCCTTTTGTTTTCTAGCATAATTTTGAGTATACTCAAAATTTGACTATACAACAGATCTGTTGAATATGCCGATGGTTTATCTGTTCTGCTCTGAGAAGTGCCTCATTTAAGATCTGGTCCTTATTCTGTGATATTGCAGTAAATCAGAAATATATGCTTTGTTTCCATTTTAAGACTAAAAATATAAAATGGCCTTTGTAATAAATATGAATCAGGCCTTTAATCCATAGCTCTGTAGGAGTTTGCAGCTAATTCTCCTGAATGATCGCTGCAAAATTTTATACTGTTTCTGAGTTGTCAACAAGAAAACTACCTGTTTAGTGACAAACTTACTTTTGCCGAGGAGATATATCTATGTACTCTTTTAATTGCAGGCTACCAACTATGAATGTGTCGCATAAGCAGAAATAAAATGCATAAATGTGAGGATTACAGGGGTGGCTGGATATTTCTCAATTTTGAAACTGATTTTGGACGTGTGTTAGAGCAGAACTGTAGGAACGTCATTAAATGGAGGGAGGCAGTCTATCTAGATTGGGCATAATTTGTCTCAGTTATGTGTCTGTACTGCGGGAGATGTAGGCATTAATGTTATTGCTCTCTGTTAATGGATGTTTCCTCTAGGCAACAAATGAACTGAATTTGAATACTGCTGTGGTTGAGCATTTTTAAATTGTCACCAGCATGGACCTTCATCCCTTAAAGTTATCAAGAATATTAAAATGCAGCCAGTTTCTCTGTAATTAAAAACAAATTTGGAAAGTAGTATAATTACAATGCTGTCTTCTAGTTGAAGAAAAAAAGACACCCAACGTGACGATTTTTGTTCCTCATCAAGTTTAATTACATTGCTTTTGCTACAGTATGGGTTTTGTTTTTATTTTTTTTTTCTTTTGTGGATTTCTTTTCTTTCTTGGATTTCAAGGAATCCACGTTTACTCCTTGTTCTGTCTAAACTATGTTAATGTTTAAAAAATTACACACTGAAATGATGAATGGAGTAAAGACATTGAGATCCTTTAACTTACTCTGGTACAATTGTTATGTAGTACATTAATTTTGTTTAGATCCTAAATGAGAATCTGTTGACTGCAGTGTGAATTTTGTGTGTGAGGCAGGCAAGAAATCAGGCCTTTCATCAAATATATTCAGGACTGCAGCATTTGAAATTGTTGGCTTTGGGGAATTTCAGTGTGATTGAAAACTGTTATTAATCATGTCCTGTCCTCAGATTCTGTCACTTTGATCAATTGCTTTCTTTTCATAGAAAGGCTATAAGAAATATGTAGTAAGGATATAAACGCAAAAATGACATTTTGAAGACAGTGCCCATTTTGATGGGTTCCTGTTGTCTTCTGCTGGGACCAATGCCTTTTGGTACCTGTAGTGTTATCCCATATTACTCTGAATTTTCCCTTGGTGGTTGTGTTCCTTTGATTTCTGTGCTGTGAAGCCCTGTAAAGTTTAGAATAGAGAATAATCATGGCCTAGAGTAGCTCAGGGCCTTCTCTTCAAAGTTTTATCCTTCCTAAGACTGGGCATCACCTTTTCTAAGCAGCAAGTACTGTAGCTTGTGTTTACACTGTTGTCCAGTAGTTCCCAGAGCCAGTATCTCTGTGTATTGTTGCTGCCTTACAAGGACTTCGAAGCTTTCCTGAAGCTTTGTGCAGTAATTATTTGTCCATTTAAGCAAACTCTGGAGCATGCTCTGATGGATTGGAAAGAGCTGAGGAGTCAAAGAGCAAGTACTCTTTCTAAATTTCCATTCCTATGTAACATCAACTTGTGATGTTTTAACATACTTTTTGTTCATCAGGCTTCTCCTGTGTAAATAATAGTAGTAATTATTATTATTCTTTCAATAATTGCTTTGGGTTTGCACCTGCCTAACAGTAGGGAGAGGTGGTGTATGTGACCATCATGCTAATACAGCACGTGGATGGTCAGCTCTTTGGAGTCTAGCTGCCTGCCTGGCTTTGTGCAGACCCTGGTACAGGGTGGGTTGTTACAGCTACTCTCACAGGGGTTAATGAAACAAAACAAGGCAGTAATACAGTGAGGTGGCTTTCAAACTCAAATGTCTGCACAGTCCGCATTGACATAACAGTCAGCGGGATGTGTATTGGTACTTGCATTGCTTCAGAGCTGTAGGTAACCTGAGTCAGCCTGGGGACCTGCTGTGGCCAGAGATGGTGTACAGGAGGGGGAAAAGTGTGGAAACCACTATGCCAAACCAGTTCATTTTTGAACTGGTAAATTTCCCTGTCATTTTTCACAATATTGGCTTCAATGTTGCCTCCCAGTAATGATGACTTGGAGTTAATATGATTTTTTTCTTTTTTTTTTTCCTCTTAGCAAATAACCAACAGTCTCTTCAAAGACTGTGCTTTTAAGTAGCAACAGCCCAGCACAAGACATGAGATAAAACTGGCTCTTGGTGTAATGCCATCATAATAACTGACAGAGAAGTTTCTACATGCAGATCAGAAATTAAGCCAGTTAATTTTAAAATGTAGTCTACAGATAGGGGAGGTAGGCAGAGTGTAACTAACATAAATGGATATGCTTTTTGCAACAAGGAGATGCTTCTAGTTGAAGAATAAAAAGCAGGAGTAATGCCACACATGTGGTATTATTACTACTAAGTACTAAGTAAAATCTGTTTGTAGTCACTGCATTCTGGAAATTTGTCAGGAGTCCTCTGTTAAAGGTTATTCTGTTCGATGTTCCTTACTCAGACAGTGTTTGGAATGTAATGATTTTTCTACTCCCTAGGGACTTTCTGCGGAACTAATAAACTGGCCTATAATGAGTCCAGATAAAACACTAAAAAAGAAAAGGTGGGAAGAAACACTGATGAGGTTATGCAGGTCTGTAGAACTTTCCTAGAATATTGTTTTAACTTCAGATTGTGGTATTATTTGTAGAAAAAAGTCTAAAGAGTTTAAAATAATTGAGAAGCTTGAAGATCTGCAATTTAAGGAGGGAAACAAGAGGATTAAGAGGATTTAATGGCTTTTAAACCTTCACAAAACCAGTTCAGTTTCTTTAAAAATCAGCAATAGTTGATAGGAACTCAGATCAACTTTGAGGGATTTCTGAATTGAAGAGCAGCACAGATCTCTTGGAGCTTGTTACATGCAGTAGACTCTCGGTGTATGAGAAAACTTAAAGATGTCATTATGGTAGCAATTAAAAAGTAGGCAAAATAATTTTCAATGTATTGTTTGAAGGAGGCGAGAGAGAGATTTTGGGGAGCCAGAAGAGCCAGCACTAGGTAGGATGAGCTAAATCTTGGGAGCCAAATAATATTGACTAATTTTTTTGATCTATTTTTGTTTCATAGGGATGCGGTAAAAAAATGTACACTTTTTTGAGGGGGACGAAGCAATTGCAAGTGCTGAGATTTCTAGGAATCTCTATTGGAGTAACGCAGATCCTGGCTATGATCCTCACTATTACTTTGCTGTGGGCTCTGTACTATGACAGAAGGGATCCTGGGGCGGATCAGATCATGGCCCTGAAGAGTGATACCTCGCAGCAGCTGTCATGTCATTCCGTGGAGCTACTGAAACCAAGCCTGACAAGGATCTTTGAACACACATCCATGGCAAACAGCTTTAATACACACTTTGAAATGGAAGAGCTATAGGTGATGCAATGAATTTGAGAAGTCACAAAGAGTTTTAACTGGGTTTTGTTGTTGTTTTTATTCTGTTCCATCCAGTATACCAAATGTACCAGTCTTCCTATGCTTCAGAAAACGGCTAATGAATGGAAGTGAAGGAGGCCTGCATAGAAAGAAGGATAAACCTGTCAGCCTCTTAGAAGAGCCATGAAACAGTTGATATTGTTTGTTTTTTAAAAGGCACTCGTTCACTGGGCACAGTAATGCTTAACTTATTGTCACAAGCTCTGTGATGTGTAAAATACTGATTCATTCACAGGTAGACAGACGGAATCTCTAAGGAAGCATCACAGGAAAGGAAGATAAATATTTGTCTTCTGAAGAAAGGACTGGGCTTTGGACAAACAAAATGTGACTTCAGCTGAAATTGACTTTTACATTTTTAATAAGCCATTTGGAAAATGTCTTAATCAGGGATCTATGTACATATAATTGTGTGGTTTTGTGTGTGCATGGAAAGTAGAACTACAAGTCAATACTTGGATTTAAAAATTTGCAAGATTTGTAAAAAGGGCAAGATTTTCTTCTTTTCTAACAAAACCTTTATCTTAGCTGTTGTTAAAGATGTTCTAAAACTTCTATTTTTATCTAACATAACTGTTTAATTTTTAATTTTAAATATATTAAACAGGGATTAAAAACAAAACTATGACTCTGGACAATAGACTTTAATTTTCTGAGTAATTCTGGAGAATTTTTCTTTGAAAGTTTGTTCTATGGACTATTTCTTAGTAAAAAGAAAAGAAAGAGAACCTTAAACATTCTTTCCAAAATGGGAATCAATATGGGAGTAGCACATTATTATAGATAAATCTTTTCTCCTGTCTGTGATTCCCCTGAAGGTAGAAACAAAAGACTACAAGGAAATGCTTACAGTTCTGGATGCTGTTGCAATAATTGTAAAAGTACATAAGGAGAAATTATACTTTGGCAGCGTCTTCATTAAGAGCTCTCCAGTGGCTTAAAATGCCAGCTGGAAACAGCATTAAAATGTATTTATTGAGGTGGGGAAAGTGCATTTTACTGTATTTTTATGAACAAGGTTTATTTCATAGGATTATTTTTACAGTTGGCCACGCTCCTGAAATATATATTTGTTCCACTGAGTACAGTAGTTTGTGGCCAATGGGTTTTTACATAATATTACATTTTAAAAGTTCTTTGTTTTGGAATTTGTAAAATAAAATAAAAAAGGTGTGATTTGGTAGACAATAAAATTACTGTTGTCTTAAATTCTATAATGGCTTTTTTATTTTGAAGGCCTAGAGCGTGAATGCTTTCGGTGGGAGTTGGGAGGGTCTTCCTGCTAGCATGAGTTAATTTGATGTGTCTTTACCCATTCCACTTATTCTGTCGTGGAGAAACTGAATTGTAAATTTCATTTTCTTTTTTTATTGCTTCTGAGAAAGTGTCTTAAGGGCTCATGAAATGAAGCTCTTCAGTTGTGTGGGCTGTTGTTTGTTTTTTAGCAGTCTACACGTGGGTGTAATTATTTCACGGGTACTATTGCAAGCAAGATTACCTTTCTGCTTTTGTACCTCTCCTACAGAAATGCTAATACTTATTTTGGGAGGTAGGAAAAAGCTAAAGCATAGACTTTCCCAAAATTTTGCTAGGAGTATCTTTGTCAGAAATACTTTCTCATGCACTGTTTGGGAAGCTTTGTGCCCAGCATTACTGCAGACTTCCATCCTTCCCATCACTTAGCCTGGGCAGCGTTTCCGTAGCTAAGGGTGAGGTTTCTATGTAGAAAATGAGTGGGTGTCTGAGAAAGCCTCGATGTAGACCAGCTCTAGACTTTGGAGTGCTACAGAAACCTGTGATGCTACACAGTGGATTGAGCCATTGTTGGGTTTTTTCCGTGTTTAAAAAAAAAAAAAAAAAGCCAAACAAACCACAAATTGTGGAATGTTTTGATTGTGGATTGCAAGGATTACATGTACACAGTTACATTCAGCTGTGGATTATAGCTCAAAATGTGAATTACAGCTGAATGTAGGGAATTTCACCCAAAATAATGTCAAAAAGGGCAGGAAGAAGTCATGCCCTTTGTCCAGGAAATCCTGACAAAGTTTTACCCAAGAAGTGTCTGTGGAAGCTCCCTTAGTGATGCTTCAGCTATCCCAAGTCCTGCCATGGGAGGACTCCCTGGGCTACCGGTGAGGTTGCCTGTGTATCTTCTCGTGTCCAGGTTAGAGCTTATGAAGGAACAAATATGGCAAGCCAGGCTAGGGAGATTTGTTTGAGAAGTCCACAGCTAGAATAAGAGATATTGACAGCCCAGGTCATTTGGTTTTAGGCTTCCCAGGTGGTGAGGAAGCACTGCTATTAGTTGTAGTTGGATTATTCTAAGAGCCGGAGTACAGCTGTCTGAAAGGGTGAACCAGCATGCTTGCTGGGACAGGCTCAGGGCAGAGGCTTCTCCCTTCTAGAGAAATGTTCATGTGGTAGAGTCCCTTGTTACGGTCTCCTTAAATCCAAAACCACTTAGACATTGACTTGTAATGATTCTCTTTCTAGGCATTGAGGAATGGTATTTATGCAGCCCAGATGTTAGTCTGACAAAAGACGTTAGAGCTGCACAGCGACAAATCATGCCGGAGCCTCTGTGATCAGGGTGGGGATGGGTATGCTGTCCTTCGTTAAGCCCAGGATTGCTCCTACAGGGGCATAACGGTAGTGGAGGTACATGTGTGGTCCTTGTGGGGGTTGCCAGGCCCTGGAGTAAAAAGCAAGCAAGGTGTTAAAGGCACCCTGAGAAACACCAGGCTCCAGAAGGGATCTGCTGTCCTGGGAACCTGCTCAGTTTTTCAGTAAAGCAGCTCATTGCCTCTTGTTCAGCTCAAATGGTGAAGGGGATTTCTCGTATCCCAGCTAAAACAAGAGACTGTGGCTCCAGGATGTGGTAAATCAAGGAGGTGGGGTTTGAGGTAGCACTTCTCCAAAACTGACTTGGTGGTGGTTCCCTCATTCAAGGATTGTTGTCAAGTCTGTGTTCAGAATAGAGCTAGTTTCATCAGGGGAAAGACCCACGTGTCAGGAATGATAAAAGTATTCCCTTCCCTAGTAAGGACTACTGATAAGTATTCTGGGAAAGTCCTGTTTTGCGTGTCTAACCACGTTTGCCAAAACAGGTCTCAGCTGTAAACTGGAATGCTTTCAAACTTTTTTCTTTCACTGTGCTCAGGCGATGAGGTGTCTCTGTTTTTTTAGGGCTTGTTCAAAGGGCCTTAAAATTGATTGACTAAGCTGCTGTGAGTCTGTTCTTTTCCTGTAGAGCTTTAGGATATATGTAGGGGAGAGGCAAGAGGGGAACATTTAGAGATACTTGCAGCAGTGAAAACTACTTCATCCTATTATTTCCTTTTTCCCTCAGTTTTGCAGGAGTACCTGGAGGAGAAGGGTGGTGTGTTCATTCTTCTCTGCAGCACAAACTGTGATGAGCCAAGTCTTTCTTGTTGCAACAAACAGCTATGGAGCTGCTCCTTAACGTTTTTCACAGATCGTCGCGGAGAGCAACTCTGTTAGAAAAGGGGTCACCCCCTGCCCGCATCAGGTGTTTCCATTCGGCCCAGTGAATCACCCCGAGCCCGTGGGGCTCTGCCTGTAGCTGTGGGGCTGAGTAAGGTTTGTGCCGCACAGTCATGGCTTGGGAGTATGGGGATGCTTTTAGGAGGCAAAATTCACTTCTCCTGGTCTTTGGACAAGGTATTGATTCATCTGCCAGCAGGTTATATGATAAGGCTTTCTGAAGGAAACATAACTATGTTTTCTATTCTTTATAACAGTTCATTTTGTAAAAGCAACCCGTAAATATAAGGGAAATTCTAAAGAATAAATAGTAAAAAGAGAGGCTGTTGGTCACAGTGACTATATAGTTAAATACGATGGAAGCAGCGATTTTCAAACAGTTTTTACCACAAAAGCATTATATTTAATTCATATGAATTGCTATTATTGAAGTGAGATTGTATCTAAAACTTTAAAACTCGTGTATGATTGACTACATTTCATTAAAAATATTGGGATGTCCCAAATACTTCAGAATTTTTATGCATCTACTTGCTTTTTATTCAGCGCTCCCCCATCTCCGGTTGTTTCTTGTACTTAGATACTGTGAAAATGGGTAGCTTAAAAGTAGATAAATAGGTAATGCAAGTAGGTAAGAAACTAAGCTGTCCAGGTAATTAGGTATATCTTGCAGTGTTTGTCAGTCTAAATAGGTTGTTCAGTCCTGACTGCTCTTTCAGCTGCACGTTTACCTATCCTGTCAGGTGACTGCTAATCCAGAACACCTGAAAATCTTCAGATGTTTCCATAGTCAGTGGGAAAGTAAAGTCCTGGTGAGCCCCAGATGCAGGAAAGAGAGTATGTGACCTCCTAAGCACCTTCCCTGCCCAAAACTTTTATGATCCTGTGACTTCACTAATCTATCCTCCTCCAGACCAGTTTCCTCCCTGAAAGCCACCCTTCTCCCTGGAGCAGCTGAGGTTGCATCGTGTTCTTGGCTGCAAAAGCCTTGTCTCGGCAGAAAAGTGTGTTTCCACAGCTAGTATATCCAAAACCTTAACATGTAAAGCATACTCTTCCAGTTTGTCTCCGGTAGCCATTTTATGGGAGGACAGTCATTCTCCTTAAAACTGCTCAGGGATGGTTCACAGGCAGGTATTACTTTTACCTCTTCCCCCCCCCCCAGAGCAGTAAGCTCCTGGCAGAGGCGGCCGTCACACATGCCAGTGCTGTGGTATACACAGCTGATAGATCGGCATCATCTGCGCCGCCAGTCGCCCTTTGTAAGGGACACACAGTGTGTTGTTACCTGCTGTTGCACTACAAAAGGAGTTTGATATCAGGTTTGGGGTGGCTCTGTAGCCTGGGAGGTTCAGCAGACTGGTCAGTGTCTGGATGGATTGAAAACATAGCGGATACTTTTTTAAAAGTACAGATAGAGAGGTGGAGTTCAGATTGCTGGAAACCATTTAATGCCCCAATTTTCTGCTGCTGCAGGCTGGTCTGGGATAGGTGATGGCCACTCACACAGGAGGAGGGCAGCTCTGTGTTACAGAGCTGCGGCATCCTGGTCTCGGTCGTGCTGGTATGGTATAGATGCGCTCACGACTTGCCTGGAATTAGTGCTGGGGACATTTGTTGCCCTGAAATTTAGTGTTCCTTCAATCTTATTAGGAAAAAAAAATTCCATCAATAAGTTATTGCAAAACCAGGTTGACCCATTCAAGCATGCAGATGTTTTATTTAAATATTCCTCAAGTGTCTATTTATTCAGCATAATGCATGTATTATGCTGCCTTCTGAAATACGATATATGACTGTCAAACAAAATTGTCAAAACAACAACCTCGGTTTCTTTGTATGATACACAGAAATAATTACATTTCATGTACAGTACAGATGCATTTTACACAGTCATCAACAGTCATTCACTACCAAAACAGCATTTAAATCACCTAAAACACCAAAAGAATGTGTATTTCCCAAATTCAGAATAAATTAATGATTTTGCATGTGACATATGGAAATAGGAGACAGGACTGGAATTCTGCAAAATCATACTAAATTATTCCTTAAGCTGCATTTTAACAATGAAAGTACAAGTCGCTTCAGGGGTGTAACTGTTATGCAAGTGTATTGCTGTAGTGCATTCTTTTTAGTCCATATGAAAAGGAGAATAAAGAGATTTTAAAAGACAGATGACCTGATGGAGTCAGTAGGTTTCCTGGGTTGTATGTAGTCTGTCCCAAAGTGGGCTTAGCAACTGCCTTTTTGCATTATTTACCTGATATAACTAGTCAAGAAGTACCATGTGGCATAAAGAAGTTGTTGTTGCAGATTGCTAATATCAAGGCAGTTTCTATATCAATAACTGTTTGCCAAAAGGTGGGGACCAAGCCATTTTTTGTATGAGTAACCATGGGTAGGAGTCGGATGCAAGTAAAAACTCTGGGGCCATTCTGCCTCTTTTAAATCCCATTAAAACTTACGTAACCTACCAGCTTCAGCAGATCTACTGCAATTTTCCAACAGGGTGAAAGAGAGGAGAGCAATGTCAGGTAATGGACCTTGGCAGAGTTCCTCAGAAGGAGCGCTCCTCTGGGTCAGAGAACAGCCTGTGCTTCTGCTCTCTGTTACGGTTTGAAAGAATTGTAGAAGCTCGGTGTACAATAAGTAAGTTACTCTGATTTGCAGAAAAAGTGGGAAGTTAATTGCAAATTAACCAAGCTTCTGAATAAGTGAATGATAAGATAAAAGAGTAATGCATGACGTTATGTACTCCTTTTAATGGCAATTTAATTCTAATATGTGATATTGTTGTATTTTGGTGTATATACTGTAGCATGATAGTCCATCATCTACTCTTCAATCTCTGTTGACAGGTAGAGAGAAAGACCAGTATTTGTGTGCAGTAAAAAGTGTATCATCAGCAAGTTTCAGTTTTTAGCGGGTATTTTCTCTTACTGTAAATTATCAGGTCAGTAGAATACTAGCAAATACTGTACTGAAACATATGCTCCTCAAACTATTAAATAACTGTGTTAATCATTTATTGTAATGGCATCTAATGCACTGAGCCTTTTGATTTATATGCATATTTTATTTTGCAGGCATGCAATTATTTCTGATCCAGTGTTTTTGATGTGTATATGTATGTATCGATATGCACATATTCCATGTGTATTTGATGTATATCCTGCATGGTATGTCATGTATATAGGAAGCATTACGATACATCTCCTAATGCACTCTCATGAAGAAAAATGACACTTTTTTATCAGAAAGCTTTCTGATAACATCAATGTCTTTTAAAAATAAAGCCAAAAAGCCTTAACTAGTAGAGCCTTCATATTAGCTTTTAGGCCTGCCCACGTGGGTAAATTCCAACTAAGATAAATCATGTTTTTATAGCTCTGGGACCCATTCCATTATTCTATCAGTGTTCTTAGGTAATTAAATATCTTCACGCCATATAAATTCTCAAACAAATTTTAGGATGCAAGTTTACAGATAATTACAAAAAGAATTTAGCCATCTTTTTTACTGAATATCTTTCGGTGTCTTCCAGCCTAGCCAATACTCTGGATGCTGCAGAATGTCAACAAGGAAGGTTTAGAGATAAATGTTAGCTGATCCCCAAAACACCGTTGTTGTAATTTTAATTCAAATAGGATTGATCCTGCAAGAGTACACTGGGACGAGAAGTTTGTTCTGAAAATACAGAAGTAGACAAGATGTCTGTGGAAGAAAGGACTGTGTTGATTCATCAGTAGCCTTGAAATCCCAAATAATGTGGTAATGTTGGAGTGAACAACAAACTGTCACAGAAATAGACGACAGTGGACAAAAAGAACAATGGCTGAATAGCATATTTGCGGTGCACGGTTTGGCTGTAAGATTATTTAAATGCTTGCCATTAGAAGTTTATAGTGTAGATGAAGTTGTGTAAAATACCTTAAAAAAAAGAAATCCTGATTCCTGATACAACAGGTGTACAATGACTTATTGCAGTTGTAACAGTACCTAGGAAGCAAGATAAAACAATAGTAAATATTGAACTAACTGAACACTTTTAGTTCACTAATGAGTGTTTCAATAAGAAATACTGCATTTTTCAAAGGGAAGTTATTTGTACAACTACCATGGAACATTAACAATCAGCTTGTTGTAAGTGCACGGAAATGCCCCTTTCTACAGTAATATTTTATCATGCCTAATCTGAAAAACAACAAAAGTAAACTGAGATCACAGCTCCAAATAATTTCAGCATGCATTATGGTTGTAGTTCTTTCAGTCAGTACAAACATATTTCATATGAGCATTTTTTTCTTTCATTTTTTGATAGTTTCTCAACAAGTTTGTGGTTTATTAACAGGAAAAAAAAAGACACATTATCAAAATGTTTCTCGTTGTTTTGCATTCAGCAGGAACACAGGTTTGTTTCTATTTTTTGTTTTGCCTTTTTTTTTTTTTTTTTTTTCTAAAAAGAGCTCTCATGATAAGAAGAAGCATCAATGGGGACATTTCATTGTGCTCATATAGTAAGTCAGGATGGTCACAGAAGATTCCACCGCGCGTCAGTTCGGACAAGGGGTAAGAAACTCCTCTTGGTTCACACGCTACGACACCAAAACCCACAAAGTGTTTTGTTTCTCCTGAATCTCTCCGTCTGCGGCCGCTGGCGCACATGTCAAGGGGCGTTGTCTTTGTCAGCTCTCTCATTCCTCGTGACTCATTTCTCATTGCTCGAGCTCAGCTTGCAAGTGGTCTTTATGCTAATTTATAAATAATTCCTTATTTTATAAAGCAGATACTCTGACAATGTTTCCTCCCGAATACTCGGGAGACTCTGGCCTATCATCTCCTTCGGGTGTGGTGACTGGAGGTGTCGGGATGCTAATTATTGCTGTAGTGACGTAAGGCTGCTCACAGTTTAGTTTAACACACTCTTCCACTTTGGCATTTAAGCTGGAACGGCTGGAGGAAGAAACAAAAATCCATGAAGAGAGAAAGTCTACGGTACTGTGCACCTCTCATGTGCCCAATTCCACTCCCTCAGCCAGCCGTCTCCATCCTGCCCCATTAGAGAGCTCAGAGGTGCAAAGCAGCACCAACCCACCGCCCTGCACCCTGGCAGAAGGTGGTCCATGGCTATGTCCATGGACAGGCCCCCTTTCTCCCTTCCTTCCCACCATTTCAGCACTTCTAAAAGTTTCTGGCCTCATCACCTAAGTGTTTCTGAGCAGGGGAAGCATTTGAGCTGCTCCCTGGGGAGCAAACTTCACATAGCCAAATGACTTGCTACGCGGGAAAGTGGAAACTAAGGGGTAGTCCCAGTCTCCTACCGATTCCTCTATGCCATGCTTATTTAAGAACATTTTGAATATTACGTATCCTCAAGAGTAAGACACAGTGATACATGCACTAATAAAGGTTAACGTGTTCATGGAGTTGCTGCCGTACCTCAGCATTGTAAGAAACTTGTAAAACTCAGACCACTTTGAGGTAAGACTGGCATTTTGTGCTTGTGTTTTTAGCTTTTTTTTTAGCACAAAGCTGGTGCTTTGTGTTTTTACACACTTTTTGACTGGAAGTATGGTGCAGGAAAGTCCTCTAGCAGAGAAAGGGTGGATCCAGGCAGAATATTTCCTGAGAAGCTAAGACAGATTGGAGCTTTGTGCTGGCCAGGAGGTCTCATTGCACAACAGCTGAAAAACTTCTGTAGCTACAAGCTTCTGGATTGTTCATGGAACTGAAATCCAAACCTAGTAACTACATAAAGCAAGCTACTCAAAATGTAACTTAACAAGACAATCTCTATAGCAACTAGTGCTGAAAATGCTTCTTTTTTAAATGGCGGCATGTTTGAGTTCAATAGAAAACACTTCTGAGTCTCCTGAGACCTTTGCTGTGTTTTCAGAGATGATGTTTGGATATACCTGAAAGCCAAATGGTTTACTTGTGAGAGTACAGAGATGTTCAGTAAATTACAGACTCTTAAAGTGCACTTTCCTCACTTTTGTAATAACTCCTCAAACTAGGAAACACATTTTTCTTACCCATTTCATATTTTTTATTTAGAAGAGTCTTTCTTATGACTATTACACTTAGGACTCTGGGAATTAGTTTTATTTCGCTGCTCCGTGGAAATGCGAGGAAGCCTCATTTGTCCTTTGCGTCTGAACCAAACCAGTAGAAACAGCAGGGACAGACCTTTCTTTCTCTTCCCACTTGCTCGTCTTGTATATCTGAATTGCACATTTTTCTATGCTAAATTTTGATATTTGATGATGTTTGGTGCACTATTTAATTTGGGGTCCCTGGATGCTATTCGCTGCAAATAGCACACAGTAGTTTGTGGGGAGGGCATGACAGGGCAGAAATGGATGTAGAGAGACTATCTGTTATCTTGGAGTAAGCTTGGAGCACACTAAGTGCAGGGTGTTTCAGGACTAGTGTCCATTTTTGGATGACTATTTGCCTTTCATCTTTAGCCTCGCGGCCCACCTGCAAAGGCCACAACGCCTCTACATTTCTTCTCTAACGAAGAAAGGGGCTTCAGCTCTCGATGTGCTGATGCATGTGAAGTACCTGTTAGACAGAGGCGTCCTCTCCACGCATCTGATCTGGATGGTGCTGAGCTCTTGCACGCTGCCTGGACGGCTGCCAGTGATGGTGGTGTTTGGGATGCGGTACGTCTTTTTATGTCTTCGTGAGCAGCAAGTGCTGGTAACACCTTGTTGAGATGAGAGAGAGGGGCTGTGGCTGGGGGGTCTATTGACTGTGGAAACCTCCATGCAGCTCTCTTCATAGACTTGCTCATCCACAAACTCGTGATTCTAGCCCAGAGGAATCCAACAAAGGGACAAAGCACACACAGAAAGATAATTAAAGTTAATGTATTAATCATGATTGTTTAAAGGCTTAAATTGACACAACTAAATAAACTGGGCAAGTTAGACAGCTTATTCTTGATTATGGTGTTTAGCCCATATTAGCCTGGGCTGAATACCAATATAAATGTAAACGCTGGAACAAAACGCTCAGAGCTCTAAATAAGAAAAAAGTTAATCCAAATTATTTTGTGAAATAGCACATGATTGTAATGTAGTTTGCATTATAAATATCTGTATAATCTATGAAGTACCACAAAATAGGGGATTGTGTTTATTAATAAAAATGCAAGTGGTGCTTATGTAAATGCTCTAAATGTCATTTGGAAATAAATAAGATTTATTGTACTGAACTATAATAAAATAAAAATCATAGAAATTTTCCAGATGAGTTTATAAAGCTTCCTGTTGAATTACATATTAGAAATCAGGATCTGAAACAGTGTGTTTTGAGGTATGCATCTACGTAAAAGAAAAAGATTCAATTAAATAGAAGTTTTGATGAGGGGAGATGAGACTGTTATTTAAAAGCATCCAAGAAGTTACTAATTACTGTAGATGAATGTATTGAAAGCAGTTTAGAAGACTGAGCATTTAGTTAAATTAAGTAGTCTTTATTCATGCAATCTTTGCTTAATCCCAGCATAGCCAGTAGTCTTATAGGGTTGTCATAGAGCTGAATCCTAATTCAAGCAAACGGCTGGTTTTCGTTGACTCAGTGGGTGCTTAGGGAGCGTTTCACACATAGCCGTGATTTCCACATTATCTTTGTGTGCAAAAGAGTGTGAAATAGAGGTGTTGCTTATGGGGAGAGGAGGAATTTTTACAGTCATTTTAAAGTAGCAGCCCAAACTAAAGAAAGATTAAGATAAATTCATGTGCAGTGTGAGAAAGCCTCCTTTTAAAAAAAAAAAAATCTTTCCAGTTACTGCTGGATTCAGTCTGCATATCCTGAGATTGGTTTAGGGAGCATTTTCTGGGTTGTTTTACGCTCTACTCAGTCTTGTTCACTTGAAGTTTGTTAGCCTGCTGCGTCTTTCTGTATTAGAATGAGAAGCAGCATTTTTTCCCCTAAAGACCGATGCGCTAATTGGAAAGGTGCTGATGTTTTCCAGGAGAATTACAGTACAGTGCTAATATAAAATATAAAATATGTGAGCAAAATAAGTAGAGTCGCAACTGTAGCCAAGTGTTTGCGACAAATGGAAATACCTTTATAGGCATATTATTTTTATTTCCATTTCTTCTGTTCTCCTTCACTCAGACATGAGTTTGGGTGGAAATGAGTGGTGTTGAAGAATGCCGATTTCAAGTGATATGGAAAAAAAGAACTTGCTTGAAAGTTGATTTCTGTAAGATGTATGTCAGTCACAATCAAGATTTTGAATGTGATCACACAGCGGACATAAAATTCAGAGAGAAAAATTACCTAATTGCCATCTTTAGATTATATGTTCAGTGGCTTGCAGTATGTTTGCCAAGAACTCTACTAGTTTTCCAATTAAAAGTAATTTTGTGCTTCCTAAAACTTTTATGGAGCAACCAACTCAATTCAATTTGTAGGGTCCATTAAAGAGGGTTATTGAGTGAACTTTTAATATAGACTGGAAACATTTTGAAATTATATAATGGCTCAAGTTAATATACTTGATCATACTTATTAATTAACTGTTCTTAAATCAGCTAAAAGTAGCCTGTAAAATATAACTTTTGGTGCATTTATTTTCATTATTAATGTAATTTTCACAGAATTCCATAACATCTCCCACACTGCATTTTTTAGAGTGCAAGAGATCTTATTCTATTGACTTTAAAGTGACGGAAAAGAGAAAATATGCGTTTGCTTAACATCATCTGGACTGGTGCTTGTACCAAATGATATTTCAAAGGATGAGGTGAGGTTAAGAAGGCACCTCACTCTTGCTATTATATCGTGAACCAGCAACTTGCCAGATTCCACAAGCTGAGGGCCCATAATTTCAAGTTCCCACTGAAGTTTTAGGAATGCTTCCTCCAGCCAGGCAGTTGCAGAACACAACTTGGAACCCCTGCATACATTTTTGTGTTCATGTGTCATATGAACGTCAGTGTCAGTAGCAGGACCCAACAAACAAGGAAAAAAGAAAGTAGATTCTATGCAAATTTAGGAAACAAGACAATGCTTGCTTTATAGACTTATTCTTTGTTTAAAAAAAGAAAAAAAGAATAAGCTTACATAATTGACCATTATGATTAGAAAAAATGTGAAACTTCGGGAGCCGAATCCAGCTTCCACCATATGAATAGAATTTTTTTTCCATGATTTCTATGAGAGTTTGACAAGACCTGTGGCTACTACTAGGGTTTTAAATATGTTTCTAATGTTCAGCCGTGGAACAATTTTTAAGGGAGATCGCTATTATCAGGTTCTAGTACAAAATGTCTCAAAAATGTTCCAAATGTTCCAAAAATGCCAGCCTGAATCTTGGCAAAGAAAACACATGATACTCTGAATAGGAAGCAAGACATTTTGTCCTACACCACATTATATAAAAATGAATACTTCAAAAGTAAGAATAGGGAAGAAATAAGCACCTGTGGGATGACATATTACTAAGTGATGTAACAACAGGGCCATTCTATTTACAAAGAAATGCTGTTGAAAGGAGAACATTAAATTATACATATACATGCATCATATTTTAATTTAGCAATGTCTGTTGCGGGAAAACTTTTTAATCTCTTTTTTTTTTTTTTTTTGAGAAAGAGCAGAAAGTCTTTCACATTGATCTCCATCAAATATAGCAGAAGCATTACTGGGTCTTTTAATGAAAATCTAAAACTAGACTACAAAGATAAGACAATATAGCATAAAGTTCCTCGATGTATACAAAAATTAAAGAGAAATCATATAATTTTTTACATGCATCTGGAACTTGTGAAACTAGATATAAATTCGTAAATGGTAGTTTAATGGATGTTGACCAACTTATCTACAATATAAGGTAAATTCTACATGACAATATAACCCTCACAAAAATATAAAAATACAAAGATGTAATTTTAGTGTCCCATATGTTAAATTCCCAAATCTACAAAGATTAAGTTCAATATAAGTAATATTTATGTTCTTAGTTTCTTTAGGAAATGATAAAAGAGGAAACAATGTAAATTTAGGGATGATTAAGGTTATTGCTGTGGTGTTATCTGTCCAGAAATATACTATTAGTAAACATGGCACTTCTTAGTCATTACTGAATCGTAACTCTGGTGCAGTTTACTATCCTTTATGGCTGTATAATTATTCAGGTATTGACCAGGGAAAAATATAGAGAGCACGTAATAAGTAGTCCTTTGGATTTATAGGGAGTTTCAAATCTAGATACGTATATTTGGGCTGTTATGAATTACATCAGTGATTTCTACAGGGATCTCAGTGTCTAAACTGAAGCCAAAAGACTTTGAAGCTTTGCATCTGCATCTGGATTAAGCGCTTGAAGTTTCACAATAGGATGCTTGGGGATCCTCTTTTAGAGTCATTTCAGTGAGAACTGCGTTCACGTCGGAGGAAACACTCAGCAGCTCTCCCTGTACAAAAGCCCAACATTTGCTCAGGCAAAAACTTGCTTTGACTGTACTGAGTATTGAATGTGTAAGGATTACAAATTGTGTTTTATGAACTGTACTGCAGAAAAGTGCAAATGATAACATTATGGAGTGCATGAAAACCACACCGAAGGTCACATATACAGCTTGGCTATACTGACATCAACTCACTGATGACAATATCTTTCACTCTAGATGAGGCTCTCCCCCAGGATCTCTCTGTTATTTACGTGCAGTGGGTATAACACCTTAAAATAAGATAAAATGGCTTTTCTTCCCAGTTAACTGCTTTCATATAAAGGCTTATTAATTAGAAGAAATACCGAAAACATTCAAAACTATGCTGGTGTTGGAATTCACAGGAAAACACAGTTCTCTTTTCTTACCGTAGTTTTTTCCAGGCAGTGAAGCAGGTGGTGGTGCTGCGTTTCAAAGGAAGAGCCAGATTTGCTAACAAAGGCCTGTTCTTCTTCACTAGAGGACTGTTAATACATAGAACTCTGTATTATTCTCATTTGTGAACAAGAGGGCTCTTATCCAAATATTTGATCAGAACTAATCTGGATTGTACACGGTAGCATAACTGCAATGCTTCGTCTACAGGGTATAACCCAAATCATTCTGGACCTGAGTTCTCTTTTGCTTGTTTGTTTTTTAATTAAAACATTTCTTTCCTTCCTTTGCACCTCCTTTTAAATGTTTCCATCTTAAGCCTTTTATGCATAGATGGAATAGTACAATTTACAAGTGCAATCAACATGTAAGCTTTGAATGTTGAATCAATGCATACTTAAAATTATTATAAATTTAAGTGACAGTAAAATATTTTTTTTTCCTGGGAATGTGCCTCATTTGAAGGAAATTAAACATAGTTGTCCTCCTGGGATCATTTCATAGCACTAAGGAATTTCTGGTATTGCTGCTCACACAAAAATTCATGACAGCGATCCCAATCTGCTGAGTTTGAAAAGCATACAGCAGATGTTACTGACACAGAATGAAGAATTAAGTAGAAAGCATCCACTGTTTATCAATTGCTTTCACAATTATTCACTAGAAAGCAGAAAACTAAATAGAGGAGGAAGTGGGATAATAGGAAAGATTACAATTCAACTTTGGGATATTTGAAATCTGCATGGCAATTAAGTTACTTGGTGTCTTTTTAGTTCAAATATTTGAGTTCTTTCAAGCAGGAGAGGAAGCGAGGGCTCTGACTGCTTGTCTTTTGTGCTAGACCGGACAGACAGACAGCCCCTTCCTCCTCTTCTGGCTATAGGTTAAAGCATTCGGCTTTTTAACATGTATTGAATAGAAAGGGCATAGAAGAATGAAAGCCTTCCTGTATCCCTCAGAGAACTGCCTAAATGCCTGAAGATGGCAGGGATTAAAAAACACTGTGTCTTCAGTCTTTCTCAGCTGGCTACAGCTCCAAGCAGCCAAGGGGCTGTCTCCAGCAGCGCAGGTCGCTGTGGATCCCGGTCCCAGCCGCTGCCCATGGCTCCCGTGGCTGGTCCTGACTTCCTCAGCAGGGGTAAGGGGGGAATTTGCTTCAGGGAGCATTAGATTTCGATGCGTTTGAGGTAATCACCAAGATTCTCCTTAGAACAAAGTAGGCGCTTCCAGGGAATGCTTTTCACTCTGCAACACCCCTCTGTGCAAATGGTAGCCCGGAGCTACCTCTTTCCCTCACTGACGATGAAGCCTGGTTTTGTCACCCATGTTCTACTTGTCTAAAGCTAAATGAGATAAATCCAACCTACCTCCTAAGAGGCAAACACTGTACTTTATTAATGACGCCTTCTATGGGATCTAACTCTAAAAATGTGGGTTACATTTGAATCCAGCATTTCTATCTGTCGATTTTCCTCATCTTTTAATACCCCATCATTGACTCTCAAAAGCTTCCTTTAACAATGGTAATTGTCCAATTTATCCTTCCTTAATCTACTTCTAAAGATAACATTGCCTAAAGACCCAAGTTGACTTTCCCTGTTGATAAATAGAATAAGCCACTGCTGGGCTGTCATTAAGCTGTTTCTCTGGAGGTGGAGGATATAAAAACATTACCTGCTGCAGCTGGTTACTCAGTAAGCCATTTCGTTTGCTCTGCATGTAGGCATTAGCACTCCCACTCTTTGCTGCACGAATTCGAGCAAGTCTAGCTTTCTGTGTAAATAGAAAAAAGGAAGAGTGTCACTTATACTCATATCCATTATTCTGTTTATCTGAAACTGCTAATTGGAATCAGCTGCTTATGAATACCAATATCATAACCACGGAAAGACTGCATTGCATCTGTCCTCCAGGTGGAGCAAATCATAAGTGCCTTCCTATTTAAAATGCAAATGACAGAAGTTTTTATTTGTTTACATGCATAAGCTAATAAGAACAATGATTTTGGAGAAGCGATTAGACAGATCAGCGTGTAAGTGCCTCCTTTTTTTTTGCATTGCTGCAACTGTGCTGCTCCTTATGCCTCGTGGATCAGGAACATGGGCATCCATCTCAGCTGCTCCTGTGGTGAAAATCTCTTTAAAGGGGAAGAAATGGTTTAGAAAAACCTAATATTGCAACCGCCATGTGCTGGTTGCTCAGAGCCTTCTGGGGTTTTAGAGTAGCGGAATGTGACAGTGTTTTTTTATGCTGTCTCCCAGCTAAGTTCCTGAATGCTTGCCAGGCCTTTTAAAAACCCTTTTACCTCTTCGTGTCTATTGGTATAATCAGACTTAATACTTGTCATTATTGGTCATAATCTGTCCATAACCTGATTTTTTAGAGACTGCAGACATCAAATTGCTGGGAGAGATTTGAATTTTCTCAGGTTCGCTTCATTGCTTATGAAGGTGACTTTCATTCCAGAGTAGAAGGTGGCTCATGAGCGAAGGACACTTTGCATCCACTGACTTCTGTACAACAGTTAAAAGCCAACATTAGGGGAAAGTGTGAACAAAAGACTCCTTCAACCAATAATATGGAAAACAGAATCTTTTATGGGGTTTCTAGGATGGCATCCTGGTTCCATAATTTTTGTGGCTGGTTACATGTGTAAGAGAGCATCTGGGTTTATCTTCATGCATTGGTTTCTGATTCTGAAAGCCAAATGCTGAGCAGCATCTGGAGTTGAATGGCTGCTGAAGCACAGAAAGAGAAACAGTGAAGAACGTGAAAAACTGACTTTGATATATTAATAGGGATTTTTCATATCTGATAATTACTCAGTTGATATTTTCAGAAAATAGAGGGAGCATTCACACACACACACACACACACAATTTCTGTGGCATAAATTGTCAGCATGAAATGATTGAAAATCCCTGAACACTTATAGAGGGAAGCAGCTCGGTCACTGCAGCCGCCAGATCTCTCTGGCATGATTAATAATTAACTGACTATGAGGAATGACTCAACACCACACTTCGGACTCACAGGCTCAAACTCACAGATCTTCTCAACAGCGAGCCAAGAAATTCACGACAGCTAACAGCAAACATGGCTAGAATCTGGCTTATGTTATAAGTCATGTATTTATTATCTGTTAATTGTTCTGAAAGAAAATAAGATAATGCTGTGCATGTGTGCATTACTAAGTCAAAAAGCTCATGAGAGGCTACTGCCTGATTTTGTGATATATTGACCATTTTAGAATAACACATTGGTTTGTCACCTTCCTTGGTGTCCACAGCCTTTCCAGCTATGCAGTTAACGCACCTTATTCTAGTGGTAAGGAGTGAAGTGCCTGGGTCACCTGCACAGTGCTTCTGCACAGGTGAATTCCTACCTTCCCCTTCCTCCTGTTAGCACTGAAAGGACACCTGCAGCCCCACACTCCCTCACCCTGGGTGGGTTCCCAGAGACTGAATTGGGTGTAAATGTCCAGTCAGGGCTCTTTCACTGAGCACCACGGCTGACCAGCCCTGGGCAGCCAGGCATGCTGTAGTGAGCCACCCGAGAGGGAAACGTGTGGGGCTGGCCTGGGGTCCCCAGGAGCCGACCAGTGGGGGAAATGGTTAACAGCTCCGACCCGCTGGGCTCACACAGGCTCCTTGGTGGCATATCCAGGGCCAATGATGTTGTTAGGGCTGAGTCCTCAGGAATGGCAATTAAAGATCCCCTTGGACAGGCAGAAAATAGGTTATTTTCAAGGTGGAGCTCTGCAGACGCAACACCAGCATGACAGGCTGAAGGCTGGGGGAAGAGCTTTACCTGCACCGCAGAATACTCATGGGTTGGGACATGTGCACTGGGTTATGTTCATAAATATATTAAAGGTCTCTCTTAGCACTACTGTTTAGCCTTAGGAGCTTGAGATGCTTTAGAGATGCCTTTCCAGGGTACAACATGGAGTCCCATAAATAAATTATTTCAGTCACAAATTTTTTAGCTATGGTACTTTTCAGTGTGCTCTTTATACAGGAAGATTCATTAGATTTAATGAACTAACACTTTACATACATTAGTTATGCTTTTCCTTTTAGCATGCATATTCATTTTCTCTTTCAGTGATTGAAGTAATAATTATTGTGCAGCACCATTTAATAAAGAAATATAAAAAATATAACGGTTCATCAGGCTATCTTAATATATCAATGTGCTGCAACACATATAATACGACGGTTGTACTTTCCATGTGAAGATTTCAAATTGCTTTGTAAATATGAATTTATTGTGTCTTAGAAAGCTTTTATGCGGTGGACTGTAATAGCTTACATCTTTCTAGCTGAGACTCATTCAGATGGCCTGAATTTACGTCATTTAACAAAGAGAAGACAATAAATCTATTACCAAGACAGGAACCAGATATTGTGGCTTCCTTGCTTATACTTCAGCTTACAGAAAATACTCCTGAAACTGGAGGTGTTTACAAATCTGTTAAAGTGTTAAGATTTCTTTTCAGTGCTTCTGCCTGATTTATATCAGAGCCTTTAACCTGAGTAGTCTAGTGACTCCTCATATTTCCTATCAAGGAATCATGTAAAGCTCATGTCAGCCACAGGATTTTAAGGGCTGTGTGCTGGGGATTGGATTCCCATGAAGCATACCAAAATGATGTAATAACATCAGGAAAATTATGATTACAGAAGAACTGCATTTTCTGCCATATACAACAGAAAGGGAGTGATAACTGCCCCTTTCAACCACTGCAAAGCCCCTCCTAACTCTCCCCTTTCATGGAATGTCTAGAAAAGAAAGGATTAAGTTCTTCTGCAGTAGATTGTCGTCTTTGCTATGAGGTTTTCCCTGTTAGCTGTTGAATATGAAACTTTGATTCTGGTAATTCTTATGCTGTCTAGGATAAAACCAACATAGCTGAAATACAGTTCTTTTACTTACTCTGATGAAATTCCACCATAATCATCTCATCTGAAACTTCCTAAAGAAATTGATGATCAGCTCTAATTCTTATCACATCCTTTGTATTTGCACTGAACTTCTCTTTTGAATGCATTGCTTTTTTTTCCTAGCTTCAAATTTTACAACTTAGAGGTGGATCCTTGTCTATGGCTGCATTTATAGAAACCTTACAAAGGGAATTCACTCTTATTCAACAACAGCTAGCTCTGTCAGTTTTAGAAATACAAACATCAATTTACACAAGGTTTTAAAGAGTGCTAAAAGTATCACTATGGGGTATTTACAACATCCAGCTTTTAACACTCAACATGCCCTCAGCTGTTCAGCTGTGTTAAGAGAGAGATTTTATCAGGAACACTTTAGGGCAGGGATACTAGGAATCATTTTTGGCAGGAGCCTCTCTTCAATTTGCTATGCAAGAAGCCTAGGTAGCCTAGGTAATTTAGTACTTAGATAGCTCCTCTTGTCTCTCTCTTCTGCTGCTCTCCAGACTACATAACTATCTTGCCATCAAAACTCAAAAATTAATAATTACTTACCTTATGGTTATTATTTTTTAATGATCTTGTACAATTAAAATATAAGAATTCCTTCACAGTCATTCTGTGTGTAGTGGTTTTGGTCGGGATAGAGTTAGATTTCTTCATAGTAGCTGGTATGAGGCTATGTTTTGGATTTGTGATGAAAACAGTGTTGATAACATGGGGATGTTTTAGTTACTGCTGAGCAGTGCTTACACAGAGTCAAGGCCTTTTCTGCTCCTCAGGCTGTCCCACCAAGTAGGCTGGGGGTGCACAAGAAGTTGGGAGGGGACACAGCTGGGACAGCTGACCCCAGCTAACCAGAGGGATATCCCATACCATATGACATCATGCTCAGCAATAAAACTGGATGGGGGTGGATGTTGGCAGGGGCTGCCCTTGTTCTGAGACAGGCTGGGCATCAGTAAGTCGGTGGTGAGCAATTGTTTTCTTTTGCATCACTTTTTTTTTGGGTTTGTTCCCCCGCCCCTTGTTTTTTTCCCCCTGCTTTTAAAAAATTATTAAACTGTCTTTATCCCCACCCACGAATTTTTGCACTTTTACCCTTCTGATTCTCCCCCCGCATCTCACTGGGGAGTGAGTGAGCAGCTGGGTGGTACTTAGCTGCCTACTGGAGTTAAACCACAACACTGCAGCTCCTACAGCAATAGCCAAAATAATTGTCCAAATATCAGTCACATAGTTGCTTATATCATTTTTTGTTTGGCCTTTCATAAATCCATCCTGTATGTTTGTTTTCAAGTGAAAAATCAAGCCCACATTTCATGCTCTGATTTTCTAACTTTCAGTAATTGCAAATAATTGACTTCAGATTAGCTGACAATAATTTATAGGATGTCAGCATGCAGTAGAGAAGAAAATGCTGTTTACTTTGTACATTAATGGATATGGAATCAAATAAGGTTCATATGTTTGTTGAGTTGTGCCTTGCTTTCACAATCTATTCAAATTATTGTTCAGTAAACACAAATTTTACATGCTTTTGTGCTAAATTAAAAAAATCTTGGGTAAGTTATTCTATTAGTTATGTCTCTGCAACCCCACTGAGATTAATAGCCTATCTCATTTAAATAAGTCATAATGGCTATCAGGGTTCCCTACTGCAAATGCTCAGATCTAGACTGCCAGGTGCTGTTAAGCAGTTGTTGTTGCAATTTATCCTGGAGCTATTCGTATATATCTAGTAACTAATTATTCATAACTTGACAAATACATCATGTACGATCAATAAATAATAATGCCAAGCCAATCTTCAGGATATATTTTGCTATGGGAAGGTAGAAGACCATGATCACATGAAAGATTCAAGTTGAATTTTATGTATTAAGTCAGGTTTTGCAGCTGATGATAGTTGTTTGGGTGTTCTGTTGAGGCACCATGCAAAATCACTCTAGGGAGAAAGTGCTTGGGCACCTAAAATTAATGGTCCTTATAGGTAATGAACAATAATGTGCAGATGGACCCGCACTTAGGACTTGCTGGCTAAGAAGATACAAGGCTCTTGCCTTCAAAAGATGCAGAAAAATAGATGTATGGAAAACAGGGAAGGCATCTAGCAAGGAATACTTCATTCAGGGTAAGGAGGACATTGTCATCACAAGAGCTGCTGCAGTACGTCGAGATGGAGCAGACACCTGTCCCAAGAGGGTAGCTTTGCCTCCTCCTTTCCCTTCCCTGTGCTGGCAGTCATTCCAGTGAATCTGACACTGTAAGGGTCTAGCCATATCTTAACCCTTGATACCTATCAAACACAGAACAGGAAATTGTATCCAAGCTTACCTAAACCTTTCTTTTTCCTTTCCTTTTTCCTTTCCTTTCCTTTATTCATGGGCCAATCACAACACATCTGTCATTAGCCTTGCCACCTGAAGGCGCTGATGGGCAGCCAAAACAACTTGGCCTCTTGACGTTGTCTCTAGCTGAGAAAAGCTCCACAAATAAGATTCTTCAAAACTGTCTCAGCTGTGATAAATCTGCTTGCGGAAAAGGCATAGTAAGACTACAGGGCATAAGTAGTTCTGCCCTGAATTCCAATATCCATTTTGGATTATTTATTTATTTATTTTCAGGATAGGTCAGTTCCTTGGACCTTATAGAAGGTGTTAGATAGGATAGAAGAATGTGTTCTCATAAGCACAGATGATTTTTCTTTGTGTTTTATTTTCATCTCTCTCTCGTTTTTTTTTTTTTTTTGTTACATTGAGGTTTCTCTTACAACAATGTATTTCCATGGTTGGAAGCAGGAGCTTCCTTTAAAATGCATTCAAAATGATATAGTATATAAATAAATCTCTCTCTTCCATCTTCTCCTGAGAATTAATGTGCAGTATCTTTTTGCCAAAAAGAAACAAATGGAATTGTCTAATCTTGAATGACTGTGCAGAACTCAGTAAATGCATGTACTGATGGTGCACAGCTCTTGAACAAACCTAACAGAAGTGACAAAATTATTCTGCTGAAAATTGCCAATGGTCCTGGGACTAGATTTCAGCTCTTCAACAGAGAATTTTCTCTTAAGTTTCCTTGCAGCCCAAATGTTTTGCCATTTCTGAAGACTACCTTGATTAAACTTCTGTATGAGATATTGATAAAGTAAGTTGCACAATTCAGATGTCCAACTCTCTCAATCAGATGGAAGCTGTTGTAGCCAGCAGGAGGTACCATCGCCTGCAGCAGTTCATGCTGTGCTCCATGAAACACATGAAACAGCACCTTCTTTCAAGCTTATGTTCTTCAGCCTTAGAGAATAGAAATAACATTGGTGCCTAGGGAAACATTTATTTTAGAAAACTGTGGAAATCTTCTATTGTATTGAATGAAGAAGGAATTTCAAACTTCAGTAATGTGACCTTTTTGCTTGAATATTCGTATAGAATATTCACCCCCCTGTGAAATGAAAGGTTATACTTCATAGCTAAACATTGCTAAATATGGACTACACAGTACCCAAGAATTGCTTTTTGTTGATTTTTTTCAGTCCGTAAGAGCAATATTCCATTCAATATCTCAGTCATTTCAGATTGACAGAGATTAGCTTTGCAATAGGAGATATCAGTGAAATACTCATCCAGTGCTAAGTTAATCAGACCTCAAAGCCATTTTCTCCAAATCAAGAAGGGCATAAACACGGTCAGAGAAAATCTCTCATCCTTACTGCTGGCATTGCTCTGGGGGGCAGAGGAAAAGACACTTGGCAGGATTGCCATTCATCACTTCATATTCCTGTTTGAAACATACAAGGAGCTCACTGTTTTGCAAGGAGAAAAAGACAGTTATTAACTCAAGCGGTTTCTATTCAGGAAGAGATTATGGGGAATATCAGCCAGTCTGCCAATCTAATTTTTGCAAGGTATTTTCTAGTGTCCGTCTCTTTTTCACTGGCAAGTGTAAAGCAGCCATAGAAAATTCTGTTTCCTGACATGCAGTAGGAGACAGTTTCTATCTGAAGTAAGGCTGGTTGTGTCTGCAGTTATTATGAAAACTCAGAACAGGCACATTGATTGCTGGGATCAAGCATATCTGTTATCCATGACTGGTGCAATGCTTGGAGGCACAGTAACGAAGCACCGTGTTCTGGCTGATACATACTGTTCTTTCTTTGTCTGCTGTGATTACGCAAACAGAAGTGGAAAATTTCTTGACAAAAACAATGTAGTGTAGAAGTGACGTGTTCTCAGCATGTTCCAGCTGTGGGAGTGGGGAGTGCACAGCTGGAACTAGTACATGGGAGAAAACAGCATGCAAAAGGGTGGGTGGAATTAGTAGATAGGTAAGGTGTAATATTTGGATCACTGAAGCAGTATATGTTTGAAATCAGGTTTCTAGAAAGGTGTGACTGTTCTGTGATACACTTGGTTTCTTTCATGGCCATTTTCCTTATCTGACAGCGTTCTTCCAAAATGTCCCATTAAATGGTACAATGTCTTAGCCTGGGCCTATGACTGGCTTTCTTGGCCATGTATCTCTGTTTCTCCTGATTTTTAAATATTCTGGGAATGGTATCACTGTGTACATTTACTTCATTTCCATGAAGACATCAGTGAAAATGGTGACCTTTCCGGTCAAAGGCCAGAAAGAAATACACAAACATTTTGTATCTCTAAATCTGGTGCTGTTGTCTATATGAGGCAGATGCAGCCTGTGGTAGCCTGTGTTCCCTGGTTTATGTACACAATCGCCATCCACAGCCTGCCTGCACGCCTCTGTGGGCAGCGATCCTGCTCTCCATGGACCACTGGAGACTCAGAACTTCTGAAGAGAGGCCATGGGACCACAAACAGCCCAAGTGGTGACAATGCGGCCTTGGCAAGGTCTGCGTGGCATCCAGAGCCTTCCGACTGCCACCAGCAGAGGAGCAGAAGGTAATGCCTCTCGGCTCCCTTATCAGGGCTTCAGGTGCCAATGGAGGCTATCTGAAGTGCTTAGCATTATAGAGCTGGGCAAAGTGGATTTGGACTAGCAGTTTGGCTGTGATGTGGAAATGAAAGTGACTGCCCAGGCTTGGCTTCATCTCTCCTGGTAAATAGTTCTTCCTGGCTGCTGACCTTGCCCATATGGGTCAGGGATGGAAACTGTCTTGGTGTAGAGCTGGTTAGTATTTTAGTGAGAGACTTCAAGGAAGCTTGAAAGACAGACTTTTACTTTTGGCTCTTCCTGATTAAGTTCTTTTTCTGAAGCTTTTTAAGCAAACTAGAGCTGAGGAGACAAGTTCCCCAATAATCAAAGTCCCCAGAGACTGAACCTGAGAATTAAACACATGGATTAGTGAAGCAGGCTGTTAGGATAGACATTAGAAATCATTATTAGTTTTTTTTGTTTGTTTGGTTGGTTGTTTTTCTCCTCAGAAGACTCTGGTGGAAAGAAAGTCTGCCTGAAAAGCACAGAAAAATCTTCAGTGGGTGAGACTGCAGCTATTGCCTGAAAATACTAGATCTCATCTAACAAGTAGGATGATTTACCACAATAATAGATCTGTAAAATTTGACAGAAAAGGTAAATGAACCTTTTTTTTTTTCCCCCCACTAAAAATAACACAGTATTTGCATCTGGGACACGGGCTAGGCATATAGCACATACCTACAGCAGTTCTCTTGCTAAGAAACCACTTTGAGAATGCACAGCATATAAAAAGCCGTATTTTATCTATTGCTCAGCAACAAAAGGGGCAAAAATTAGGAGCTCACCTTTTGTGCCCTTCGCTTATCTGCTCGTTGATTCTGGTGGTAGATACGGCTGAAGTTGGAGACAATTACAGGAACTGGCAGAGCGATGACTAAGACCCCACTCAGGGAGCATATGGAACCAAAAATCTTGCCAGCTATTGTCTTCGGCACCATGTCACCATACCTGGGTTAAAGAAAACAAAACATTTAGTAAAGACAAAATCTCTTCTAAAAGTATTGAATTTTAAGATTAATTAATTGCACAATAGATTTTACTTCTCTTGCAAATAATAATCACTGCATATAAATAATACTTTATACACATATGCATACATACGCAGCTTGCTCAGTGTTGTGCACACATATTTTTAATTTCAAGCTAATGTAGGGTATCCTGTGCATTGGACTGTGGGCGTCTATGTTTGCCCTGCTCTAGTCTTCCCAGGCTGCCTTTATTGCAATGGAAAGAGAGTGACTTGCTAAGGAAAAAAAATCAGTGTCAAAATAAGGTCCTTACCCTGTTTACTTGTGGGAAGAACTCATCACTTTCCATTGGCAAGATCCTAGGGAGACCACTTGGTAAGTCAGATGCCAAGCTGAATAATCTGTTGCCTCACTAAGTTGATATAGTACTTTCATTGAGGAGGATAGTGCATTTTTGGAACAGGTTGCCCAGGAGATCGTGAACTTTCTATCTTTGGAGATTTTCAACATTTGTGTAGACAAAAATATGGCTACTGTTGTTGACAGGGTGCCTTGGAGTGGAGGGCTGGACTAGCTGACCTCCAGAGGTCCCTTCTGTGGTCTAGCCAAAAGCAAACATGAAAAACTCAAGCCACAAGCAAGCAACCAACCAAACAAATTCTAACTGCGAATCCTGGCAGTGCTCAGAATTACTAGGGCTACCACCTTTCTTTATGATGCTGCATATTGTTTCGTCCAGCAAGTAAGAACATAGTGCTGCTGAAGTATGTAGAGGCACTCCAGTGACAGCTTATTAAGAGATATCAGCTCTTTGCACTCTCTAGACTGACATATTCTATAGACAAGTATGTAACTACATACTACAGATTTTAATAAAGAGATAAATTACCTTCTAGTACCATTCTGTTTTTAACTTTACTAGATTTTAAGTTATTATTAAACATTGATTGTAGCATGTGGGTTTAGTATGCTTGTGAGCAGAGAGAGAGCACATTCCCTATTGCAAAGAATTTATAAACTGTTAACACAAGAAAAGGTAAAAAATAAAACTGCAGGAGGGGCAGTGTTTGGAAAATGCTCTCTGGAAAACAAAACCTGTCTGTTCAGCAGGAACTGGAAAAATAATAGAGAAGATGGAGGGAAGTCTTCAAGTCACATGGTCCAAATTGTGCACCTAATCATGAGAAGGTGGAAATAAACGGATGAGGATATCAGATGGTGGAGAATCTATATGGGGTTAGAGGACACCTTTTAGCAATGAGAGCGCAGTGTATGTCAAAAGGAGATTATGTATCACCTTGTAGGTGAAGATGAATGGTTTGCTTTTGTAAGATAAGAGGAAGGTTTTTGACGTAAACATTCAAATAAATTGTCATCCAGGCAGATATAATATAGATGATCAAGTCTTAGACTACTGACAAAGATTATGTTGTGTAAAATAAATGCTTAGTTGCTTTACAAAGCATGCCCAGTGTAAAATATTCACAGGAAAAAATACATTAATATTTCTACCAATAAACCCCTCCACCTGCTCAGAATTTGAATGCTATTAGTTTCTGATTTTGTGACATGCAGGATTGGATAAAAAGACATAATGTAACAGAATCCATCTTATAAATTTTTAATATAGCTGCTCTTAATTACAAGATGTATAAAACTGGAAAAATACTAGAAAGAGAGTCATGCTTTCCTTCACGTCAACATTTGCTCCTCATAACATAAACATTTTTAGTGCTTATCTTCCTAAAGCCAGAGCTGGCTATCAGCTGTCAGGATTGATGCATGCCCAGCTGTTCTTTCCTTTGGGCGGGGAAGTGGATAAATGACCTTTCAACGTCCCTTTGACAAATGGGATCCCTGACACCTAAGTAACCCCATTTTTTTTTCAGGCAGAGTGGTGAGGTGAGTGGTGGGCATGGGCCAGGGTGGCGAGCTTAGGGGAGAAGTCCTAGGATCAAATCACTGATCATCATTGCTGGTTTACTGTATTTGTTACTGTTTTACTTCATCCTTTTAGATATGATCCAAGTATTTTCTTAAATTGAATCAAAGTGTATCAACAGAAAGCTATTTAAAAGGTAATATATATTCACACACACCTGACACAACCAGATCTTGAAATGCAAAATTTACACATGCCCAGTACTACTGGACAGATCTCTTAAATTAGATTCCTAAACCTATATTTAGATGCCTGTTGCTTGATGTGCTAAATTGCTGAACCTTTGGAAGTTCACATTTTCACCGATGGCTGCTGTGGACAGAAAGCATTTCTGGCTCTAATTAATTTGGTTTGAAGTTGCTTAGGGATATAGTTCATCCTGTTGATAATGTGACACTGTAATTATGTGAATCAAGTGCAGACTGATGCTTTAGGAGTGGTGACAGGAACTATTAGCTGATCCCCCGCTAACATTTCAGTATTTATGTGTGAACCTACCTACTGACATAAGAAGGTGCCTTTTCACAGTATTTCAGTGTTACGGAGCAAAATAAAAAAATCACGTTTGTTTGATACATGAAGGTATTTTGCAATGTTTTTCTCACCTTCTGGGCAAAATGACAGGTAGATGGATATACTGCTTATTTTAAAATAACTTGCTTTTGATTATTTTTCTATTTCAGCTCGAATAAGTTGTAGTACGGTGACATTTTCCAAATGTAATGTTGTTTGTCGATTGTTTAGTGCTAATAATATCTTTCACATCATTAATAACTCTTATATAATTAGTTTTGCTCCTGTTGATAAACTGTGTTGGAGATGTTTAAATAAAATTACAGTCAGAAAAAATGACTTCCAAGAAATTAGCCTTCCTGCACAGGGTGAGAAACATATGTGCTCACATTTGTAACAAAATGGAGTTTTTACTACATTTACCCTGGTTAGCCTTCCTCTCTTTTGGTACAGTGACACAGATTTTAGTCTAGTGTAGGTATGACCAGACTTGTTAATGATGTTCCTCCTGCTGGATTAAACATTACTTTTAGTTATACCTCATATGTCACTGAATACCACCAATGGAAGTGGATGACATAAAATGAATGGAAAATGTCTTCCTTCACCCATCTGCAATTGCTTTATTCCTTGGAAAGTCTAAACTAAAAAAGAATGTACTCCATTTTCAAATGGCAGGGTAGCTTTGTGGTGCTTGTATTTCAAAGTGGAAAAATTATACTTGATCTCTAAAACAAATTCTAAATTCTGCAGAAAATCTGATTTCTTCAGTCATGGAGACCCAACAAATAGGGAATCTTACTAAGCAATTTTCACAGAGTCACTTTTCAAAAGGGAACTATTTCAAGGTTTTATCTAGTGCTACCCTGCTTGTCTCACTGCTCTTCAGACTGTAACTGCAAATATAGTCTCCTTTATGTGCTTTTTTCCTAGTTGCAGTCTTTTCATAGCTTTGTGTATAGTGTGTTCCATATATGTCTATTATTGTGGCCAAAGCTCAAGTCAGTCCTTGGGCATTTATGATTTGTACTGACAATCTAATTTTGTAACGTCAAAAGTGCCATCCCAATATTGTATGCTCTGGATGACTGAAGAAAAAGAGATGTACTGATCCCTGTTATCAATCATCAGGTGCATTCTACTTCATTAGCCAAAAAGGGAAGGGAAAAGGCTATGATAAACTAGATGTGTCAGTCAAGTTTTATCAAATCACAAGTCAGAAACTACATGATCAAACTAATGCCTGGGTTTCACTAGACATAGTCCAGACAGGTGAGACATGTGCTATTGCTTGCAGTCCATGGATATCTGTTTGCTAAGTGACATCGTACAAGGATGGATGGATTTAAAGGCATGTGTGTTTGTCTCAGTTGTTTGTATTCAACAGGTGACAGACCACTTTTACATATTTGACTCATTACTGAAAAGGAAGACAGCAAGCCAGTGGATTCCTTTATTTTGCAAATACTGGATCTTTCAGAGTTCTGATCTGAGTAACATGGGCATAATTTCTTAGTGCTTTGCATGACAGATTTGGGGGCATGAAATGCAGGTTGTAATGTACACAAAAGGCTGAGCTATTGTAGGAGCTTGGGAAACATGAATGTATTTGGGTTTAAAAATGCCCAATCTGTAACCTAAGCATTGCCATATCAGAGCTTACCCATGGACATCTACCTGCCAAAGCAATAATGCTTTTCTAACAACTGATGAGTGAAATATATCTGATGTTGCATACCCAGAATTCAAGAAATCTCAGACAACAGAGGCTGTATTTTGTAGCATCATCGGGTATTTGTCTCATTCCTGAATCTAATGAAGACTGGTTTTTGATGGCTCTGAGATGGAATATTTCATAAGTCAAAGGTCTGAATTTTAATTGAAATGAGTCATACTTTTTGGACATTTTTCCTTGATGTGAGCAGAGAAGGTCTTTTCTTTAATAATCTTAACAAATGAAAGGGACAACACTGCTTATTTAGCTTCTGCTTGTTTGAACACAGCAGTAATTTTTTTCAAGAGAAAAATAAGTGTATTTTGCAGGATAAAATAAATAATCACAGAAATTCTAATTTAGCAATATTTTTGTATGTGTTTGACATATCAGAAATTCATATTTGGAATAGCTTACTTTGGATAGAAACATCACCCCCTCCCGACGACCTCTACAGCAAAACTCTGAAACTATAGGACATATATCATAGGAATAAACCCAGGATGTGCATTTTTACAAAGATCAAATAGTTTAGGCTGATACTGACAGAAACAGTTAAGGAAAAAAATTGTCAATATTCAAAAAACCTAGTTGCAATAACATTTACTGACACGAGAGGGCATAAAAGCCATTAAAAATAAATGCAAAAACATTTTTAAATGTGTGTTACGAACACGTGTCCTCTCCCACCCCCTTCAAATTCATTTACATTCTTTACAAAAATATTACATTGATTGAGGTCTGTTGTCTGCTCCCATCTTATTTGCTGAGAAGGAAAGTTAGTAACATTTTGTTTTCAAACATGTAAAACGTCAGAAAATAATGGAGCTGTAAAATAAATGAAATGTCATTAAAATCAGCTTGGTAATATTTATTTTAAAAGCAGGGCAATTTATGAACAAAGAACAATGAAAATAGTACAAAATCCATGGAAACAAAACAATCTTTATAGAAGCCAGCACGGCACATTTTTTTTCACGTGTGGGAGACAAATCACATTTCCCAGTGGATTTAGCATGTCATGCAGGTGGAGTTCAAGCTTTTTGCACTGGAGGTGATTAACAGAATGGTACCTTGCCTTTCCAGGACAAGTTCTATCCTCCCATCCTCCAGCTGCTTGCTTGCTCTGAGCAGGGTCGGTGCTTTACCCACTTGGGTGGGATGATGCATCTGCCCTCTTGCATCCCATCTCGCCTAATGGCCGTTTCCTCTTCTCCAGGAGCCGCAGGCACAGCCCCAGAGGCTGCTCTGGTGAGACTCTCAGCGAAGATTACGCAGCTGCTCATCGGCCCATGTGTTTAGGCAGCCAGCCACACAAACGGGCATGCACTTACACACCGGCAGAGGGGAGAAGGCAAGAAAAGCCATTCCTAGCCTCTCTGACACTAACAGTAATCATGATGAATCTGCAGCCTTGCCTAGGTCTTAAAATAGCCTAATGATTTTGGAAAAGTAATTTCTAATAATACAAAATATTGCTGAACATTACATAGATTATGCCAAATTTTATTCCAGCCTAGGGAGATTCTGCATAGAACTGCAAATAATCTTCCTGTCTGCTTTTACTGCTGCGAAGGGCCCTCTGTTGCAATAGCCCTCTTTTCTGCTCAGTAGTGATGGACGTGGTCCCCTCTGGGGTCCACAAATGTTCATCCAAGAGCTGGCCAGAACGATCATTCATGAATGATGAAAACCACATCTGCTTCTCAAGAGTGTCAGTGCTCCCTGGGCTTTCCAGCCTGCAGTGCAAGAGAATCAAACTATTGCCCCTGCACCTGACTGAATTTACAGTTTCTAAAATATAAAACTTTTATAATAAAATTCAGGGATTTTTTTTTTTTTTTTTTTTTGCATGTGCACCAGGGCTTTCATCCAAGAAGCTTAAACAGATTTGTAAAGGTGGGCTTTAGTACTTACAGGTCAAAAAAAGGAATTTTTGCATGGAAAAGTTAAAAGACTTGCCCAAGGAAACACTCCCAGCTTCTTGCAGTCAAGACAGAGATCCAGGTAACCAAATTCCTTCTGTTTTCATTTACCATAAAATATTAAACCCAGAATGGTAAAAAAAAAATCTTTTTTTGTCATCTCTCCCTCACTCCATAGGAAAAGCTAACATCCTAACTGTTCCTGAGCTGCTGCAAAGCATCACAGAAGTATGATGTCTGGTTCGTGTTGTATGGGGGCTGTTTAAACTGCCAGAAGCTGACTCCTAACAGCTGCATTATGGTTACACAGACAAACTACTGAGGTGACGTTTTGTTTTGTTTTTTTCCCAGATTTCAGAGGCAAAAATGAACATGTTTGTTTTTAGGAAAAAGAGAATATTTCTGAATGGATCAGACACTTTTCTTGACTAAGAAAAGAAACATAGCAGAAAAAACCTATTCTTGATGCAAAATTTGCAAGCTGCCTTTCCAACTGTTACCTAAATCATGGTGGTTCTCACAATGCACTGGTCATCATCCACACTCATTGGTGAAAATGGGCCTTTTTTAGAGTTTGTGGGCAAAGGGAGCTTTGCACAACCTTTTGCAGGGCAGCAGGCTTCTGCTGCAAGTGCAGGTGCCCTCATCCTGCATGGCCCCTGCCAGCACCCGAGGGCTGTCCTGCCGAAAGGTGACACTGAGACTGTGACAATCACTGCTGAGGGTCTCTGTACACCAAGGCAGGCATTGGCTTGCACTTCCAGACCCCTTTTGGCTTTTGTTTTTAATGAGGTAATATCACGGCCCATTATGGAGTACCTCAGAATTGAGGCTTCCAGCACCAGCTTCTGTGATGGAGATGCTTATCTGGTGAGAGATCTACCATATATTTGGTGGGGTTTTATGCTTAGTACAGTGGATGGAGGACAGTACGTCAGCAATAAAATTCATCAGCTGGACTGCCACACACTGCAGAAAGGAGAAGTGACTGGTTAAGCCCTGCCTTTGTGCTATTATGGATGTGTGAATTAACCAATTTCAATTCATTCCCTTCTCAATAAGGCTAGCTCTAGCACTAAGCAGATATGCTGCAAGGGAGCAAATATCAGCTAACCACTTTAACTTCAAGACCAGTTAAAAAAAGACCATCAGTGAAGAATAGAAACTATCTATTTTGAGAGTAGAAAAAGAAGTGCTACGCATAAAGCAATATTATAGAGATGTCAAATTGTATCTGACAATTGCAAAATGGTGTCCTTGTCTAAGGAGGGTGCTGTAAATTGTTATAAAGCCGTTCCCTAGGGCTTTCAAGCTGCTTGGTGACTAAATGCTGGCAAGTTGACACTAATTAGTCATTTATTTCAACATTACATCCAACAACAGATAATTTAAATTGCTACTGGTAATAAGTTTAAGTGGAATTTCAAAATAGGCATTTCAACTGTGTTGCCTTAAGGATTCAACTTGTACATTTACAATTTGAAAAGTATCTAAGTTGTTGTTTAGGAGCTAATTCTATTTTTAAAGCACTACTGTATGTGAATGTGAAATGATCCAGGGCTAGATTTGGAAAAATGAGACAGAGGTAAGTAAAAATGTCTTCATTTCCTAAAACCGTCTTTAGTCCTAAGAATACTGTATCTAATTAACATAGGATTAATTTATTACTTTGTTGTATTACTTTAGAATTTCAAGATACCATGGTGATAAGTAGAGAATAAATGCTTGGCTGGATAATTATTCATAAGATGGTACAAATGATTGTAGGAAGAATATACTTTTCCTCTGTTGCTCAGATACTTTGCATTTTCTAGGGCCTTATGTAGGCATTCCCATTTTTTCATTCTGTTTTATGTGAAGCCAGCAGTGACTCAAAGGAAAAAAAGAAAAAGACAATTTGATCTTTAGTCCTGCAATTCTGACTTACTTCCCTAAGCGAAAATGTTCCAAGGTCTTTGCTCCTAAAAATCAATGACTTACATTGCTTATTTAGTCAGGACCTAATTTTTCAACAGTTCTTTTGTCAGTGCATGTGCCCACACACAAGCACATATATAGGATGAACTGACCAGCTCTTTCAAGGCTTAGAAATGAACAAAAGAATACCAGTAGTAGGTCAGACCAAAGCTTCACCTAGTCTAGTATTCAGTCTCCAAAATTTAACCTGAAGAAAACAAACATATAGGGAAAAAGAGTAGGCTAAATACAGATGATAATATCCTTGAATGCTCTTCCATCCTCCAACCACTTACAAATAACTCAAGAAGTACCAGAACTGTAATTTCTTTGTAGTTAGTGATCCTTAGTGGATTGCACTTACATCGGCTTTATTTTGTCCTCTTAACTCCATGCACATTTTTGGCATTCACAACACTGGCAGTTCCTTGCCTTATATTTAAAAAAGCAGCTGGTGCATGATCTCTAGCCACCCTCCTCCTGCTACTCGTGTTTTCATACCTATTATTTACCTTATGTCTTTTCTAGCCTGACAAGACCTACTCAGATCATACAGAATCTGCTCCCTAAATTTCATCATACTTGTTGCACTTTTCTGAGTCTTCTCCAGTTCTTTTAAACTATTTACAAGAAAACAAGACTAGAACTGCACACAGTTTTCATAGAAGAGCTATGGACAAGTTCAGAATAGCTCAGTTTTCTGGTGCCAACTTGGACAGCGAGCCATTATTATTCACAATGTTAATATGTGATTTCTCACCCTTGTTATTTCTCTCTCCAAATCTTTATTGGTGGGAGTTGGTAAAATTTGCCTTACTTCCCAGATCTCCATCAGTGACAGAGGAAAAGGAGCTGTTGGGCTTCTGACACAGCATGGGGGTTTTGATGACTGTCATGACATAATCCTTACAAAATAATTGTTGAAATGGTATAGCTCACCCAGCACCTGTGCTAACGAGAGAAAGAAAATGCACTCCTCGATTTGTACCAACATTTAGGTTAAAAGAAATGCATCTTTGTTTGTCCTGTGAATACGATTTTTTTTTCCTTTGTTCTTTCAGAAAATCCTTTCTTGGGAGAACTGGACTAAAAACCAATACAAAGTTAAGAGACAGTGTTTTATATATCATGGAGAAATGGAGAAATAGAAACCAGGATGAATGCACACCAATCCCAAATGCTCAGCATTTTAAATAAATTGATACAAATACAATAGAGTATAAAGAATTTCCAGCAGTTCCTACTTGAGACATTAACTAGAAGCAACATGAACATCAGGATATAAAAAGCCCCACCTTCAAAAGTACCACCATCTCTAGCCACTCTTCACATTAAAGGTTAGGGGTGAAAGATGGGCAATGCCTCAAGTGAGGGTCTGGCCATAGTGACCAGTAAAAACTGAATAAAGAACCCATAGTACAGGTAGTAAACGAGAGCAATGTGAGATTTATTGACTACATCAAGGTTGGCTGTAAAGAGAGTCGAGTTGCAGGCTCCATTGATTCCCAGCAGGATGGACTAGGGTTTGACACGTTCTTCCTGGGAAACGATCCCAAAGGCAGCTGCTAAATATCACCCGTCTCCCCCACCTGGTGTTGGATCATGGGTGCTCTCTGTTCCCTCAGACACCTCAGGAGCATGTGGAAGATGACAAAATCACACATTTCTGCATTCTTCTAGGAACACACTGTTTAATAAAACTTTTCAGCATCATGACTAAAATTAAGATTGAGCTGTGAAGCACAGATTTTGGTGCAGACTCAAATGCATCTTTCTGAAGCCCAGTGGTATGTTTTGATGTGCCACCTTGCTTCAGTGGAGGGGAGGGGGGAAATTTTCCTATTAGTGGTGTGATTAGATACATTCTGGGTCCAGTGTTCCTCCCAGAAATATTGCTGAAAATTTTATGTAATTAATTTCTCCTACAGATTTTCTTTTAGTTGCAATACTTGTGCTAAACAGCAGCAAAGTCAAAACAAAGCATTGATCTGCCAATCCATTCCTAAATTTCTCTTGAGTATATATTAGCCATCAGGTCAAACTGCTCCAAGTATAAATCACATTAACACTAAAAAAGCACTGTGGAAGTTTGCAAGGACAGCCGTGACTTTTTTTGTGACAGCTACTGGGCACAGCACTGAGATCAGTGAGCTGATTTCGCTTGGGAATCAAATCCAGCTGCTCCCATGTTCAAGTAAAACTCTGACTGACAGTGTTTTTAGCCACTGCTGGCTTTAATGCTGTTCTGCACTCTAATGGGCAGATCAAGATCTAGGGATGATTCCCAGCAAATTTGGAACTCCTTGTTTAGCTTTTTTTCAGCAAAGTACTAAGCAAAGTAGCCAACCCTCAGTACAGATTTGTCTTTGCCCTTTGGCACGCCTTCCAACTTAAAAACATTCTGATTTTTCTTCCACATATTTAGTCCCATTAGATAACACTGGACTTTAATGTGTTAAAATACTGATAGTAAAAATATTTCAAAAGTGTTCTTGAAATAATAAAGAGAATGATTTTCTTCTCTTTAAAAATAATCACAACTCCTCATCCCCCCAACTTTCTCTTTATTACTTGTTTTGCTTCAAATATTTTCACCTCATTTGAAAATAGGCTATTGTGTCACATTCATTACTGGCCAATTAGGCCAAGCTAATTTTTTTTTTGCTTGCCAACACAACCACCGATGGACCAGTGTTATTTTTACATTCCTTCAGGCAAAGCTGAAAAACACAAAATAGCTTGTGTCAGTGTGACACTGCTACTGACCTAACACTCTAGGGATCTCTGCCAATTATTGAATACTTCAGTTAATTTTTCTCTAATGCTAACTCTAATTCTGTTAAATCAAGAGTAAAAACTACTCTAGTATATTTTTATATGCACACACACACACATATATATATTATATATATATACACACTTAGATAAGACTAAGAACTTTCCCTTTAAGATAATAATAATTCATCTGTACAACTTTTGCGCACTAGAAGATTTATCACAGTACAGGATCTTAGTGTCCCTTTCTGGCTAGTAGTCAACAGAGTAATTTTTCTGAGAACACCTACTGTTATTTTGCCTCTGAAATTCAGCTCTTTCCTCTCTCATGACATTTTTCATTCCTTTCTATTTAGAATATATTTGAGAAAACACATCAGTGGAAGTTACTAGCTGCAATGGACTATTTACTATATTTTCCCTTGGTTTAATTGTCTTTTTTGCTTTTTTCCAATTTTCAGGGATTTCTGAGCTTGCTCAGATAAGTCCAGGAAAAATGAAACAATTCACATACTTCAAGTCTAGCAAAACAAAAGCCTCTTCTGAGTTCACTCAAGGCTCCTCACAACTCAGCTTTCCATCAGTGCTAAATCACCCCAAACCTTGAAAGAAGAAAGAGATGCTATAGCGTTCAATCCTCTTAAAGTTTTTTGGCAGAGTAATTCATTTCAGCTGAGCATAGTTATATCCCCTTTCTTACAAAGAAACCAAAAGCCTGTGTGAGCTGCTCTGCCAGTGGGCAGCTTAACCCTCACCCTCCCAGCTGTCAGGCACTGCCTCTGCAGGCTGTAAAAGGTCGGCATTGCATAGTTTATATACTTTAAATAGGGAAATTTGCAATTATTACACATGAGGAGTATTGGATCAATGGTCAGGAGACTCAAGTCCTCTCTTCACCAGATTGTTCAGTGTGGACTTTGAATGCTTCACCACACCAGCTTTGAGTCTTGACACGACTTTGAATGGATAACTTTGGATATGGAAAGGTAGCAACATGTTACAATGAGAAGAAATGGGTTTGCCTACCACTGCCAGTTTTGATAGTGCATTTTGTAATGTGACCTCTTGTGTGCTAGTAATTGGACTCAAGCCACCAATGAATCTCTAAACATTAGCAAACTGCAATGACATGGTAATGACTTTCTGTCACTACTACCCCATTCCTATTTGAATTCATGTCCCGTAACTGAAGGGTTCTGTATCTCACTACCAATCCTCTCAGTCATTCAGGCATAATGCTTTGTAACACTGACAACTGCCATTCTTTTCACAGGTAGTAAAGAAATAAATTTTCCATGTGTTTTCTTCATTTTTAAAAAAATGTCTCCCTCTCTGTTGCATACAACATTTAAAAACTTTGTGCCAGAGCCCTTTCAAAATCTAACTTTTTAGAGATCACTGATAGTGCTTGAATTTTCTCATGGATACCTCAGAAATGGAGCTTCTGGGCCACTACACATACTTTCCATCACATTTTAAAATGCAAGCTCTGTAAAGTTTCAGCGTTCATTAAAAAGTCTGGAGCAAGCTTTGCAGAAAATTTGCCAGATGCCCAATGGTAAAAGCAAGGATTTTGGAAGGTTGTGTGAGACTTCTCTGCCCAGAGACACATGAGTATAGATACTCAACATGTGTACTCAAGAAATCATGCCATAGGGAATGCTGGGAAGGGATTTTCTCTATCTCTTTCTGTGCAGCCTGTGTTTCATAAAATGCTTATATATTCAGCAAGCCAAGCCTGAAATTTGATGCTGTTTTAAGTGAACCGTCAAACCACAGATACAAGAAGTCTTGTAATTTTTTTAACTAATTAATTTTCATTTTCAAATTACAACATAGAGAAAATACTTTACCCACCAACAGTGAGTAAAGCTTCTGGAGACTGGAGTTTTCATGGAAGGTCAAATCCCTCATGTAGAAAATCTTTTTTGATCCCAGTTCTCCAGTAGTTGGTTTGACAGCACTAAACATGAAGGCTGGAATTCAGAGGGAGCACCCGTGCCTCCTTCCATGCCCTTGGGAAGAAAAGCCTTATCCTACCCTCTCCCTTCTTCAGGTTTTGAAAGACAAATGTGTTTCACTTAAGATGCTGGCTCAGTATGTATTCCTGGAGGATGTAGCCCTCCTTGTAGCATGGATCTGGATTCTGTGAGAGAATAGGAATTCAGTCCCACAGCACTACTTTGGCTTTTTTCCCACCAACTGGCTTACACTGACCTTCCCCAGAGGGCAAACTCCATTTTTAGGTGTCTAATTCTCCCGTCATTACTTGGCACAGCCTGTGTGCAAATCGTTGTGCCTAATAATTAGATACTGCAGTGCTCAGGGTTGTGACATGAGACTTTCTGAATCATTAATATTATGCCCCCGCTGTAATTCTTTCCCCTTCCAAAGGCTGTGTGTCATGCTCAGAGAAATGCTGTGGTATGTCAGACATCGGCATGGAAGCACCGTAAAAGTTGCCTTTTCAGTAAAGATTTCTGTGCTGCAAATAAGGGCTCCTTCTGCTTATCCACCAAGCAGTGAATTCCCCAGACCAGTGATTCCTGAACATTTTGAACCACACACCAGCTTTATTTGACCTACTGAGAACCTTTAGAATCACATTGTTAATTGAAAACACTATAAAAGCAGTATACTGCAGATCATTTATCTTGGCCTTGCAGGCTGTGTTTTTGGACCCCTTGGTGTAAACAATAACTAAGCAAGCAAAGCTCCTCCTGACCAGCACTCTGACCATAGCTGAAAGATTATTTCCTGAGCCACTGTCTCCAGCTTGACCTCAAGGTCCACAACAGCATCAAAGAACAATTTAAGTCTCAACCTGTCTCCACTTCAAGTATAACTATATTCCATGTATTTATCCTTCTGTTTGTCAAAATCAATCAGGAACTCTAACCAATATTTGACAACTCTTGTGCTTAATTTTGCCTGTGCCATTCACTGAAAATTTTGTCCTTGGATTTTAAATTTCTACTCAACCTTTGGGTTCAAACTGTGTTTCTTTTATCTCTACAACAACAGGCACAATTTAATGAGGACTGCCAAACCCTCTCCTTTTTATGCATTTTCAATTAGTTTTGCTTCTCACTGAGTATAAATCTCTTTTTAGAAACCTTTAAATAGCAAGTCTTCTGTCCTTTTCTGCTGTCAGGTTTGTGGTTTTCAGTGTGTTGAACACTGATTTTCTTCCTTTTCTCCTTGACTTTCTTATTACAGGTACTTTCTTGTTTGTGCCCACATTATAACTGCACAGCTTTGGGGATAGTGCTGGCATCCTGGGAGAAGAGAGTCACTGCTGCAATCCTGGTGCAAAAAGATTATATACCTCAGAGCACTGCTTCTCCATGAACAGGGTTCGGGCTGCCTGATAATTGCCCCCTGGGTCCCCACTGATTTTCAGCTCTGTACAGAAGTGGTGTGTCTAGGGAATGCATGAAGAAATGACCTGCTGGCCTTGAGCTGTTACATGGTGCAAGAAGCAGAGGAGTGACAGGTATGGCTGCTTCTTGCTGCTGTGGATGTTGTGTCATGTTGCACACACTTATCTCCAGAAGTGAATTCTGCTTTCCTGTGGGAGATGGGAGTTGGTGTCTCATGATTGTGAGGAATCTTAAACTGACTTTTAGCCCAGAAATTTAACACACTGCATCATTGTAGTCAGAAAATCAGAGATGTTCAATTTTTTCAAGGATAATTTTTTCAAAAGTAATATTTTCAAGTGAAGTATAACTTCTGATAAGGACACGATTCTGGCCTCTCCACTTGCAGCAACAGTTTCACTTACGTCAGTATGGCTTCTTCTATGAGTACTTCCTCCCAGCTGTGTCTGATGTTTGCGATCTGGCTCACAATCTATATATGGTTGCAGAGGAGACCCCATCAATGCTGGTGTTAATGCTGTTTCTTGTGATGATAAGGCACATTACTTAATGAGGTAATTTGCATAATTCCTATTAATTTATCTTCTGCAAGATACCTCCCCATTTTCTCCCGTCTGTTTTCAGAATACGCTCTACTCTCACATTTGTACTGGTCCCTAGCACCCTGCTTAACTCCACCTGGTACCACACCAAAGGTTCTCCTTGGATGTCTGCTGTGTCTCTCTTTTCAGTACCCTGCTTTCCCCCACAGCTGCAGTTGCAGCACCCTTCTTAGGGGAAGAGATTGCTTAGAGCCAGCTGGGAAGAAGGGGAGGAGGTACGCAGGGCATGGATCTACTCTACTGCCACAGCAAAAATGCACAGAACTGGACCACACCGTTCACATCTTCTTTTTCATTTCCATACTTAGGATTCCTTCTAGCCCTACAAAAACTGAACTAATAATAATTTTCATAGAAAGAGTAAACATATTTCAAGCATCTGAGACTGAATAATCGCGTAGTCTTATTACCGTGACTCCTGTCATGTTTGCTGGCTTTTCCTCTGGTGCATTTTAGATCATCCTTCACCCTGCTGGTAAACGTAGACTGTGAGATCTCAGAGTTACTTGTGCTGGAGAGCATAGATCAGTTCTGGGTGTTAGACAGCTAAAAAGCCACTAAACCATTTTTCATTGCTTTCAAAGTAGAGCAAATTTTGGTTTTAAATATTAGGAGAGTTTTCCTTCTTTTTGCTCATAACTGTGATATTACAAGCTCATATGTCAGATAGCAATTCAAGCCCTCTCTCCAGCCCTATCTTTCTTTTTCTTTCTTTAATGTGCTTCTCAGTATTAACCACTAAACGCATTTGCCTTAGGAGCTAGATGATCTCTACTTTCTCTTACCAACGTTATGTCTTAAGTAGGCATGCAGGTATACCACTGGCCTGTTCCTCTTCAGAAGGAGTGTGAAGGAATGAAGAAAAAATGCACAGGAAGTCAACTCTCACAAGAGAGAAAATAAAAGACCAAATGAATGGAAGCTTCTTAGGGAATAAACCAGCAATTCCCATCTGTGCCAATAATCAGAACACAGCTGAGCAGTATTTTTTCCTTCTGATTTTATACTACTCCACTTTGCTTTTCCTCTCCTCTCCCCAGCCTAAAAATGTTCCATCTGTCTGGTAATCTCTGATCCTCTCAGTCATAAGAACTACTGTCAAGTCATTGAACCTCAAATTTCAGTTTGTAGGATCATGGCCTACAGGATTTGGGATCCTGCCTTCATATAAATCTGTGTGTCACCACATGCGGAACACGAGGATAACCTCACAAAGGGAGTGAAGAACAAAGGGTATAAGGGAAGAGAAGAAAGAGGTGCCCAGGGACATAGTTCCTCAGGAATTACTATAGACATGTCTATGAGGACAGACATACATGTGGTCCTCCCACTTGGTGATTCAGTTCTGTGAAGGTTAAGTAGGGGAATAAAGTAGATGTGTTGGTCACCTTTTCTAGAGGTTTATCAGCTTTAGCTCAATGCTGTGCTGGCATAGGCCCCAGACCAGGACTGGTTTTCATCCCGTCAGCTCAGAGGGTGGGCAGAAGAGACATGCAACCTGGTGGCTGTACCCCCAATGTGTTTGCTACTCGGTACTGCTGGTATCCCACAAGGAGAGGGGCACTGCTTCTGCTCTGAGGAGAGGATGGGCTGTGACCCTCAGTGGACAATATGGACCACATTTTAGGGTGTGGTTACTGGTGGCTGGAAGACAGTGACTCAGCTCATCTGCATCCATTCTGTCCTTCTGACATAATAATTATACAACTATTAAAAAGGAGCGATAAAACAAAAACAGTCAATGTGGTTAGTTTTCCTGAAATACAGAGTTCAACAAAGTGTAGGAATGAAACAGTGGTGCCAAATTCATGTTAGTACAAGTGTTTGCTGCAGTAAGAGGACTAAGCCCTAAATAGTACTGGAGAAACACTAAAGACAATCAAAACTTCATGACAGTTCAAGTAATTGATGCATTTTAGCTTGTAGCTAAGGGATTGAGCAGATTTACTTAATCCTTAAAAAACCCCCACCTTAAGTAGTTTATAAACCTATATAACGTACTATTGGAAAAATAAATCAGAATGTGACGTAAAACAACAAGTATAATAAATGCTGTTGTTCTTCCAAAAATCTTTTGGACATGTCAGATGTAATTACATTGATACTTATTATATTCTATTCCCATAAAAAGGATGATTTTGTGGAGGTCATGTACTGCATTATATCTAGCCCTTTTTACTCAGCTGAGCTGCTACGCAAGAAATGCATTAGAGCTACAGGGTGGCTCTTGCCAAAGGCCGAGTGGCACTGTAAAAAAAGAACACTTTGTATTGGAGACTTCATTAAAATATTTCTCTCTTCCTTTTACAGACAAATAATTTTGCTTTGTTAGAGTAAAAATCCTGCTGTTTTACACAATCATGGATGTTGGTTTTGGTATCCTAGTCTCTCAAGGTGTCAGGGTAGCAGTCATGGAAACCTAACACAATCTGTTTTGTCCTTCTTCTATGAGGAATGTCCTAAAACCCCATTCCAGATCCTATCTGCAGTATTTGAGGAGGGTGAGAGCAGCTTAAGAAGAAAGAGAGGAGTATTTTCCCAGCTGAAGCCAATGTAAAGGCAATTTGTGTGCCCTTATGTGTACTGTCTGATCTTATTCACTGAATTAGCAAGAGCAGGATTAGACCTATAATACTCTTTCAAATTGGCAGGAGGCAGATTAGGGCTAAAACTACTGATAACAACCTCTTTTCTTCAAAAACAACCTGCACATGAGTTTTCAGGATTTAAATGCAAAAAACTTTTGTAAGCACTATAAGAAACTACTTTTGAGTTGAAATTTACTAGGAGGATAATTCCATAATGCCAACAATTACAAGTTTGTGTAATGAGTGTTCTTTAAGCTCTGGAGATACAGTCTTCTTTGACTTCTAATATAAAAAATATGTCGTTTATAAAGTAGAGTTTTGAAGTCAATGATGGGGAACCTGAAATAGGGCTCTTTAATGAAGACAACTTTCAAGGTATTGAAACAAAAAGTTTTGCTGTGACACGGCATTACCTGAACACTAAAGAAATGTAGAATAAATTCTAACCTCATTTACACCAATGAATCCCCACTGGAATCAATGGGCAAGTACCACAGAAAAAAAGGGAGTAAATATAAGTGTGAAAGCCAACCTCTGTCATCTGGAGTGTTTCAAATAAGATAGCAAATAAGTTCCCTATTGTTGGTGATGAGGATTTATTACTGTTGCAATGCTAATATACTTACGTACTTGTAAGTACTATAAGTACTAATGTACTTATAGACAGAAGGCAGTGCCTATTCTCCAAGAACCTTAGCAGAGTTTATAGAGACAGGAGATGAAACCAAAATGGAGAAAAACCTGAATAGGAGTTAAAGTACATATTGTTGCTTATACAATTTTTGAGAATGCTATTTTGTAATGGGATTGTTCCTTTCTGTAGTAAGAATGGTGGGACACATGATGTCCGGTTGTATAGACCTTTACCTGGATTCACTTCACCTCCCTTTGGAAAGCTATCTGAGGAATCTGAATTGGAGAACTCTCAATTCTCAATGCATAGTTGAGCCATTTCCAAAGACTTCAGGGCAACTTCTTTCTCATCATCATCTGAAAACCTAGGTAAACTCAAATGCTTAAATATGGAGAGCTAAAAAGCAGAAGAGATGAATCTCAGCTCATACATTTATGTTCTCAGAAGCAATGTTCAAAAGGCTCAGAGACCAATGATGGTGCTCTTTAGAAGTTCCTCAGACTCCCTTTCCAGTTGTCAAGATCAAAAATGTTTCTTCTCAACATCAGTAAGTATTCAGGGAAATAAAACCTGTCTTTTTCCCTGAGATGCATAGAGTACTTCAGTTTTTCTTTTTTTTCTCCTTATTTGACTGTGCTTACTTGTCAGTGCATGCGTACTTGAGCATGTGTAAGTATGTGTATATTAATCACCTTTGGCCAGACTTTTAGGGAGTATAATAAATAATACATTTGCTTTTTATTAAAAAGTCTGATACTTGTGGTAGGAGTATCTAATGCCTGGTGTTAGAAATGATACTTCTGACTTTGTTTTTGGTTTACAGTTGAGGTTGACAGGTCATTTCTGGTCTAAAGATATTCTACTTCTTTTTTATTGCAATTTTTATTATTACTCTGCCTTAAGCAATGGAATATATACTTCAATATTTCGTGTACTTGGTCCATTAAGATACACATGCTCTTCTCCCTTTCCTTTTCATTTTATATGCTCATACATTTTTATGACACTACTCTAAAGGATTATCTGTAAATCAGATCATGCTCAAGTCTTATATTAGTATGTGCTAAATATTATAGAGAAACTGTTCAAACCTATTTAACACACCAGACCGGAAACTCTTTACTGTGAGGTATCTTATTGGGCATTTCATAGGTCTCTAATCTCCATTAGCTTGAATAAACAACCACAACCCACACAAAGCAGCTAAATCCAGGACTGGATTGCTTACTGAGGCAGAAAAAATAATGTTTCTGCAAGTTGATGTTAGCAAAGTGAACAGAAAATTATATATGTCAGTAATGTCTTGTCCAGAGATTGAAGTACTTTCTTCTTATTCCTCTACTTGCCAAAATCATATTTAAAAGAGAATAAAACATAAAGCACTGCTTCACTTACAAGAGCAGCCTGAATGCTCATCAGTGCTCAGCTCAAATGATTTCCTCCAGCAAACAATATTTTAGTAAAAAGCAATGCTACTTCTTAAACATTTGGAACAATTATTATAGGCTGAAAATATTATGCAGCGGGATTTCTTTCATGATCTGAGATGCTGGTCTCTGTAACTGCTAGTCATTTTATAAAAAGGACCCAGAGCCAGCCCCTGAGAAATGAAAAATTATGATGTGAGCTGAAAGACACCAAATGAGGTTCCTGGAGCTCTTCAGTGGCTTATTGTCATATCCAGTAGGAATACAGATGTGCTGCCCATGTTGATGTAATGAATGGCACAATGACTGCTGGGCCTGCAGGGTTTGCAAACCAGAACTCTCTGCGGAAGGTGAGGCTGCCAGTTGCATTGGTTTGTGTATCCCTTGGATACAGGCACATTGCTAATGCATCTTCAGTCTAGCAAATCCAGGCAGCATTTTCACCAAAAAGTTGTATAAAATACCAAACTGAAGAGAAAGAATGGGATAAGGGAGAGTGCAGAGTGCTACTCCATCCTCTACCAGTGGCTGACTGTGTGAAATGGGGCATGCTTCCTTAAGCCACGTTCACGCTGTCCACTGTGGCATGTAAGGTAATGGAAACAACCCACTCAACAGCACCTGAATGAGGCCTTACAACAGGCAACGTGAATGTGGTCTCAAACTCCCTCTATTTTACTCTATCAGAACTTCGGCAGAAGAGGGAATACTAAGGAAAATGAGAGCCTGCTGCTGGGTACGGGACTGAGTGTCAAAGGACAAGGAAAAGGCTAAGGTACTCAATGTCTTCTTTGCCATGTTCTTTACTGGCAAAAGTGCCTTCGCAGAGAAGAGCCTGCATGTCTTGGTAAGCAAGCTGAATATGAATCAGCAGTGTGTTCTTCCTAACCATGTGTAAAGCCCTGTTACCAGGAGTTGAGCCATCACGATAAGTAAAGTTATTATAGACCTCTACTCAGCAATTGTGAGATTGCCTCTGGTGCGCTGTGTCCGATTTTGGATTTCCTGTTGCAAGGGATACATTGGTAAACTGGCAGAGGGCCACCGAAATGTCTAGGCTGAGGAGTCTCTGCCCTTGTATATATTTGGAATTTGACTGGAAAGGGCATGAACAGTGTGACCTAACTTCAAAGTTAGCCCTGTTTTGAGCAGGCTGGACCAGATGACCTCCAGCGACACTTTTTCTACAATTTTATGATTACATAATGAGCCAGCAGCTCTTAACAGCAGGTGGACTCTTAGCACTCTCCTTGGGTTGAAGTACCATGAGATATGTAATCTGAGTAGAGTCCTTTGCACTTCTATTTCTCCTCCCTTTCCTTGACCTCTCTTGTCCTTTGAGTTGCTGCGAGGTTTGAGGTACCTAATCCCCAGGGAAAGACTTTTTTGTATTTACAGAGTGAACATGGAGCACCTAGTTATGTCCCCTGGGGATATTGCACAAATAATAAAAACTCTTTAAGAATGCAAAAAAGTGAAATTTTGTCCTAGAAATTCTAACCCTAACAAAGCCAAGACAGGTAACATGCCCATTTAGCATCAATATTATATCTTCACTTTTGCTCAGTGTCATTACCAATTTCCCCCTCCCCCCAAAAAATTAAGAACAGTTATTGTTTAGCAATCAGAGACTACTGAAATACTGATTGAACTAATAGCATTTGTGAATCGTTACCCTGTTTTTTTCTTGCTCTGGGCTAACGTTCCTAGTGAGATTCTAAAATGAAGCAGGCAATGTGACATAGTACTCAAATCATGACTGGCATTTTTAAATTAATTACTGAATTCCCCTTGATTTTATTTTTCATTTAATTGTAAGGCTTCTTCTTCAGCTTTGCTGTAGCTCAATACATTTTTTTATAACTATATTTATTCACATTGTGTATCATAAGGCTTTAATGTATTTTCTCTAAAGAATCTCTGCACTACTGTATATTGCAAGTGTTTGCAAAGAAGACTGTTCAAAAGTGTAGCCAGGCCTTCATTTTCAGTAAATTAGTTAGGATTTGTGCAAGGTATTAAAAGACAGCCAAGCTTGCATCTGCAGGCTACATAAGATCCAACAGGACTTACTTGGGCCCAGTGTGACCTGAACATAGCTAAATTCTGCTTCTAATGCCGCTTTGGGTATGGATAAAATACAATTATATTTACACAGTGCTGGGCCAGTAACACCTAAACTGGCTTGCCTGGAACATGTCCAGGCATCATGTGGAACCCAGAATATTGGGAGTGTGGTGGGTTAACCTTGACTGGCTGCCAGATGCCCACCAAACTGCTCTATCACTCCCCCTCCTCAACAGGACAGAGGATGAAAAAGCTCATGGATCAAGATAGGGCAGGAAGACTCCTGACATCTTCCACCTCCCCACCCCAAGCAGCACAGGAGGATGGGGAGTTCATAACACTTCGTCTCTGCTGCTCCTTCCTCCTCACACTCTTTCCCTGCTCCAGCGTGGGGTCCCTCCCATGGGCTGCAGTCCTTCAAGAACTGCTCCAGCTTGGGTCCTTTCCACAGGGGTACAGTCCTTCAGGAACAGACTGCTGCAGCGTGGGTCCCCTGTAAGACACAGCTGCTGCCAGGAGGCTGCTGCTGCATGGGCTTTACATGAGCTGCAGCTTCCTTCAGGGCATCTACATCTGCTGGGGTGTGGGGTCCTCCACAGGCTGCAGGTGGATGTCTGCTCCACTGTGGTCTTCCATGGGCTGCAGGGTGACAGCCTCCCTCACCATGGTCTTCTCCAGGGGCTGCAGGGAAATTTCTGCTCTGGTGCCTGGAGCACCTCCTCCCCCTCCTTCTTTGACCTTGGTGTCTGCAGGGCTGTATTTCCTCACATTTTTCTCACTCCTCTCTCTCACAGCTGCTGTGCAGCATTTTTTACTCTTTGTGAAATACATTATCACAGAGGCACCGCCAGCATCACTGATGGGCTCAGCTTTGGGGAACAGCAGGTCTGTTTTGGAGCTGGCTGAAACTGGTTCTGTCTGACATGGGGGCAGCTTCTGGTGTCTTCTCACAGAAACCACCCCTGCAGCTTCCCCCCCCATCAAAATCTTGCCACATAAACCCAACACAGGGGAACATGGTGGTGAGCCCCTGAATTGGCTCAGCTGGAACCAATGTAATCAGAACAGGGCTTATGAGCATCAGGTGAATTGTCCCACCCAAACTCATGCTTTTCTGCTGCACTGAGGACTCCTATTGCCTGTCAAGAGACTGTGTACTCCTGGTCTCCGCCAGCTCTGAAGTAGGAGGTATTTCTGTGTCTGAGATACCACAGCTCTGCGTTACAGCAGCTGATGGCTAGTAGACTATATGCTGATGCTTCTTACTGTGCTCTGTTCAGTCTTGCCCTGAACTGATATAACTGTGAGCATTCATGGAGAGAGTTCAGATGAACAGAAAATAGACCAGAAATTTGCTATAGAAGAGTGGGCTAGATTCTTTTCAGACTCATTCAGAATGACTAAAACTGTTGGCTAAATAACAGCTTGCCAAATTCTTCTGAACTGCTTGACTCTGTTGCTTACATACCCCTGAGAACAAAGCTCAGAGATCAACACCCACACATGGGGTGGCCTTACAGACAATCTCTGGATTTTGAAAGATGAGAAAGTCTGAAAAAAGAACTGAAACAGATTTTTTTCTGTCCAATTCAATTCACACAAAAATTAGACCTGGAAGACACGAGAACAGGCAGGGCCATCTTCACTGGCTCTGAAGCCTGCCTTAACTGGATGGCAGCAAAGGTTTTCAACACCTCATCTGATGATAACCACTCATCACAAAAAAAGGCCATTACCTGCTCAGCTCTGATTTAACTCTCACTTTCTCACTGAATTAATTCTCACCTACTGATCAGACTGTCACAAATAAACCAGCAGAAATGGTCTCCAATCCTGACTACGAGCTGATATTTCCTAGTTTGGCCTCAAGTCTGGATAGGGCATAGATTTTTTTGTCCTCTGGTCCATAAACTTGCCCCCTTGTTTTTCAGTTCTCTGTTCTGACCTCCCATTAATTCTCATCAGGACGTTTGACTAAATTTCTAAATTTCAAAACCTGCCTGCTGAGAAACTGCATGCCGCTTGCTAACTGCTGCTTCTGATAACATTTATGGTCCTCTGAAACAATGGAACAACACCAGGCCAGTGTATGCAGGGAACTAAACTTGCAGAGGATAATGGACATTATCATGCCCTCTTCTGCACAAGATAAGAATATCCACATTACTCAAAAAGCTTTCAGAACAAAAGATAATACCTAGCTTATTTTCTCTCAATAATTTATTTACACATGCATGAGACATGCATTTGGCCCTTATCACATAAACATGTACAAACACAAGCAAATAAACAGAAACAAGCGGTTTTATCTCTGGGCTTCAGAGGAAAAGGAGGGATATAGTTATTGTTCCTCCTGTTTCAGAAAACCGGAGGGACACCCAACATCTGTGAAAATAAGAATCATTCAGTATCAAGACAGAAGCAAAAGAGAGAGAAAGGTAGGTAATATATATGTAATACGAATCAGAGAGATTTCAGCTAGATTTTCAAATCCTGAAATGTTCTTGCATGTCTGCCAGGAATAAATATTTTCTTCTGACTGATAAACTGAACTAACTCAACATGAAAGCAGACATTTCTTTGAAAGAAAAACACGGACACCAAAGTGTCACTCTGAGGAGAACTAGGCTCTCATGACACCCAGTCAGATGTGTAATTTGCTGACGAATAAGCTCATTTGGCAGACCTGTTTTCTTTTTTCTGATACTGTGTTTTTCTGCCCATGAGTAGGCATTTCTTATTCTTTTTTGCACTCCAAACCTTAAATAAGTGAAATGCTGCCCAAAATGTCCTTAATTAATGTCCTATGGTGCTTCCATAATTTATTTCAACAGGGATGGTTACTCGGGCAAAATGGGATTATGAAACAATTCAGCCTCTCTACTACCTTGTGACATGGAGGGTGCCAAAATTATTAGTTCACACCCTCCTTCTTCTCCGCTCTAAAAGCTGCTCCCAGTCAGGGATCTTTAAAGCTCAGGAGGTGTAAAACTGCTTGCTGCTCGAGGCTAGCAGACCCCAGGCTGGCACTGCACTGGTACCTTTCTCTGCTGTTCCTTTCTTATGGGCCATTCTAGTCCTCTCCATTCAGGTGCTCCCATCATCCCCTGCCTGCTCTCTATTAAAAGAAGAATGCCCTATTGTTCCTTTTTAATGAATCTTCAGATGACAAAGGTTTGTTCAGCTCCTTTGCGCGGCATATCAATTCTGCAGAGATCCAGGTCGATACCTAGTGCTACTCCAGTCTGAGCTGACAAGAGTTGCAGCCCACCCGTGTGCGTACACATTTGAGGAACAGGGGTCACAAGCTATACAGTGTTATACAATGAGGTTGTGACTCCTTCCTCTGGCAATGGGAAATGTTGTTGGTGCTAGGATAACTCAATTATCTTCCTGCTTTTGCTAGAAACTTTTTGAAAATATGAAAAAAAAATAGTAGGAGTTGATCTGAGATCTGATCTACGCCCCTCAATCTCTTTATCTTTTTTTTTTTTTTTTTCGGTAACTCGAGGCTGCATTTGCCTGCACTTGTTTTGTCTGTGCCTGAGTGTTTTCAGTTTCATGCCTGGTTGCCTACCTACCTCAACACCGCTGAGAGCATGTTTTTCTCTGTGAAAGGAATGCATATGTTTGCCTGCCTGCTTGAACCAGGAACTATTTCTATGGGGAAAAAGAACAATTGCTGTTGAATTACAGGCAGGCACTTCTTTCTGAAAATTGTTCTTCTTGTAGACAACAGCTGAGGTTCACTGAGGTGAATGCAAGGATGTGTAACGTATTTTTACCTGCCCCAGCCTGTCCATTTTTTTTTTAGGTAAGGAGGGAGTGCAATTTCTTACATAGAGAGAAGGGGCTGTTCAGCCACACTGAGGGTTAGAAAGCATGAGGTTGTGAATGGAGGATTCTGTATCCTCCCATAAACTCAGCTGCAAATTATTCCTTTTTATGCTGGATAAAATGCCCTCACCAAGCAAGCTACTTTCCATGGCTGCAGCTCCCCACGGCTGACTTTTATCCTCAAAGGCCTTGAATGTGATCTGTGTCAGGGGTAATTTAAAGAAACTTTTTTTTTAATTTGGAGTAAAATGGGTTTGTGATTCTACCATCAGAGCGGCAGTAAGAGGCATGTATTCCTTCTAGCCTTGTGTTATGTTTTTGTCATGTGTGGGGATATGAAATCAAAAGTTCCAGCACTCCTTCCTAAAGGCAGATACTGAACAACACGTTATTTTTCATCTGCAAAACACTGCCAAGAAAGTGGAAAACAACAGGGAGAAACAACATAACCTATGTTACTGCAGAAGCTTAAATCATGGCTGAAACTAAAACCTTCTCAATCACATATGTACTTAAACCACACTACTCTGAGAAAAGGCAACAGGCAAATCCATGGAACTAGGAAACACATCACAATATTTTTTTAAAAAATCTGCTGCACAGCCTTCCTTGTAAATTCTGTAAATAATAAATGCAATACAAAACCAATACAAAGTATACAGTTGGTCTTATTAAAGTCTGAAAATTTTCTGTGATTAGAGCTGTACTGTCAAGGAAAGCAAATAGAATTAAAAGTTCTCAGGTTTTTTACTAGAATTTCACCTAGAGGAATTGTTTTTGCTCCTTTTTATTCAGTTTTTTTTCTGGTATTATCTTCTCTTTCCCCAGTCAATGAAAACTCTGATCATTTCAATTACTTCCAGGTTTATGCCCTTTAACTAAGCTCTTATCTGATAACAGCTGGCCTTTTCTCGATCTTTGTTATCTTTTCTTTTTCCATAATATACCACTCATCTCAATACATATTCCCTAAACCTGTTCTCTATTCCTCCTACCCTGCTTTGTGTCACTGTAGAATCCAAGGTGTGAAATGTACATTTACACTGTGCACTGATCTTTTTCAAGTGATCTTGTCTGATTTTTGTATTCAGGAAATCAAACGTAGGACACCACCTTTGGATAAGTCTTTTGAGCAGTAGGTGGTAGGCCAAACCTTGGTGCTAACAAGAAATTTGGGCTGCTACCTTGTGGGATCCTCCAACTATTTTTCTTCTACCCTTATTTGCCTGCCCAAATTGCTCTGTTAACTCATTCATAGCTGGACCTTTACTGCATTCTGCTAGGAGAATGTCAGAAATTTTTCCAGAGTAAATCACAGACATTTCTTCAAAATGGTATTTATAAGAATAAAACACCTCTCCAAACACTTTTCAAGTGCTAATAGCAAAGGCTGTTATCACAGGCCTCAACTTCTGGGCACTGAGAGATCATGTCTACTTTGCCTGGCCATATTTGCATAGTGTTTCCTTGAAGAATCAGTGTTCAGCCATTTGATTTCAGCCACAGGTGACATGATGCCGTATGTTAATACCATGCCATCTTCTGATGGCTAGTCAGACCTGCTCCTTGCCTTTTCTATGTATCCATTTCTATGTCTGCTTCCTAAATTAACTTCTTCCTTCATTTTTATTTCCCATTTGAACCTATTTTGCATGCTTTTTGTAGATATTTTGTTATTATTACATTTAGTCCTCAGCCAGCATTTTCCATGGTTAATTCAATCTCCAGAATTAGAAAGAATAAACTTTCCCTTTTGTTATGTGATGAAGTTAGTCAGAGTACGTAGAAGGCATTTTCTTAACCGATACAGGGGCTTTTCCTATTTATAGGGCAGTATTTTTAACTGTAATAAAGAGGTCATTTAGTGAGTGAAGCGTTTCTTTGTCTATGAACATTTTCCTTGAACAAATGGCAGCTGGGACAGGAATCCAGATTAGCATATCTCTCTGACAATCTTTAAAATGATCTGGTAAGATCCAGGCTCTTCACTGTCACCAGCTAGGGAATGTGCATCTTTGAAGTATTTTTACCAACTCTTTGTGATTTTTGTTGTGAGCTGAAAAAAACTTTTTCTGTGTGGAACTTAATAATCCCTAGTCTGAGTTCTTTTTTAGTAATTTCTCCCACTTTTTGCTAATATTGTGGAAGGAAATGTAGCATGCTTTCAATCCCAGATTTATAGATGTCCGAAGCTGCAGCTCAGTTCCTGGAAGAGAGGTATTACACACTATTGTTTTGGATAACGTGTCATTTTGATGTAAATTGGACTGTTCAATTTCTTTTTTGCTTCCTCAAAAACTATTGTTTTCTTCTGTCCACAGCCATTTAACTTTTTTTCTTTGTAAGAACAGATATCAAACCAATTAAAGTTGTTATATTTGGAATGAATATTCCATAGTGCTGTCTAAGCAACAGAATATTTTGAGATGTACCTCGGACATCTAACATCTGAAGCAGCCCTCATTCTTAAGATGCAAAAATTAACCATATTTTAAAAAATAAAATCCCACGAGGCATTCTGCCGCACACAATGCTTTGCCAGTTTAACAGACTCTTCCCTCTATCCCCCCACAACATCCAACATCTAGCTGCTCTCATGGCCCTAAAGCTCAACCCTGGAGAACTCTTAAAGGCCCTATTTATATTCTATGCATACTGGATTTTAATTTTTGGAAGATATGTAGCCTTAATTTTCAGCCCATATGCTACGTTACCTGGCTTGGGGGTGTGGGGGGATGAAAAATCCAACAAAAATGAGCACACTAATCTTTGTTAGCTTTAGAATCACATCTTTGCAATTTCTTTCAGGCCTCCTCTAGGTTTTGTAAATGTTCATCTGAAATCTTCCCAGTTATTAGCATGTCATCCAGATAACAGACAACACCATTTACCCCCTGCCTTACTTAGCTCATTATTCTTTGAAACACAGCAGGTGCTTTTTCTGTTCATACCTAAATAGCCCCTTATGTGTGTTTGTCGTCAGAATTTTTTTTTTAATACTAGCTGCAAAGCCACCTGCTGGCACGCTTGGGACAAGCCTTGTTTGGTTACCTCCTCTCCGCTCAGCACTTTGCAAATAACTCTTCTGCTCTAGAAATCCAGTATTGCCCAGTCTGAGCCAATGAGTGCTGGCAATTTCATATTTTTGACAAGCTTTTCTCTACTGTCTCCCCTGAAATACAGCTTGCTCAGCCCATTCACTGGCATCCAGGGGAAGAAAGAGACTCTGGTTTCCAATGCACTAAGCTGCTTTTCCACAAGCTTTTGCAGGGCTTATAGCACAAATCTCCTCCTGAGAAATGCAGAAATGATTTTGTCACTAACAGGTGACACTGCAGTTATACCTGTTACTAAATCACGTTTGTAGTGAACACAACTTTAGTTTGAATTTTCCTACCCTGTTACACAGCTGATTAGCTACTATCCACTATGATGTAAGCTTAGGGAAACAGTTTCTGCCCACCACTTTCAGTTATGATTGCTTTCAGTGTTAACGAAGTATATTTGTAAAGTACAGTGACAGGAAGACCTACCTGTTAATCATTACTTGTCCTTACACTACCACGGTACAGTGTGCTATATATGTTCATTTTCTGCTGTGCACAGCCAATGCTCAGTTATCCACAGACAGTTTATTTAGGTGACAGATTAATTGTGCCACAGATGCAGACATGCTGGGGGAGGCCAGCTCAGTTCTGGTAGGATTATTCATGCAAGTGCAGTTCTGTGCAGTTGTCAATACATTAGTCTCACTGGGTGCACGGTGACCCAGCCAGGGAGGATACAAAGGACCACAGTCATTTCCAGCCTTCTCCAGCATGGACAGGACAACCTGTAAACCCAACCAGGCACAATATTGTTCAAGCAGATCCACTTGGATGCATGTGGGAGATGGCTCCAGTGCTGTGGTCAGGGGCCTCTTACCAGGTTGAGCAGTGCGGCATGAACTTGCCAGGCAGCTTGGGTCTGGTCTTTCGCAAAAGCTCACAAACCCTCAGAGAGCTGTGGAGCTTAATGCAGAGGAACTCAAACAGTTGCACAAAAATCAGTTTAGGATGAACAGGAAACATTAGCTCAAACTGAGGACCAGCCATACCACCCTTGTAGTCACAGCCAATTTACTGGCACCCTCCTCTTTACGTCTGTTGCCCAAGTTTCTTTGATACCGATTGTATTCCATTCCCTACAAGCACCTACCCTTCTGGCACTGCAGCTTCTTAAATGAGTGATGCTCCTGCCTTTGGCTGTAATTTCCCAGGCACTTTGGTGGAGACACAGTGAGCTGACTCAGAGAATGGACTCAGGTTCAAACATTTAATTTCCTGAGTTAGTCTGAACCAGATTATTTAGCAATTAGGTCCATGGTTGCCCAAATACTTCTGCCAGCCTAATGGAGGCAATGGTATGGAGGTGAAAAAGAAGGGCTGGGGTGAGAGGAGGACTGCTTCTTTTGGGTGTAGCATTATTTTGTGCAAATTTAAAGTCCTTGCAGAATTATAAAGTTACTTCTAGGCATAACCTTTTGCAAAAGACTCTCAAAAAAAAGGTTATTGAAACAAGCAGTAGCAGGAGACATTTTTAGGCTTGCCAAACACCAGAATACTTTAGCCTTCTAGTTGATTTCCAAGATAAAACTATAATTCTGTTAAAAAAAAAAACACCCCCACCCCCCCAAAAAAAAAAACCATGGTAAGCTTTTAATGGTTTGCCTTGAAGACCTACTATGTCTTTTTCTCAATAAGTTCCAGTGTAAAGTATAATTCTTTAAGAACCGTTTGTGCTTCATATCTGGCAATGTTAGGAAAATAACTTTTGTATAGTGGAACCTTCCACACTGTATAAAACCACTGTCAAAGCCTGAATCTCTTTCAAAACTTTTCTTATTTGCATTAAATATAGTCCCTTTTACCCAATGCAAACAGTTTATTTTTGCTCTCTTTTTTTATTTCAAGATCCAATCCTTTGCCAGTTATCTGTTTTGTGTTTTGCCATACGCAGAGGAGTTAAAAAGTAAATAATCCACTGTTTTTCATAAAAACAGGTTCGGAATATGACTTTATTTCCTTAGGATACAAGACAATAACTCCCAACATCCAAAAATGAAAGGCAACTAACAGAGAGGAATAATTTATGCTCTCTTGCTGCAGGAATTGTAAATCATAACTGAAATTAAAGACTAAGTCTTGATCACACACTTTTTATATCCTTGCTCTACAAGAGAAGAGCAAATCCTTGACATTTAAAGCAGAGCTGAAATTGGGAAGCTGAAATTGTTTAGTTCCCGTTGGAAATGCCTTTCTATGCAATTACTCTCTTTGATCCAGTGGAATCACTTCAGGAGAATTTTATGGATGTACTCCCTAAACTTGTTATCCTTTCTAATTCCCATATGAAGATTTTAAATACTTCTAGAATCAAAATCTCCTTCTAAATTTAGAGAAAAATACAACTACTGAAGGGAGGCTGAAAAATGTGGGAATTATAAATTCGATCTAGATCTCATTTACAATGGTAAAAATCAAGAAGTATTCTCATTTCTGTAATGTACAACTGGTAAGGAGCTGGCAGGAAGGGAGGGAGGAATGTAACTGCCTTTCTTAGGATTCTTTTTCTCTCAGCTACATTATATAATCCCAAGCAAGAACAAAGCTATGAGCTATATTTATTAATAACAAATCTGAGTCAGTACTTTCTTACACCACTGTAAAAGAGGTATGATTCTAGAGGTGTTGCATTGATCTAAATCCACCGCAAAATCAGATTCAGGTCTCACTTTATCATTTGAAACACTGCTCAGTTTTGTCCAGAGATTTCTGCCTGCTTTCAGCACAATAATTAAAGGATGCCAAAGGATGTTGATGCCTGTTGCAGACTGACCTAGACAGCTGTGATTTGGAAATGAAAAACTGGAAGAACTGCACGGCAAAGAGTTAGAAACAGTGCCGAGGGGGAAAAAAAAAGAGGAAAGGAACAGAAAATAGAGCAGATGATCAATGAAGGCTAGGCAGAAAAAGAGTCTTGATAAACTAGCAAGAGATGGGGTGAGTTTTATCAAATAGAAAAATGTATGTGCATGTGGAATAGAAGGATATTAGGAGTTAGAAGCTTGCAACATTTTACAAAGTGTTTTCTGAACCTATGCGGTGAGTATATCTTTGAAGAAATATAATATCATTGCTTGTATTGTCATATAGTCTCCTTTTGGTTAGACCAAAGGAATATGCTCTTTGCCCTTGAGTTTTTAACTAAAATCTTGTCTTGGGGCAGAATCACTTGTTAAGAAGCAGGGTTAATGTCACAGTTGAAGAGTCAGGAAAGTGTTATTCTCTCTGCCATTTGTGACCTCCTGTCTATTCAGCATGAATAAAACAAGTTAGGGGAGAAAACATCCAGCTACATATCCCTGGTTTCTCTTTCTAAAGGAAATTACCTGGAAGACTCTGAAATCAACAGTGGGCTGCCTGAAGTATGACAATAGATAGATGTCAATTGTCATTGTTATCATAGAATCATAGATTGTTTTGGGTTGGAAGGGACCTTAAAAATCACCTGGTCCAACCCCCCTGCCATGGGCAGGGACACCTTCCACTAGACCAGGTTGCTCAAAGCCCCATCCAACCTGGCCTTGAACACTTCCAGGGATGGGACATACAAAACCTCTCTGGACAACCTGTTCCAGTGCTTCACCACTCTCATAGTGAAGAAAAAATAGTGATACGATAGAACGCATACAAAATAAAAAGGATGAATATCTACATATGCCCGAGTATAATCCCAGACCCATTATCTTCAGCAGAAAAATCACCTGCAGCTTCAGGTCTTTGTAGACTTTTTAACCCCAACAGCAAATGGCTAAAACCACTGTTTTTCTGTTTTTTTAATATATGCTTCAATTGCTGAAACTCTAATATGTTTAAATGTTTTCAAAAGACAGTTTGATTATGAATTCATTACAGAAATTGTTAGAGACAAAAATCCAAATATGTCTACCAGCAAAGTCAGCATAGCTGCATGCTATGTGTAAGTGAAATGCATTTATTTCAACATGACTGGAAATGTCAGCTGTGCTCCGGGTATGGTCAGATCATGGTAACTGTTTCAAAGTTAATATGCAGGTATGATAATGAAGTTTATAGTACACTGACAGAGTACACTTAACAGACAAGGCTTATTTTTAGAAAATGGAGCTGAGGAGATTCTCCATCTCCATTCACAAAATCCATTTATTGCACTGATAGTTCAACAAAAAATGGCTAACAAATTAATGATTATGCTCTCACTGCAAGATACACACAAAAATCCTGTTTGAAGTATATGGACTGCTGATTTGTTTCATGTACCCAAAAATAAAACTTCTCAATACTTCTGAATAGCATGGTAAAATCCCAATTTTTTACTTTTATTTTTCCTAAGAGATAGAGGTTACATTAAAGGCAATGGGATATATTTCATATTGTATTATCTTTCTAAACTTACATGTTTGGAAGAACTGCCCAACTTTTTGGTCATGAGCATCTTAAGGATGTTTCAGACAATCTGCTCCACACAGAATGAAAACTACCACGCACTATTTAAATGGACAGTGTTACAACACCAGCTCCCTGCCAGCTCATCACTAGTTACACCTGCACAAGACTGATGCCATTATGAGCTGAGATGAAATGCTCATATGAATCTTGACTTTCTACTGCATCCAGTCTTTCTCATTTGAAATCCAGGACCAATGAATGGTTTCAGACTAATTGCTTCCAGACATATTTCTTTTTTGAGAAGTTTCAGGTTGTGACGGTTCTAAACTGCAGGAATCATTTTTAGAAGCCCTTCATTATAAAACTTCAGCATCTGTGAACCTAGTGGTCCGTTATATTTTCAAACATTCAGAAATAAAGAGAAGAAAAGCCTGTATGTGAAATTTGAAATGGTCTGGTTACCATGGCAAATAGATATACATACATTAGCATTCCCAGGAAAAAAAAAAAGTAATCCATTGATCAGGGCACATGTTATTTTTTATTTCTCAACTTATCTGTGATATTTTGGAACATGTCTTCCTTCCAGCAAAATAGATTGCATTCATAAACACTTAAAGAATTATAAAGTAACCACATTTTCTGGCAAAATATTTTTAAAAAAAACCTGCTTTGTGAGATATGTACAGTGCATTCCAGTACCTCTTCACTAAAAAAAGGAAAGTATTCCCCATGATCTAGAGAATATGTAGAGTTCATTTAATTGTGCAGTAACAATATAAATTATGAAGGAAAGTACTGTGATCTGTAAAACCACAGTGCAACTGCAATTAAAAGCTATGGAGAAAGCTCTTCGATAAATAAAGGAGATATTATTAGAAGTATGGCACAGAAAAGGTCAATTGGTTCCTATTTACTTGATAAAATTAAAAGCCAATGCATCTGATTCATGCTGGCATAGTTCCACACTTTTCATGGAGTTGATGGTGGCATAATAAAGATCAGAAAGTATTACTTACTGCACATCATGTTTTTGAAAATCCAGCAACAGTACCAAAAATGCCGAATGGCAACAAATACCAGATTTTTGAAAATATCTCTTTTTTGACTAAACAGAAAGAAAATGAAAGCTCACCCTGGAACAGTGAATTGAAGAGTTTTACAGACCTGTAGGACTCCCATCTAACTATTGACATAAATTGCTGCATGAATTAAAATAGTATGAGTTGTAGGAACAATGCAGAGAAAAGGGACATCCAGAAGAAGACAGGAGTCCATTATTATTTTGTGTGCTATGTGCTGTTCAGAACAGTGCTGCCGAAACACTCCTTGACAGCTGTGATACACCTTTTCAGAAACAATTCTTGCTCTCTCCTTAATAAGTACTTATGCAAAGGAAGAAGAACTCTCAGGAACAGTCAATCTGTTGCTTAGCTAGCATGACAAATTGTGGTCTCATCAGACTCATGCACTTCTAATTTGCTGAAGCTAACATGGGTTGCAGAGTTAAAAATGGGAGCAGAATATGGCTCCTCTGTAAGTGCTTTTTTAAGGCTCTCTTCTTCTTAATTGCCCACCCTGTTGTATATTTCATTAGTTCATAATCACACTTTGTTTGTCATGCAGCTTAGTTTTGAAGCTTAAGAAACTCTAAAACTGAAAAGCATTTTTGTTACTGAACTCCAAGAGGTGCATCAAGTCACTTCCCATAGAATACATTAGTATTCAGAATATTTTGGTAATGAAGAAGGGCATGGCTTATGTGCTTGAGTTACTTTTTTGGTTTGTTTCCTTTTCAAGTGAATTTATAAATTGTTGAAGGATCTCCAAATGACAGGCTTGCTTTCTATTGCTATTTACAGAACAGGTACAAAATGTGCGCTTCTTTGCTGCAGCTTTTTGTTGAAATGTCTTACCCTAAGTGGGAAAAAATGAGGTACTAACCAGAGATGCATATTTTACATAGCTTTTCAAACATTTTAAAATGGAGGAAGGATTGGTATTTATTAATACCTGCTGCCAACATCACAAGGAGACCATTACCTCTAACCAATACTGAACTGAAAGTATCTGATAATTCAACATATTCTAGCAAACAATAATCACATTACATTGATATTCAGCATCAATATTAATATTCAATTTATTAAAAAACTTTAAGATACTTATATGTTTGGGATAATTTAAACAATGTTTTCCTATGCTCAGGTTCCATATCACTCGTCAAACCTATGAGCCCTATGGTGCTCATGCTGAAATGTTATTTAATTTAGTCTCTCAAAGCCCGTGTATCCTACTATATGTTTTTTAAGACCTATTCAGTTTGCAGATAAATTTTAGCAATATCTTTTTCTTCATTCTCATCAGATATTTGAAAGAAATGGCTTAGGACATCTTTAAGATCTATTTGCCTTCTTTTGATTTTTGTATCCTGTCTCAAACTTTACACACGTCATTATTTTCTTTCTTCCTTTCTTTCAGGCGTCAGGCAGGGTGAAGTGCTGCCAATGCAATGTTAACTTCTAGCAGCTGCTACCTTAGTGACCTATAGCAAAATAAAGGAGGTATCCTGAAAATCGTTACATTCCTTTATGCCCTTTTCAATTTGCTGAGACAAGAATGATGTTGGCATGCAGCACAGTCTCATCCTAAGGTTCTTGCTATATGGTAGGGTCTTCTGTTACTGGGACAGTTTCATCTACTGCCTCTGCTTATAGTGCTTCCCTCATGAAAAACATGCTTTCTTCCTCTGCTTCCAGAGAAAGCAGCCTGAAACTACCTGAAAAAAAAATCCACTTTGCTAAGTCTTTTTATCCTCTGCCTCTGTATTATATAGCCTTTTTCATCAGAGAAGGAACTGTCACTGGCAAGCTGGAGGAGCGCTGCCCAGGGGCCATGCTTGTTTCAGAAGGAGGTTATGCTGAAGCTCTGGAAAAAAAACTTCTGGTGTGTTTGGTAGGCTTGCTTTTGTAGATCCTTTGCTAGCAGATCTAAGGAATGGGAAGATGTTAAATGATGAAAGGAGCTCAGCAGGTACTTCAAATGATACCAGTGTTAGAGTTTTGACCTAGTGTGAGAATGTGCCAAATCTCAGAAGGCACTTTATTGCTCACTTACTTGCTCCTGGCTTTAAATACCTTAGTCAATATGAAACTTGGACATCTATACTTAATTTACTGTCCTGCTACTGGAAATTAAGCTTTATTATGCACAGTGAAACAATTACAGCTAAGCATGCTTGTCTTTGCTAACCAAAGGTTACATGGTCCTTGGTACTGTCAAGGCCCTGAGGGCACTAATGGCCTTTTTTGCTTCCCCCCAGCCTGCCATGGCCCAGGAGTCCCCTGTGGCTGTTGACCCTTGCCCCAGCAATGCCACAGCAGGACTGGTCTCCAGCTCCCCATAGCCCTGCCCAACCATGGACCCCGACAAGCTGGGTCCACATCCCGGCCTGGCCTTGGTCCATCCCCACCCCCATGGAGGTGCTCAATGCCTGGGGCTGGGGTTGCTCCTTGTGCCCCCCGGTCTGCCCTAATCCATCAGGGCAGGGTCCCCCAGCCACCCTCAAGAGCCCCTGCCGCTCCCAACAGGAAACGTAAGTTACACATATATGTAACTTTTAAGTTTGGCAGACAAAGTACTGAAAAGGGGGAATAAGCAAAGTAGTGAACATGAAACATCTGCACTTATCCCACATGAAATTGGTCCAGAAGACCAATTCTGGTCTTGCTCACCTCTGGCAATTACTTTTTGTGATGGCCCTACATCCTCACAAGAATAGGTTTGCAGGTACACCTGTAAGTCGTCTGCAAAGAATGGATAGTAAAAGTTAAAGATCTTCCATTGAACAGCTGTTGTGAAACCTTGAGCTGCTATAAAATATTTCTATATGAAGCTGATCATGCTTTACAGAGAAATAACAGAGAAATGACTATACATGGAAGATAAAATGAAATGATGTGGTATTCGTATCATCATATATTTCTGAAAAGACCATAATTTTAGAGGTGATGAAATTGGCACTATATTTTCATTGATTTGCTGTATCTGTTCCAGTTCTAAGTGGCATGTAGAAAATATCTTTTACCAAAGATTATTAAATGCCTATCTGTCATCACTGAAGCTGGTTTGCATCCACTCTGTGGACCTAGACTAGCCAATGAGAGCATCAAAATCATTAGAGGCATTTTGATTAAGAATTACTAAGAACTTAATTTCTTAGTAATTGCTTGGAATTTCTTGTTTAAATTTTCAGAATGGTGAATTCTGTATTTTGTCTACTAACGCACTGAATCCAAAGTATTTAGTTTGAAAAAAAATTCAGAACAATTCTGAAATAATTAATTTTGTTGTTTATGCTTCTTCTCAAAACAATGATTAATAATAGTATTATTAATGACTTCTCCCCCTCCATGCCTAAGAAGGCATTCCCTTGATTAAAACACACTCCTATGTATTCTAAGAATTCTGGGAAAAAATGGCTATGTGTAAAATTTATTTGAAGTATTTTAAATTCCTGCCCTGTTTCTAATGATGAAAAACTGCAGTGTTACACATTGTCACAAAGACATAGGATGAAGGATAATTACAGAATGTGTTATGGCCATTCATGTGTGAAATCTTGTAGACTGGAAAAATGCATGTTCTTCGATAGTAAAAGAGACACCAGTTAAATGGATAACCTTAATGCACAGAAAAATTCTGAACATGTCTAGCTTTTCACCAGGTATTCATCTGAGAATGCCCCTGTGTACTGCACTGTTTTTTATTTTGTTTGGGTTTTTGGTTTTCCAGCACAATGATACTCTTTTAAGAAGAAATACCCTGCAGGTCAAATTATTGTTGAAAATTAATTCTTAGCTAATATATTTTTAAGTAGGTCGAGAAAGAATAATCACATAAAGGTACACAAACCTTCTAAGCAAAAATAAACCCACTGTTATCCAGCAAAAAAAAAAAAAACAAAACCAAAAATCACTAACTCATTCAAAGAAACAAATCTATTTTCAGATAAACATTGTGTTTGCATAAGAAGCTGCTGGAAATGAAGAGGTTTGTCAGCTACTTCCATGAAAAAATTTTGCAAGTAAAAAGGATTTTGAAAATCAAAACTTTGTCAGCAAAACAAAAAGTATGATATTTTCATAGAGTGGACCTACAATGAAGCAAGATTTTTGAGTTATGTGCTGGCCATGCCCTAGACCCCAACAGGCTAGAACACTTTTCTATTCTTTTCTTTTCTTTTCTTTTCTTTTCTTTTCTTTTCTTTTCTTTTCTTTTCTTTTCTTTTCTTTTCTTTTCTTTTCTTTTCTTTTCTTTTCTTTTCTTTTCTTTTCTTTTCTTTTCTTTTCTTTTCTTTTCTTTTCTTTTCTTTTCTTTTCTTTTCTTTTCTGTTCTGTTCTCTTCTCTTCTCTTCTCTTCTCTTCTCTTCTCTTCTCTTCTCTTCTCTTCTCTTCTCTTCTCCTCTCTTCTCCTCTCTTCTCCTCTCTCCTCTCCTCTCCTCTCCTCTCCTCTCCTCTCCTCTCCTCTCCTCTCCTCTCCTCTCCTCTCCTCTCCTCTCCTCCTCTCCTCTCCTCTCCTCTCCTCTCCTCTCCTCTCCTCTCCTCTCCTCTTCTCTTCTCTTCTCTTCTCTCTCTTCTCTTCTCTTCTCTTCTCTTCTCTTCTCTTTCTCTTTTCTCTTTTCTTTTCTCTTTTCTTTTCTCTTTTCTTTTCTTATTTGTATCATGTTTAAGTTTATTTCACTCATCTTTGCTTACCCCTAGTTATAAGATCAGTCACTACTTCTTGTATTTCAGTGGTGGTACCAGCACTGATGGTAAGGTATTCTCACAACAGCTTCTCATATCTTCCATGCTCTACCATGTGTGTACCTTGCCTGCCAGGCTGTAACTGAACTGTCTCAGCACTGTCTGTTTCTGCTATTCCACCCTCAAAGGATGGTTAGGAGAGAAAGACAGAGAGAGGAATGGGAGGAAACATCCACAAGATATTTGGAATTATAACAAAGGAACTTTATATTTCATTTGAATTTTGTAAGTATTTGACATTTCTTTCACTCCACTTGATGTGCAGAGCCAACATGAATTCTTACTCCCTGCAGCAAAGGTGCAGACAACTGCATGCAACTTAACATGATACATGTAGTACCACTGAAGTCACTAAGAATATTCAGCAGTTAAAATAAATAGGAGTAAGTTTTTGAGGGACCGAAACACTTTATAGTAACCAAAGCACTTTATAGTAACCTATTCTGAGCAGGCATGTTCTTTCTGCTCAAATGACCCTTTCTAATTTCCTACCTAAATGTTAAACAGACAAGTAATTCTTTATAATACAGTTCTCAGGGAGAGAGAGTTAGTATTACCCCCATCTTGGTGAGACTCACAAGCCAAAAGATTCAGCATAGGAACTTGGGTGGTTGAGGTTAGTGCTTGGAAGGAGTGACTTTTTCCATCTAGTGCAGAGGGACCCTATGGAGACCAGACTTCGTGAAAAACACATCTATTGTGCACAACTACCAGGCTCAACATCTGGATTCTTTCACAGGCTGCTTGGTTGATCTGTAGCGAGTCACTGAATCACAAGTACTGCTTAGTCCACTACGCCCTTTTCTTACAATTAGAGCAGTTCAGTGGGGCCTCTGCAGATTTGGGGGTTATGTTATTCCTACCAGGTTTCTGTCAACAGAATGTTTTTAAACTACAGAGCAGCATGCAATTATAGCTTATTCCATCTGCCTTCCTCTTTGCTTTGGAAGATTTTTAGAGAAATAAATCTTTTAAAGATCCCGTATGAAACAATCTGTTAGTCAATTAATATAAATAGGAATGGAAATGATATTACTGTAGTATTTTTTTGAATAGTAAAAGTGTTCCATAAAACCTCTGAATTCCCTAGGTTTTTAACTAATTTTATTTCAGCTTTATTGGCAACAAAGTTGCATGCATATGCAACACCTTTTCCTCATGCCCTCAAGGAACAAAAGCTGTTAAAAACTTTATGAAGGAAGCTTTATGATTAAATCTGTTGTGTTTCTCCTAGTGTTACACTGGCAAAATACTCTATAATAATAAAATTAGTTAATGAGGAGTTTCATCAATTTAGAATAGCAAAAATGCCCTGGTATATCATGTAAAGCAGAGTTCTGCACTGTTGCAGCAAACAAAGCAAAAAAATTCAAAGTACATATTTGATCAAGTGTATTTGAAAATACAAAGAAGAGTGGTACATGTGTATCAGATGTGAAATAATCATAGTCTGCATCTATCTACCAATTGCTTGGAGTATGAGTTATAATCAGTTGTAACTAAAACCACTGGCAAACTCATATTTTAAACTGAACTGCAGGAGAAGAATAAACAATGGATGAGAGCATGTCATTTAAGAGTAAAAGCTATATTCAGAGAAGGAAGAAGGGGGGGGAACTTCAACATAGCTGATTAGGTATTCATGGAATTTGACAAGAGATTGCAGTCAGTACTCAGGGAAAGACGAAATCTTGTCACTCCTGTCAATGGGTGCTTTTGGTTTCAGTGTGGTCAAGATTTCTACCCTAATATCAGATTTGAGGCCCATCGCTTCTTACTTCAGTCTCAAAGTCAATTCTATGTGAAAGTGGAAATGTTGCGCTCCCTAAGCCATGCCATATAATGTCTTATGATGGACCTCCTTCTGTCCTACTTTTTGTGTAGAAAAGGAATGCACTTATATTTAAAATGTTTACAGATATGCTTAGGTTTTAAATCAAAGTACTTCAGAGAAGAACTATCTGTGTCTTTAATGGGAAGAGAAACTCTTCCAGATCCTCTTGATCACTCCCTCCTAAAAGTATATTCAGAATGGCAGTTTCTGTGGGCAGAGGAGAACTTAGGCTGATCTTTAACATGGACAGAGATTAGGAAATGCCATGAGTTAACCTCCATCCTAGGATTTGGGGCTCACCTGTGGTCAGGGCTTTCCATAAAGGAGTAGTAAAAATAAAACATATACCCTCTACCATTGAGGAATTCCCAAGAAATTACCAGGTACTGCCATTGAGGTTGCACATCTTGAAGCAATTCTTCACCCCTCCTCCTTATAACAGCGAAGAGTCTGATATTGTCCAGCTCTTTGAGACTCATACAACAAAAGAAAGGAGAATCAACAGGATGAAGCAAGAGTCCTTTCCTGCCCTTCTCAGTAGGATCCTCTATGTTAAGACTTACTCAAAATGTGCACAACACTGAGTAGGCACTAAAACATTGAATTGTATTTTAATTTTTTTTTTATTTATTTTTTTTTTTTAGAAATGAAATATTTTCCATAGTCTGATGTGTTCATTACTGGGAGAGGAAGCCAGTTATCTCATTGGGTTGATTTCAATTTACAAAACTGAGAGAATAACATTGTTCTGTATAGAGCCTGTTATGGCAGCCGTGCAGCAGAAACTTTAAAGTTCTCCTTGAAAAGATAACTGTGTTGGTTTAGTTATGAATGTTGTATTTTGCATTACAGACACAGCACATCAATGCCTGTGGTTCTCACCTTTTAAGTCACTTCATGGGAACCCAGATGGTCTGGTTCAACTTTTTAGATGTATATACAACTCTACAAGGCTCAGCACTGTTTAAGGGTGAATTTCCCTTTGTTCTGGCTGTTAAAAGCTCAGAAGAGTTTTCTCCTTCTGACTAGACACCCTGAGACAAATAGTTTTGAGCTGAGGAAAGTTTTGTCACTTATTTCTGGGAAAAACAATGACTGTTTCAGATGTTCCCTTCTATAGAAAGATCTCTGCAAGTTGTTCTTCTGCAGAACTATGTCTGATTCCATTTGGTTTTGTCATGAATTAAATTTATCTGTGCAATGACATAAGTGTTTTTTTTTTTTTTAAATCACATTTCTGCATGTGAAAGATTATATGAGGCTGCAGTAGAATCAGGTACTTGAGCTAGATTAGGCACTGGGGTGAGTCTAGTAATGGCAGTAAAAGGACCCTGCAGCCTAATTGCCGTTGATTCTTGGTGTTAAAACATCACCTAGAAAACCAAACTGTGTAGCAGACTGATCACTGTCAATAACCGGAAAATGCCATTATCTGTCTGCCTATCTGAATTTTTTTGAAGGGATAGGGCAAACATGTAATTGGAGTACCCCAGAAGACTCAAAGTCCCCATAACATACTTGCAGAAAGAAAATCAGTTCTTTGACAGGATTTAAAGAGTAAAAGGCTGGAAACAAGAGGGACATTTGGGAAAGTGAGGAGAGGAGATGAGATGTATTAGTAAAGAAGGGAAACATGAGGGGAAGTGTGGGTAAACAGGAAACATTAATATTAGGAGAATAGTGAGTGGAGGAATGGAAAACAGGAGGAGTAATCTGAAAGAATAAATGAAAGTGCCTATTAGCTTCACATCACTCTCTTTCAAGCTGTGATTCCCTGTCACCCTTGGGATGTCCCAGCTCAGTCCCATTCTCTTAGGAAGGTGTCAAGATGCAAGGCCTTGGCATCATCTGAGATAGGTGAGCTCTTCTCAACTTCCTCATGGCAACTGAGATTTTTTTATTACCTGTTCCCTGTTTCTCTTCCCATTAGTCAGGACCTCAGTCATCTCTGCCATTTGCTCTCATGACAAGATAGAAAGGAGTAGGAGGAAGGAGTATGTGTGCTCAAAATGACTCTGTCCTCCATGTGAGTGAGAATTAAGGTTATTCTGGCATTTCAACTCAATTGGTTTTACTTTTAAAAGCTTTGAATACAAAATACAAAAGTAACTCTTCACTGCCTGGTATTTAGAAGTCAAATTTTGCTGACCACACCAGAAAGTACTGAGAAAAGCTAATTCTGTGATACTGAATTTTTTGGTCAACATAAGAGTCTTCTAATTTGCAGAGGTGCTGCAAAGTGATTACAAAGTGTTGTAAGCTCTTCTGAGAAAATTGAAAACAATGGGTGTTCATAGGTATATATTTCACAAAAAAATATAAGAATGACTTAAGTGATATGAACAGTATTTTTAGAAAAAGAAACAAGCAAGCAAACAATACTGTTCTGCCCTCCTTCTCTTTTCTGTATTCTGCAACTAATGCATACAGTGTTTTTAACTAAGACAGATACTTCTGATATAAATTTCTAAATGAGGAGCAAGCTTGATTTATGGAGGAATTATTTAATGTTCTGTATTTGCAGTCTATTTCTTCTCTGTAAGTTAGTTTTGGAATGAAGCACACACCATAACTTTTATGTTATTGTTGTTCAGCCTTGTTGTTGGACAGTTAATTTGCTATAAAATCCACACTATATCATTGTTATTAATTAGGTCAGCCATGAACTTGCCTTTCAAAAGCTATTACATGCAAATGTTTAGCCACATAAAAATACAAATGTGTAGTGAAGTTCTTCAGCAGAATAATGCCATGAAAGAATTAATACAAAGTAATTGAATCTTCATTGAAAGAAATCCATTTTATCAAATGATGAACCTAACTCATGGGATAAAAACATAAAAAAATGAAGAGTACTATGTCAATTGACAATAAAAAACAACCCTTTGTGGCTTATAAAATTAAGAGGGTCAGGACTGTACCTTTACAACTTTATTCATCAAGAAGCTGAAGAAATAGGTTAGTGTAAGTGAAGTGATCTGTACTTTACAGTCTGCATTGTGAATTGTCAGGGTTTTTCATAGCATTAAGAAACATGGCAGGCATGATATCACTAACCCCTTACATTAAATTTTCTCAAATACATGCACCTTTTACAGACAGAGACACAGAGCGCTGTAAAATATTAATGGAATTATTCAAACTGTGTAAGCAAAATTAAGAAATTATCTAAGGTTTATAATTTCAGAGATTTAATCCAGAAATTGTTCCTTAATGGGAACATACTTATACATGTGCTTAACTGAAATTATTTCCCTAAGTGCTTTTCTGAAGAGAGAAAATCTTCATAGGCACTTAAATGCTTTTCTGATTTATAGCCTTAGATTTTAAGAGGCAAGGTTTATCATTTGCCCCCATTTTGTACAGCAGCTCATTGAATACTAGCCTGGTTTCAGGTGCTCCTAGAATACTAGTAGACAAATAATTATAAGTATGTATTAAAGTAAGTGATAATGTTAATCAGAGAATGTGTGTTTGTGATCTACATACCCTTGGAACCAGAAATACTGGTGTCAGTTTGAGGAACTCATCTGAACTATGCTCTGTTGGGAATCTGGTAGGAGATTAATATTTTTGAAGTAGCTATGGAGAATTCCTGTAATAAGAGCTGGAATAGTAAGTGAACTTTTAATTCACCGCGATTGTAAAAAAAACTTATAGGAAAATGCATTACTGATGAAGATGTCACATGTCATTTAAATGGGAATGACATTTGTTCTAGTTGTACCATATTGCAGCTAATGTGAGATAAAATTAAGAATGAGCTATGTATCAGGGAAAGATGTTTAAAACAAGAGGTTTAAGTACAATAGCAACAGAATGAAAAAGACCTGCCAACTACAAAAAAGAAAATAAATTAATACTCAAACAAGGCCCGGGAATGCAAGCTGTCTCTGAGAAAGTTGCATGGAATAGGCACAACCATTTATGGGATTAAAATACAGCTAAGGTCATTTAACATTAGTCCTTTGCCAGGAACACAGTAAAAACTTGTGAGCTACACTAAGTACTCCTGGCACAGATATTACACAGCTAACATATATTGAGCTATTACAGATGAATATCTCCGCTTCTTCCCTTTACATGACCTCTTGAATTTGGTTTTCATCTGGTTAGAGTACAACACATTTTCCATCAGTCTTACGCTAAGAGAAAGGTCACCTCTCAGTGTGGCCAGGGCTCTGCAGGGGAGGCACTTCTGTACATATTCCAATTCTCTAGTTGCACTCTCTGTCCAATTTTTCAAGTCAAGCTGGGCTTTTTCAAGCCCTTACTGGGAAAGGAAACAACAGGCAGTTTATGTGGGGGTAAACTCTGCTCCAGCAGATTTTCAGACCACACACCTACCCCTGGATATCTGCCAGTAGAAGCTAACAAACATTTTGACTGAAGGCAGGCAGGAGACTTGTAGAGATAAGAAACTCCTGAGAAGTTGTTTAGGAGAGTTTTAACCTCTATTACTTTAAATAAGGGGAGGAAGCTGGTTTTCTGAACTCCTCTTTCCCTTTGTGATTAGTGTGTGATGACGGCCAACTCATAGAAAATACTCCTGATGATCATATTGGAGGTTCATGACCAACGTATCCCACCCAGCTTGTTAAGCAAAATCAAACCACTGGAGTAAACGTGGTTTCCAGTTGGCTGCTCTGGTTGCTGCAATTATGCAACTGACTAAATCTTGGAGCAGTTTGAATTATATTTGAATCAATCTATTGGACACACAAACATTTAACTAATCTCTGATAGTTAAATAGGATCCTTCCTCTAGATGCTGGTATGCTATTTCAACAACATACAAGTGACACACCAGTGGGATTCCTTTCTTGCACAGAATTTAAATTCATTGTATCTTGGCTACATTTTAAAAATTAAAAAAAAAAAACCAACAAAAAGCAATTTAGAAACACTGCCTCATTTCTCCTGTCGCTTGTATCAATTCCATTCAGGATATGCAAATATATCAAATATTTCTCCAGGAAGCATGTGCTTCTTTAAGAAATACCTTAGTATCACTACTGCTTCTACCACATTATCAGGGAAGAAGTAATTGCATTGTCATAATAATTATCTTTTTCTAAGGCATAGTGAGGAATGCAATCCTGAATAAGAGCTGGTGTATTCGATGACTAGTGGACAACAGATCCAGTGGCTTACACATATTCTTTTTACAGAATTTTTCACTTTGATTATGATGCCTCATTCATGTTATCAAAAATAAGAATCATTCCTTTTGTCTTTTTTTTTTTTTTTTTTAAACAGCTGACTGCTATTTTGCAGTAAAGTAGTTGCAGTTCAATGACATGCTGCTTGAAAAACAGAATATAGTGAATTTACAAAGTATTCTTACTTTGTAAATTATTTACAATGAAAACATTGATCGTTGTCCCCATAAATGTATAGAAATGTCTCAGATACATTTTTTTGGTGAGTCATGCTTAAAAAGACAGAAAAATATCTGCAGAGGCAGTTGCTAAAGTTACAATTAAAAATAGGACAGGTAATAAGGGTAGATGTTTTTTGCCTGGTAGATAAAAACTAGTTCAGTTTTGATTGAAATGAGATGTTATATTTGGAAATGTTGGATAAGATGAAAAAGGAAGAAATATAGAACTGGAAATAAACCTGAAAAATTTTATTGAAGCATTTAATTAATTTTGTGATTGTGTTATAAAAAGCTTTTAGAAAGCTTTATTCTTTTAAACAATAGGTCAATTAAAATTTTCATTTTGGAATACATTTATTTTTAAGAACTGGTGAAAAACAATACTTGATGTTTTGGAAATTTCCACCCAACATTTTTGGCCTGTATTTTAGTCTAGATTCAACTTAATTTAGAGAATAGCTCTAGGCTTTTCATAGATATATTTTGGACTAAATCTGCTGTTCATCAAAAAGCAATCATTTAACTTCATTTAGAAAAAATATTGCTGATAAGTGTTCATAATTCCTTATGAAGAAAATGAGTATTCATTCAAAACAGTTGCAAAAACTGTAGCTTACAAAACTGAAATCGTGGCTGGTGAAGTAATTTTAGCTGTAAAACTTATTTTAATCTCTTCTGGTGTATGCATCTGGTCTGACCAATAAAGCAGGCTCAAAAGAGAATTATACTAAATGGGACTGTGAAACACATGGAAAACTCCAACTCCAATTGTATGCTTACCCTGGTTACAAACATTTTAATTCAAAATGCACTTAAAACCAAGGAAAATCCAGAAGCATGCCTATCCACTTGTCATTTAGCAATTGGAAGACACCTTCTGGCATGGTATGAGGAGAGTTTGGAGCCAGAAAATAAACAGGTTTTCACTGAGCTGAACCACTCTCCAGTACTGCACTGAAGCCATAAATATACCTTTCTCCCATAGCAGTGTGAGAAGCTTTGCAGTAAAGCAGCTAGCTAACTAATTAGCTAACTAACTAGCTAGCTAACTATTCTTATTCTCAGCATAGAGCTGAGATGTCTTTCAGCCATTGTTCAAAAATGTAAGATTTATAAGATCAAGAAAGGGTAATGTTTCTTATGAATTAAAGTAGACACAAACACAAAATGTTATACTCTGTTAAAAATACAGACTTCCAGTGTGCAAACACACGATTCCTCTCCTCTTTTTCCAGTTTCAGGTGGAGTCAGATGTTCTTTGTCAACTAGTTTTTCTAAGGTGACAGGTTGTTTTTGGGGGCTAATTTTTTTTTAGTGGGAGTGGTGGGAGAGGGAATCGACAAATCTAATTGCTAGCAGAAGCTGTCGCGCTTTTGACTATCATGTTTCAGACCAAATGGTAAATAATAAAATGTCTCTATAGAAGTCTGTGTTAATAATGAATATTATCAGGAACATTTTAGTCATGCAGCTCTGTTTTAGCTTTAGCAGGGCCTGTCAAATCAGAAAGTCTAATATGAGGCTGTAACCTGTAGCAGAGTACTCTCACAGAGCACAGAGGTGCCTCATTCAGTTTGCATACTATCTTGTTTGAAGAATCTGGATCCCCAGAGAGCCTTCCCTACAGGCCTTCTCCTTTGTGTTATTCCTTAAATTCAGCAGTGAATTGGATGCTTTCAAACCAGCATGGGTTGATCTAACAAGAGAATAACCTGTTTCCTCCATAGAGGAGGATTTTTTGAAGATCTTTTGCTTAATAAATTCAGACTTTCTTACTACAGCAAAAGTTGAAAACCTTTGATTTTTCAGCCAGGAACAAAGGGAAAACTGATTCCCCTTCTGTCTGTATTTGGTTAATCACCCTAGTCTGTAGAGAGAAAGCTGCTGCACATGCCAAAACCTATCTTCAGCTTTTAATTCTAGCTCTTTCTGCAGTCATTTCTTAAAACACCCATGGTGTTGTTTCTCTCAGAGTTACTGACCATCAGCGTAGCTGGCTGAAGCCCGATGTGCTGGTTATTCCAGCCAACAATTTTAAGCTGCATTAGTTTGCTCTACAGTCTCTCTCAGAACTGCCCACCTGCTGTGATAGTTCCTCATGCAGACAATAGTAGGAAATCGTGTCAATTGAATTCTTTCCCTATATTAAAAACTTCAGTGTTTTTTTTTTTTCCATGTCATTTTATTTGAAAATTTACCATTCAGAAAATACAGGAACAAGAGCAATTAATGTGTCAGGCCACAGGCAGTCATACGCTGCTGAAATAGCTCTGATAGTTGATGTTATTTCCCCTGTGGTTCCTTGCTCCCACCCTGCTGCCAGGGGTTACTGTCTCTGAAGCTGAGTGGCCGGGATACAGCATGTAAGTGCTCCTCAGTGCACTCCCTGGCAGCTTACCCAAGCATCTGCCACAGCAGTTTGAATTAGCCTGCCAGACTCTGCACAGAGCTAGCTGAGCACAGATGCATATTCTGCCCAGTAGTGAGGGTAATCATTTCATTGTCAGTCCCTAGGTAACACCTAGGGACGGTGATGTCATACTTAGCTATAGCCTTTTGGCAAATGTATGGCCTCACCTTTGTGAGATTACCACCATCCTGGGCACGCTCTGGTTATATCCACCAGCACCTTCCTCAGGTGAAGTGCTTTCAGTATCTTCTGAGGAATCATCTAAAGAGCACTTTGCTTCACCATTTGCATTGAGCTTAGATTTAGCAATCATACTGAGAATTTCCTTTGCCTGTCTTATCTGACCTTAGATTATGTATCTACCCAACACCTGCTGAGAAACTGTGAGGATGCTGTCCATTTTCCTACTGGGTTCAAACACTAACTACTGATGAGCAAATTCTGCTCATCTCCCAAATGAAAGGCAATCATCTGCATGGGAGAGAGACACTGTATGTTTTATATAAAGTCACTGACTTATGTAAAAAAGTTAAACACATTTGGCTCAGTATATTCCCCATGGTCTTTGTGGAAGAAATTGGCCTCTTTGGTAGAATTTCATGGGAGTAAACATGGTATGACATGAGCAAGGAAAAATTCTTGGTTTTTAACTTTAGAACAGTATATATAGTATTACCACTTTTATGTTCAAACGATCAGTTCCAGTTTAGAGTGTATTATCTCCCATAGAATAAAAAAGTACATTAACATGAATGTGCAGATAAGGATGCATTTCTGGTAAAATGAACATAAAGCAACATAAAAGGATACACCAACCAAACTATCTTGAACATATCAAGAGAGTAATATTTTACCATTTTTTTCACTGCTTATTTTTTATGAGCTTTGACTCAAAAGACCAAACATGAATTCTATTAGTGAGATCAAATATTCTGTGTTAATTATTCTGCCATTTGCTAGTAACAAAAGAATGCTAATACGAATGTACTTCTGAAATCTAAAAATGTCAATGTAAATTATTGTATAATGAATACCACAAAGCACTGTAGCTAATAAAAGATCAAGCTTACTAGAAAGCCAGTAGCAGGCTTCAAGGCAATCTGCTAAATTAGAAAAACACTTAGTTTAAAGTTAATAGAAAGCAGTAGGTAAACAGTCTAAATTGCAAACATTGACAGCTTTAGAGAGAAAATTGGTCAAATGACTTTTCTGCTTATATTTTGGAGCTATGTAGACTGATCTCCCTGATTCTATCTCACTTGTCAGTTTTCACTGGTTTACACTAACTAATTCCCTTCATTTTGAAGTTCAATATCAGATGGAAACTTCAGTATACATTACTGGCGCAGAAAGTCTGAGAATGTCAGATAGGCAGCTGCCATTTTCTGACTTTTCCATTGGATTTTTATAGGCTTTGTATGCTCATGACAAAGATTTATATGACAATTTGGAATCAATGGCAGAGCTGCCGCTGACTTTGGGGAGTCTGGGAGTTCACCCGTGCCAGTCAAGTCAAGCTCAAAAAAATGGAGAAGCAGAGATATAGTTGGACACTGAGATCTGATTTTCAGAAAATGCTCAGAACTCAGCTTCTGACAAGCAGGCCCCAGTGCTATGCTTCAAGTCGACCACTAGAATCATCAATCAATGATTGGAAAAGTTAGATTTATTTGCTGATATTATGACATGCTACAGGAACCAAAACTTCAGCTGGGATATGGAGGAGATGGGGGAAAATAGAGATTTTGCTGTAGGGAAGTTTATAAGTGTTATAGACTAAGATCAGAAAGGAAATGTAAGATCACACAACCTAATTTTGGCATGGCACTGTAGCATCCAAGAAGACTATGTGCCACAAAAAATGGCACTTACAATGTGCCACAAAAAATGGCACTTACAATGTGCCATTGGGGAGAATTAGGCACCCCAACCTGGTATAAATCAGGCAGCCAACCAAGTGGGGAGTCATCTGGGGATAACCTTTAGAAAAATGCATGGGGAAAACCTCAGTCTTGAAGTTTGCCAGTCTTCTCCTGCAGGTAAGCATCTCTGTCCAAGCAGGACTGAGAGCCCAGAAGCTTGTCCTGAATGTAGGTGCTGGTTACCTTTTCTTAAATGAGAGCAGATTTTGTAGTTTGGGTATTTTTTTTTTTCTTTGTGGTGTTATTCACTGTAGACAAAAAGTAGAAATGTACTGATCATACATGAAGGAAATAAGGTGGTATGATTTAGTCTTTCCATACAGTGGAAGCTGTTCAGGACTTGCTGGTCTACAGATGAGGCTAAAGGAATCAAGTCTGCTCAGGAGCTTACCTGAGAACTGGAGTTTCTGCTCTAGAACCAAGGGTTGTTCATGTATTTTGTGCCAGTCACATACCATCTGTGGAGCTGGGACTAGGCAAACAGATGAGTGTTCACTCTAGCACCCACTCAAAAGAAAGGCTTAACAGTGTCCCACCATTGCTTACACATCCCTTCCCAGGAGATGGGAGTGAATCTCTTCAGCCCAAAGGTGGGAACTGATGCTTCATCTCCTATGAATCTGTGTATTAACCATTAGGCTGTGGCGGAAGCTGAGGAATGAAAGAGCATAACTCGGTCATGTTTTAAAAGAATGTGACTGTCAAAGTGGTGTTTGAGAAGTGCGACTTACCCAGTTCCTGGGAAGCTCCCTTGGAGAAAGGCAGCAGGATACCCAGATTCTCAAACAGCAGAGGTGTGAAAAGGACACCAAGCTGCTCCATCCTGTCAGGACCAAGGTGCTGCTGGGGAGTGGCAGAAGCAGCTTGGCAGGGGTTTGAGGATCTGAGACAGAAACCTGGTTAGCAGTGTGGGTGGTTTTCAGGGCTCAGGCAACATGAGTTTTCGGAATCATGGCTGTGTGCAGACTAAAGTTCACCTGAATTCTCCTTTAAATGCTTAAGTCTTTCTTTATATGTGGCCTGAAGATTCGTATCCATTAAAATTCACAGGGATTAAAATCTAATTATTGTATTGTTGCTAATTCTGAATTTAAAATGCTCTCTCTGGCGGTTAAAAAGAACAGCTAATCATGTCAATCCACTTGTGCATAAATCCATGGAGGTAAGCAGAACTGTTTTGGGGCCTAGTCAGGTGCCTCTGGAGGTATAAGATGCATCTTTTAATACTCCACTTTGATTTGAAGGATTAGAATTTTAATAGCCAAGGGAAAACACCATGAATTTTAACTTTTGAATAAATGACTGAGAGGGAAACCTGAGAATGTGCAAATTGGCAGGGTGCTAGCTAGCTGTGGTAACTGCCATTTGCACAGAGGCGCCCCCTGGTAAAGCCAAAGTAATTTAGCTGTTCATGAAATAGGAACCCATATTTGAGGGTTTCATACTTTTGGCTTTGCCATGGGGAAAGACTATGCACAGAGAAAGTTTTCTATAGAATGATGGGACACAGATTTATATGTGACTTTTTTAAAGTTATATTTTTCCCCCAATTTTAGACCTCAGATAAATTCCATTCAAGATTTATGTTCCATCTGTGAGGAGGAAGTGGTCTTACAACAGACAGAAATAAGATTATTTAGTTTGGAGAAGAAGGTCCCTAGATTACCAGCACTGATTTTGCAAGTACCGGAAACAAATGAGTAATGCAAAGTAGGATGAGGGAAATGGGGAATAGAGCTCAAGGTAGCAACCTAGTACTTCCAGAAGCTACTGACCAAGTCACAAATCAAAGCCTGCATAGCTAAGTCTAAGCGTGGAAGTGGAAACCATACGTACACTGTTTCAAAGTTACAACCACATCACCAGGTACATCTGGTGTACATCGCCAAGGGAACTGCTCTTCAGCATGCTTGCCAAAGCAGCCCACCAGCTGCTTGTGATTTCAAACACACCTTGGGCTAGATTCACCCAGGCTGATGGAGCCCATCATGGCACTAAGGTGACAAACACCGAGGGAGAGCAGGTGGATGTATGTTCGTGTTCATTCTTCTTAATGTAACCCTTTATTGCTGACGTGAAACTTATGCTCACCAAGGACTTCATAGCAGCCAGTGACAGTTACTGAACTGTTACTATTTATAGTTCTTTCCAAAGTCTGAAATAAACCATTTCTCCAGTTGCTATGATCACAGTACCATTTAAGCCAGAGGAACCTGACATTTGGAGGAGCAGGATGCTGTGAATAGGGTAGCTGATTCCCTGCTCATACTGCCCTGTTAAATGACTGGAATACGAATCATGCAGGGAAGGGTCCAATAAGGGTGGAGATTACAGCCTCAGAAATCGTTTTCCTAGTGATCTCAGTCTCACATACAGAGGCTGATAGCATAATCCATGTCTGCTGCACCTGTCTCTCCTAGAAAAGAGACTACTGGAAAAGTGAATACTAGTCCTAGGAAGAGTAATTTCATGCAGGTTAGTTTTCTTTCACACAGATTGTGTACATAAGAAGATTCTTAAAACACAGCTTATGTGTAATGCACAGAACTTTAACATAGAGAAATAATGTCCTTTCATTGCTAGAACTCTTATACTTTAATTGAAAGTAATAAAAACAAGTAGAAAATGTATTTATTATTGCATTTTTTGATTTAATAGAATAGAAAAAGTAAAACTTTCTTTCTTTTGGAATACCGTTATTCATTGTGCACACAGAGCATGTACAATTTAAGGCTGGCAGAAGCAGATAGCTGAAAGAGCCTTCAGCGATAAGGGCAATATTAATACGTTAATGATTTTTATTAATATATTGGAATAACTTACTTCTTTAACATATTCTATAGAGGATAATAAATCTTTTTGTAACTTACAGAACTACATAATGGTGGCAGAGAGGATTTACAGCATCTCTTAACTTTAAGATTTTTTTTTACACAGCACAAGCATTTAATAAAAGTGTTCAGCGAAGCTTATTGACGTTTATTTTTCCCTTTGCTGTACATTTATTAAGTTTGAATATCACATTCACATTAACATCAAACACATAAAATATGGAATAGCTGGAGAGAACAGAAGACATATTTTAGTGCTTTGATGTTGATGCCAAAGTTTTATTTAAGATATTTATATGTAGCCTAAAAAGGATAATAAATTTCATTGAAAGCTCACTATATTACTAGACTTTTTAAAGTCTACAGGGTAGACTGAAAGTACTGAAAAGGGAAAAATAGAAATACTGCTGAACAATCAATCTTGAAAAGCAATGAATGTTATTAGGAAACCACATTTAAGATATCTGTAATTTAAATTTGATTTCTGAAAAGTGGAATGAAACATATATGAGAGTTTCAGATTAGACATAAGAATGGGTTCCATTAGCTTTTTCTGCTTTCTTACATGGGGATCATTTGCTTCAGAGGTGTTGAAAAAAAGACTACTGTGTACAAAGTACTTACTATGAAGTACAGTATGATTTAGTAATGTAATGTATGGTCAAAGGCTGACAAAAACAAAGACAATTCCCTTGACTGAAGTGTTTGCCAGTTTCTACCTACTGCTACCTAGTTGAAATTAAATTCTTCCATAGATTTGTAGCAAGAACATGAGTAACTAAGCAAGAAGGATCATGTACTTGGTAGATTAAATTTATCTCTGCTGTATTTCTGCATTCACAGTTTGTGTGGGGATGAATGACATTAGGTATGAGCAAACTGGATCAGATTAGAAGGTGAGATATCCATCTCAAAGAAAACTGCACCAGAAGATTTTATAAAGAAAAAAATTGGTTTAGCAACTTTTGGCATTAGAAAGTAACCATTTATTGTTAAAAATAACTAATTGTGCAAATTGGAGGTTATCACCTGAACACAAAATTCCATTGCCAAAATGTATACATATACTTTAATGTGAACTCAGGTTTAATTTGTTCTTGATGGCATTCAGTGTAGGGGAAAAAAGAGATGAGAAATTCAGTCAGTGTTTCCCAAATATTAAAAAAAAAATATGCAGACCTACTTTGGATTAAATATCATGCTTTGGCATCTCTTTCTCAGTTTTGTAAAACCTCACAGCTAGACCTAACTTTTTGATTCACTTTAGCTGGGAAACTTTTTCTGTAGGCTTCTGTTTAGATGCTTGAACTTTCATTGATATATTTCAATTGACATTTAGACTCCTAAATAGAATCATAGAATTGTTTAGGTTGGAAAACACCTTTAAGATCATCAAGTCCAACCATTAACGTAGCACTGCCGAGTCCACCACTAAACCATGTCCCCAAGCATCACATCTACATGTCTTTTAAATACCTTCAGGGATGGGGACTCAACCCCTTCCCTGGGCAGCCTGTTCCAATGCCTGACTACCCTTTCAGTGAAGAAGTTTTTCCTAATATCCAACCTAAACCTCCCCTGGTGCAACTTGAGGCCATTTCCTCTTGTCCTATCACTTGCTACTTGGGAGAAGAGACTGACCCCCATCTCACTACAACCTCCTTTCTCTCTAGTTGTAGAGACTGATAAGGTCTCTGAGCCTCCTCTTCTCCAGGCTAAACAACCCCAGCTCCCTCAGCCACTCCTTATAAGACTTGTTCTCTAGACCCTTCACCAGCTTCATTGCCCTTCTCTGGACAAGCTCCAGCACCTCGATGTCCTTCTTGTAGTGAGGGGCCCAAAACTGAACACAGTACTCGAGGTGCAGCCTCACCAGTGCTGAGTACAGGGGGACGATCACTTCCCTAGTCCTGCTGGCCACACTATTTCTGATGCAAGCCAGGATGCTATTGGCCTTCTTGGCCACCTGAGCACACTGCTGGCTCATATTCAGATGACTGTCAACCAACACCCCCAGGTCCTTTTCTGCAGCTTTCGAGACCCTCTTCCCCCAGCCTGTAGCGTTGCATGGGGTTGTTGTGACCCAAATGCAGGACCTGGCACTGAGCCTTCTTGAACCTCATACAATTGGCCTCAGCCCATCGATCCAGCCTGTCCAGGTCCCTCTGTAGAGCCTTCCTACCCTCCAGCAGATCGACACTTCCACCCAACTTGGTGTCGTCTGCAAACTTCCTGAGGGTGCACTCAATCCTGTTGTCCAGATCCTTGATAAAGATGTTGAACAGAGCTGGCCCCAGTGCTGAGCCCTGGGGAACACCACTTGTGACCAGCCACCAACTGGATTTGACTCCATTCACCACCACTCTTTGGGCCCGCCCACCCAGCCAATTTTTTACCCGACAAAGAGTACAGCTGTCCAAGCCATGACCAGCCAGTTCTTCCAGGAGAATGCTGTGGGAAAAATGTGTCAAAGGCCTTGCTAAAGTCCAGGTAGACAACATCCACAGCCTTTCCCTCATCCACTAAGTGGATCATCTTGTCATAGAAGGAGATCATGTTAGTCAAGCAGGACCTGCCTTACATAAACCCATGCTGACTGGGCCTGATCCCCTGGTTGTTCCATACATGCTGCATGATGGCACTCAAGATGATCTGCCCCATGAGCTTTCCTGGCACCGAGGTCAGACTGACAGACCTGTAGTTCCCCAGATTAGCTACCCATATTTCAGTAGCTAATTATCATTAGTATGACTTTGGTTCACATTTCATTTTGGGCAACACCCCCCTTAAAGCAATTGGAAAACTTTGTTCTTGAGGTCCTATGAAAAAAAATTACAAGGAAATCTGAACAAATGCTTTCTTATGTTTATATAATTACTTAATTTCAGGCTATTTTCTTGGTCTTGACATAAGAACTTAAGACTGGTACAAAAAGCCACATTGGAGGGTCTCTGAAGTGCCTCGGTTGAAAGAGCCCTCAGAGTGCAATGCTTGAGCTGGGCATTGCCACAGTGCAGTAGCAGCCTCAGATCACCTATTCTTCCTTCTTTCCATTTCTGCTTTTGGTGTACACTCCTGGGGGACTTCTGACAAGGAGAATCCTTAAATACCTTGTTAGATTGGCTAGGGAGATCCCTTAGTGTCAGGCACTGTTAGCTTAGTGCAGATTCTGGTTCAATACCTCTTAGCATTAAAACCTGAAAAATTCTGACTTCGTGGAAATGTGTAACCTCTCACTAGGAGATAAAGTCAAGGAGAATTTCCTGTTATGACTATGAGAGCAGAACTAATTATGAAACACAAGTTATTGGAAAATCCTTGTTGGCATCAATTTATCTGCTTTGGATCTAGGACAAAAAGCATACTTCAAGGTGCTTCTCTAGTGTTCTGTATAAATATTCCTAAAGGGTATGAGCAGATATTAAAATCTTCTCTGTTCAGGTCTACATTATATCAGATTTTATATCCTACCTTCCAGATAATAATTTTATCAAATACTATCCAATTTATTTTGTTTCAAATGTCATTGAGCTCCCTGCTCAAATTCTACTGCTGCCTATTTAAAAGCTGGATGAGCCCTGCTGTTTAGAAACAAAGGTAATATTCTTAACTACGACAAGAAAGTATTATCATCACTGTAAGTAGCCTTGAATAGGGAATGGCTTAGTAGAGAAAAGTTTGTAAAATCATTATTTAAGCTTGTATAAACAGCATTTTATGATCACTCACATTTGCTGTAATACTACCCGGGTGAAAATGGACCAAAAATGTTACCTTGATCACATTTTGAGATGAACCTTAAGATATTAGACTATGCATTATCTTTTTGTCAACAGCTTTAGAAACAGTTGTTAGCAATACGTATAACCTCTTTTAAATGGTAGCTCCTTAAGGCTGATACGATCACTAAGCCAAAGGATTTTATAATTTACAGATATAGTTAGCAGATGTAGTTAGCAGCACTCTTATAACATTAGCAGTCATACACACCTAATTTCAAATTCTGCCATATGAGATTATATTAAAAGTCTGCTTCTGGCAAGTATAATTTGCATATTAATATACTTTTAAAAAGGGAAAAGGAGATATAAAGTTTTTGCTTTGAAATTGTCCAGAGCTACTGAATTTATTTTGGAGAGACAACCTACATAATTAGCACAATTCAGATGGTCTGGGTTCACTGACAAAGTCCATCTATGCTTTGGATCTCTCCTGCATTGCCTGCTGTCTTTGTCTTTAGTATCTAGTCTCACAGATCTAATACTCAAGATGGAACCCTCTTGACCTAAACTTTTGAGGAGGAAATGATGGAGATCTTTAGAGGATGGATACTTGACTGGATTTTTAATTGGGTCTTTTTCAGTAGCAAGTGGATTAACAATAATATTAACGACTAGTTACCAGTCACACAATGTGCAACCTTTGAATAGCAGCTTATTCAATGAGGTTTTTCTATGGACATGAATTCTCTCACACATGATCTTCTGCAGGTCTAAAAGTTTATTTTCTCATACAATTGATGTGTGTCTGTTCTTAGAAAACTTTTATAAATGAACCATACGTATCTAAATGCAAAAATATAGAAAGGTAAATCAACATGTGTGTATGTACATGTGCACATGTGTGCGCGCGCACACGCACACGCATAAGGCAGAATTAGTGCTTTTAGTTTCTTTGCAACTGAATAAATACTTACTTACCATGAGGATATGGACAATGAGATTTATTCCCCCATAATCCTTTGTGCTTGTTCTCCAGATTTTTATATCAGTTAAATGAATTAATGTTTTTTTCATTTTTTGCCAGCCAAAAGGAGGCAAAGCCTGAAGCAAATAGAATTCAACCTCTTGATAGCTGAAATGGTTGTGGAGTTTCCATCTTTGTGAAAATTAAAAACCGGATTGGACAATATCCTGAGCAACCTGCTGTTGCTGGTTGACCCTGCTTTGAACGGGGGGGGGATGAATTCGATAATGTCAAGAAGTCCCTTCCAAACTCAATTATTCTGTGATTCTGTGAAGTTTTCAGGTTTTTCTTTCCAATGTAGCAAATATACTTATGAGCTATTTCTGATAATGCAGGAAAGGACATAGATAGTTGAAAAGCTGCATGTTGAATAATCGTAACATATTTCCAGAGAAGTCAGTAAACTAAACAAAGTGAAGAATAAAACAGAGGAATGATTCTAATAACTTGCAATAAACTGAAGATTTAAAGAAATAGTTTGGTGGAGTGAGCAATCCAGTTCCCTGCATCCTAAACAACTCTGTTACTGGAAATCATACTGTTCAAATGTCAAATATCTTTATTATAAAAACAAAGGGGAAGTAGACAGAGGCATAATACTGTAAGAAAGCTTTCTGTGGAAGACAAAATATGTAGCTAAATACATACTGGAGTAAATTCCAATAATGAAAGTTAATTGATAACCATTGCCCTCAGATGCTGGCTTAGTGTAAAAACCATCTTTGCCAATTAAAGCTACGGAATCAGATTTAAAACAAAACAAAAAAACCCAACCAACCAACCAATGCCCCCCTTCCTAGAAAATTTGAAGGAACAAAGAACATTTTTGACAGAGAGGGAACTCTTTCCAAAGAAAACATTAGAAATTTCTTGAAATATATGGAGACTGCTCTTTCAGTCCAAATATTAGGCCCAGAGCTGCCAAGTTAATTTGCTTTCTGCCAGTTAGTGATGGATTTATTGTTATGAATTTACTCTTACATTGTGAAAAGAGAGCAAACAGCTGGTACCTCTCTAGTTCCTTCCACAGAAAATATCACTATGAAGATGATACTACCGATAAGCACATGCAAGAGAGTGGGAGTGCTCTGTGGAACAGAATGTTCCAGCAGTGTTTTTTTTCTTAAAAGCTGCAGAATTCAGCTTCCAATCAGAGAGCTTGCCAGAGGTTTTTAGTCATTGTAGAGTCTGAAAATCAATTTAAAGTTATTCTGGTTTTGCTACATTTTGTGGTTTTGTTAAATTAGAAGGTGTTTTGAAGCCCGCTGAAACGATGATGGATAACCTCAGAAGTGATAAAATGAATGTCAGTATCAGCATGTAGGTAGGTAGCCACTGTAGACTAATTAAGCATTCTCATCTGTGTTCTTAACACCACAGCATTCCTTACAATAATTTGTCTAAGTGCACATGTAAAAGTCTTAAGTCTAGATTGAGAAGAGTAGTGCAATTACAGCTCCAAGGACATTTCCTGTTCTTCAAAAGGAGAATGTTAAGGCTGTGAAAAAACTTTTAACAGGTGAATGTAAGAGTTTGAGTGAGTCACATGGCAGTCTTCTTTCAGCATGGAGGTAATTTCCTGAGACTCAACATAAATCATGGGAAGCTCAATTTTCTTAGTTCTTGAAACTTTATAGCTTCGATTATAGATATGATAGAGATTATAAAAATGTAAGACCCAGTTTCTTGAAAGAAATAGTGGAGGCGTGTAAAATTAATGGACTTTTTTTGGATACTTTTGCCTAAATATGCCAATGAGTAGGTAGATCAAAAGACTACAGCCTTCATCATGCTTCTACTAGTTTAGGTAGATGAAAGCTAGATTGGAAGGCAGGCAAGGCAGAGACTTGTCTGTAGAAAACTAAGAGAAACAGCAAAAGGAAAAAAGGCTAAGATACAATAGCAAGAGTTGTAATTCTGGGTCTTTCAGAGTGCCTAGGACCAACCATTTTACTATGCCTTTACTGAGGATGGAGGGCCAGCTCAGTTTTGTGATTGTGATTCTTGTTACTCTGTTTTTCTTTTGGGATACATACGTATGTTGTGCAGCTTCTACTAAGATGAAAAGAGAATGTGGATAAATTCAGGATGTCTGATAGGAACTGAGTGTTAGATTGAGTAGTTTTTGCTGGAAATGTTTAAAAAGGTCGTTACATTCTGCTATTAATATGTACTGCTTTGCTTTGCTGTTTTTCTAGTGTTTCTTCAGTTGCTTAATTTGCTTCATCAGTTCCAAGTGATGTGTTAAATCATTTGACACTGTGCACTATGATAAGATGTTTATCATATACAGAGTTACATGGTATTGATACATAATGTCACAAAAAATGGTATGAATACTTTTTTCAACTAATAAGACCTAATGAGAGATGCTGTGGTTCTTAAACATCCTGAGTAATTAGTCTCCTTTGTGAATGAGATATTTAAATGCCCTATTTGTAATTGATTGCTGAAGGCTTATTTAAAACATGTTTACCCTTTGCTTTTCAGTCACTATTGACTGAACTTACATTAACAAAAAAGAAGTGCAGCAATGGAACTTAAATGTAAATCTCAGCTTGCCACTTTCTTCCCCCTACTTAAGACAAGCATGTGATGACTCAGTGCTGCCTCACTGAAGATCTGAAAAAACAGAAGGAAAACAGATAACTATGTCTCTAAGAATTATATTCTGAAGTGGTGGCGTTACTTGGCTTGTATTTAAAATAAGGAATTTTCTACCAAAACAGGCCCAAGACCTGCCCACTGGGCTAATTTTAAAGACTCAATTTACAAAGCTCCTAATGGGAGTTTTCACACATTATACCTAATATACTCATTATTTTTCTGAATGGTATTTTATTGTATAGTCTTATATTTATGTTTCTTTTTTTTAAAAAAAATCTAGAATAATTCAGGACTCACTTTTCTGTTCATCTATATAAGAGATAATACAATAATCAATACTAAAAGGGACTGATACCATAACAAAAATTTCCTTTTGATTGGAGAATTATTGGAAATGGAGGTTGTTTATTTGTTTTATTGCTGTAATTAAATGTAAAAGATATAAAATGTTAATAATTTCTTTTCCAAGAGTTAGAAGTCCTGCTGCAGAGCCAGAGATGCAGAAAATGTTAGTATTATTTGTATTTACATCTTCAATTCACTTTGAAAATACTAAGGAACTTTTCAGCATAAGAAGGTAGATGTGTGAATAACACCATTTGTGATAAAAATTAATAAGAAACTATTCTTTCAAAAGTTATAGGGGTAACATAAGAAAACACTTGAGAATTCTTTCTGTGCTTATTCCATTAACAAATACATCTTTTTATTCTGAGAACTTAGGGTATTGCTAATTATGTCCTTAAATTGCTCACATCTACAAATGCACCTCTTCATCTTCCATCAGTATAGAATTTTTCTTTTGCTGTTTCTTGCAGGAGGGTAGCAAAGGCTGAAAACGACTGAGGTATGAAATGTGCTTTTCATTGGTTTCAGATAAGTGCCCACTATTTTAGTTTGCAACATTTGCTTAGTATCCATTCTTCTCTCTTTTGAAATCAATAGAAGACAAAGGTGATGTAAATATTTTTTAGCATTTATTCAGCATCTTAATTAACATTCAGGAGTTTCAGCAACGGGTGCCAAATAAATATTTTAGAAGATGTAAATAGTATCCTTTTATGTGAAGTCAGAAGAGCATCTATTAAATAAAAAAATCAATCTTTTTAGTACAGTCAGCATAAGTTTTGTTAGTTCAAAGTCATTATGTTTGATTTAAAAGATGTGAGGCTGCACTGAGTTCTTAGATGCAGTTTTCAAATTTCTCTTTCTTGGTGTTTGAAAAAGTAAATAGGAAACAGCCCATCAGATTGAGTTTAACAAATTGACCTGGTAAATTTTGTTCCATTTCTAGGTCCTTTGCACTGGAATCCAGTAGTGAATGGTGCTGAGCACTGCTCTTCCACTGAAATGGAACCTGAAGAGTCCATATTACTGAATTAATTTCCTTATGAGTTAGAGTTTTGCTGCCACGTTTCCTAGAGCAGCTCCATCTCTCAGCAGAGTTAAACACTTCATATAATGTAATTATAAGTTGTGTTTAATTTAGGTTCTTTTAACTTTTGTTACTATGAAATATCATAAATGTGTGCTTAGTAACTCTTTTGTCTAGTGTGAAAAATCGTAGCCAGAATGTCATGCAAAATTAGCACCACGGACAGCGCTGCCACCACTGCAATTGTTGCTGACCCCAGGACCGTTCGCCTTGGAAGAGACCTCAGCAGCTCTCTAGGCCAACTACTTGCTCAAAATAGACTCAGCTGTGAGGTTAGACCAAGTTGCTCGGGATTTATCCATTCTGATCTTGAAAACTTCCAAAGATGGAGGCTGAACTACCTCCCTGGGGAACCTGTTCCGCTGCTTGACTGTCTTCACAGGACTTGACTGTTCTCATTAATGTCCAGCCTAAGCCTCTCTTGATTCCACTTGTACCTGTTGTCCTTGTCCTCCCATTATGCACCACTGGGAAGAGTTTGGCTCTGTCTGTTTTGGTAACCTCCCTATACATATTGACAAGCTGCTGTTAAGCCTTCTTTTCGGCAGGCTGGAGAAACCCTTTTCTCACAGAAGCTTCTCCTCACAGGGCAAGTGCTCCTGTCCCCTGACCAGCTTGGTGGCCCTCTGCTAAACTTGTACCAGTTTATCAAAGTGTTTCCTCAAATTGGATGCAATACTTTAGCTGTAGTCTAGCAACTGCTGCCTATGGGGGGAAGTCACTTCCCTCAATCTCCTGGCTATGCTGCTTGTAATACAGTCTCGGATGATGTTGGCCTTCTTAGCTGCCAGGGCACCCTGCTGGCTCATGTTCAGCTTGTGCTCTGCCAAGACCCCCACAGCCTTTTCTGCAGAGCTGCTCCCCAGCTAGGCAGTCCCTAGCCTGAACCTCAGACAGGGGTTCTTCATTCCCAGCTGCAGGATAACTCAGAAATTCTGCTGGCTAGCAGAATAAACAACCCCCACAAGATTTCTTCTACAACTGTCTTAAAAAGGAAGTAACTTTAACACAAGTATTTTAATGGGTGGTATTAAATGTTATGAGACAGACGCTCAATCTTTTTGTATTTCTGAAGCTGTAGACTCCATGCAGGAGTGTCTGAATCTTGCAAGGCATCCTGTTGGTGGGCTAAATGAACTCAAAGGAATGCAATGCACCGTGGAGGAATATGCCATGTTTTCTTAATAGCTAACAGGATCATTGTATTAACTGCAGATAAGGAAGACATAAAAGAAAGAGAACCAACTTCCATCTGTTTTCATTCTATGATTTATAACTGAAGGAAAGAGCATAGCATCATCAACCCCAAAACATTGATTTTTTTCCTTTGTTTCCATCTAAAATAACTTAGGTATATGCCCCTTTGCCAAACATTTCTACTACTTTCTTAGCTCAGTATATTCTCAATACCACTTTCTTGTATAAAAAATTAATTATCACCAGCTGTTCTAGCCATTATTTCTCTTGAGTGTATTGTGTAAAAATACAAAATATCTCTAAACTAACATTCAGTGAGTAGATATATTGAAAATATATGCCAAGGAGATCAGGTATTGTGCAAGACTTATAAACAGACCCAAGCTCATGTGAAATAATTTTTTCTTTAAACTATGGTTTTCTAGAGGCATTTAAAAGGAGGGAGCTGATAGCAGTTACCAACCTGAAATAAAATACACCTGTATATGCATTCCAGGAACTTATATTTCAGAGCACTTCTCAGAGGTATATTTCCACTCAAAGGAGAGTATGATTAATATTTTTAAAATGTATAACTCACCAAAGCAAGTTTTAAGAATTCCTTATTCAATACTCTCCATTTGTCATGAATTAACAGGTTCATTTTAGTGTTAGTTATGAGAAAGTTTTTAGGGATCTAAAGTACAAGATGTTGTAGATGACAGTATTACCTGCCTTCTGAATGTGCAGGCTGCTTCAGCTGCAGACATGAAATACTTGTTTTCCACTCATTACCTCAAGTCATCCCACTCAAATCATTCCACTAGAGGACTGCTATCATCAGATCTGCACATTTTACTACATATTCCTGCAGAATGTTTGTCTAAATTAAAAATATATTAGTAGTATTTGCCTTATTTTCCTCTGGGATATGCACACACTCACACACACATGCACAACTCATTTTTCTATTTGCTCACTGTCAATTTACTCCTCCTGTAGTCCACCCCAAACTGGCCTTTGTAATAAGAAAGAAAACTTACTGGTTCTCTGAAAGCAGAAGAGAAGATGCAAAGCGCAAATGCATGTATGAATGAGTGTGTATATGTGAGGCAGGATCAAGGAAAAGCATCCTCTCTACATGTTTGTGTGTGTGTGTGTGCATGTCAGCACATGCATGTGTCCCAGTTTGTGGTGCCACAGCAATAGTATGGACCCATAGTTGCCCTGGTGAACAGGGAAGGGGAAACCCCTGGGGCCCCAAGCCTAATGGATTCAGCCACTCCTTAACACTCACCACTGATGTATAGACTAGGCAGATCAGGACACATGTTCAGACAGATATAGTCATACATATCAATCATTTCACAGGCAGTACGCTGCTGACATGCTTCTGCTTTTCTCCTTTTGCCCCCAGTGTTTTTAGCTGACTAGGAAGCACAATGGCAGATTCTGCAGGACTGGCGAAGTCCTTTCCCAGTTTTCCTGCACTGGTGTCCTGGTTCCAGCTGGAGTAGAGTTAATTTTTCTTCTAGTAGCTGGAATAGTGCTGTGTTTTGGATTCAGCATGACAATAATGTGATAACACACTGATGTTTTAGTTGTTGCTAAGCAGTGTTTATACTAAGTCAAGGACTTTTCACCTTCCAATACTCTGCCAGCAAGGAGGTGCACAAGAAGCTGTGAGGGAGCACAGCCAGGACAGCTGACCCAAACTGGTAAAAGGGCTATTCCATACCATATGACACCATGCTCAGTATATAAACTGGGGGAAGTCGGCTGGGGGGCATCGATCACTGCTCAGGGACTGGCTGGGTGTCAGTTGGCAGGTGGTGAACAGTTGCATCACTTGTTTTTTCTGAGTTCTGTTTCTCCCTCAGTATTATATTTTATTTTATTTCAATCATTAAACCATTCTTATCTCAACCCATGAGTTTTCTTACTTTTACCCTTCTGACTCTCTCCCCCTTCCCACCAGCAGGGAAGCTGAGCAAGCAGCTGTGTGGTGCTTCGTTGCCCGCTGGGATTAAACCACGACAACTGGTGATTCACTAAAGGCAGTGGCTTCATCTCATGAGATTTTACCTTGCTCAGGGGTATGATTTCAGGGCACAGATGTGCTCTATTATCCCTTTATACACTTCCATTCCTAGCACAACAGATAAGATCTGAGGAAAGGGAATCTGTTGTTTGGTGTCTTAAGGAATTAGAGGAATTGGCATTGAAAGCTGCCAGATATAATAACTGTTCTTATGGCTGTACATTATTGTACCTATTACATTAGATATTGCCTAGTCTTCATCTGACCTCAAGATCTGTGCAGTATGAACATGATGTAAAATCATCTTGCATTTTCTCTCTTTATTAGTTCAGGCTGATAGTTTAGTCAGACCAAGAAATTTGGTCTGACTAATTTACTTGTGAAAAAGTTTTCCAGCCTGTCAATCTGCAAAGCAGTATAACTACAAAGCAACTTCACCTTTACCATTCAGAGGAACCCTTCACTCTTAGGATGTATAACTGTACTTTTTAAATATATACAGCATATCCAAGTCTGTCCCACTGCTAATTTTGTACTTGAATTTCAGGCCATTTTGTGAGCGAGGTCTAACATTAAAAGAAATTTGAATTAAAAAATTAATCTTGCTTTGGGCAAGATACTACAGAAGAGGAAAAGTGTGGAAAATCACAGAACAAGCTAGGCGAAACCTTCAAGAAATAATTTGAATGTGGTTAATCTTCATTTTGCTTTTATGCCATAGGCAGATAGATTGGATAATCTGAGATTTGTTCCAGCTTTATGTTCTGTGAGGCACTAAAAATTTTGGAGTAGTGGTCCACAGAAGTCACAAGGACCATTGGTTGGGTAGTATTGGGAAGTTTGTGTATGGAAGATCAGCCTGTGAAATGGAGAGGACATCTTCAAAGGTCTGTAGCACAACCTCTAGGCTTGTTCCTGCAGGTTGCATGCTTTGTTACAGCCAGTGTAGAGCAAAGCTGAGGCTTGACAAATGAGTATCCCCTGCTTTCCTTTGTGCCAAGAGTTTAATATTTTGCCACAGGCAGAATCCCTTAATGTTTTCCCTCAAAGACTTTCATATTGGCTTGGCAGATATTGGTGCATTTCAACAAATCATAAGTTATCTTAATGACAACTTTCTGTAGATCATTTCAGGGTGGTTGGGATTAATTTCTGAAATTCTTTTGAGGATTCTTTTGAAGCACACAGAAAAGTGATTTTTCCAGTGCCTCCCAGGCCTTACAGTACTCTTAGAGATTTACTTTCTCAAATTGGACCCAAAGCAACAGTGATATTACAAAGTAAATGTTCTTTCCATTTAAATATATTTGACATGGGTCTGGTCTCTTCTTTTAACAGTAATCTGTTTCCTGTGATCCAGCAATCCAATCAAGTATGAATCAGAGTCTCACAGTTCCCTATAGTGGCAGCATTGGCCTTCAGGCCTAAACAGAGCTCCCTGCAATTGCCACTATAAAAATACGCTAATAACAAATAAATGAAGTGAGCTACACAGACAACTGCGTTCAATGTTATCAGCAAGTAGGTAGGATGGTTCAAGCTGAGATCTTTGATAGGGTCATCGGTGAAGAGAATTGAAGGATCCTTTTAGACTGCCTCCCTCCAAAACACATTCCTTTTATTTCAAAGGTGCTTTTTGCATATCCATTTTGTGGGTTGTTAACAATTACTATCATTCTTTTCTCTGCTTTAAGCAAAAGTGTGCAAGTCTGGGAAGTAGTCACTATGATGTTAATTTGATTAATGGTTGTAATGTACATTAGCTTCTAATACACAGAAATTAGGAAAGTTCGATATTCCAGAAAGTTACCTGAGAAACTTTAAAAGTAAACTTATATACAGATACACCAATAAATAAAAGGAAACCTATACTTAGATACACCTATACATATGTACATAGAAGTGGTGCAGACTCCTCATCATGCACAGATGGCCTGTGGTACATAGATACATTTGACCTTATCACTTTTTTTTAAAAAAAGTAAGGCTCCTTCATCTCATTTCTGGACTGAGGACATAGATACTGAACTTAGTTAATAAATTGTTGGCAAGAAGAATTAAAAAAAGATTATTTCTCTCAACAGCGTGATTGCTGTTAATGAAAACATTCCTTTAAGCAGACGATACAGAGAAGTAACTCACTAAGAAGTATGCAAATGATAATAAAACCTATCTTTTCCTTTTTACCTTCAATATTTGATAAAATGAGCTTCTTCAAGTGCTACCTGCTTCTGTGTTAAAGAATGCGAGGGCTGCTGCATATTACTACCAGTTGCAACAATCTTTCTGTTAATATTCACTGGATCACTTCTGCAAGCCAGCTACAGCTCATTTCTAAGCAGACACACAATATGCTTTCAATGCCATGACTATACAAGAGCATTAGGTAAAGTTTGAATTCTGGTCTGGATTCATAGCATTTGAGTTCAGGATCAACATGGAGAGAGAAAGCAAGTCCCAAATCACTTATTGAACTGGGATGAATTGCCTTGTAGAGGTGTATGCCTCTATCCATTGATTGTAAAGGCAACCTACCGCTACTAGCATCCTAATTTGAGAGGCTCGGTCAAGTCAAACAGGATGAGCCCAGACCTCCATCTCCACCAGACCCTTTATTCTCTCTGTTCTTTCCCCATTCACTTGTTCTTCACTCGTCTGCAAGAAATGTGGTGGTTAACACAGAGCTACAAAGAGAAACGGTGAAGTTATCACACTCCTGTCCTTGTATTCATCTGTGCAGAAATGAAACACAGTGTAGCCTTTACTGTTAAATACTTTATCCCTGGTATAGATTGCGAGTCTTTAAAAGCTGGACTTCACTTTGCTTGCAAGGGAAATCTCTCTTCCACAATTTAAAAGTGGTTCTGAATATACGGTTCCCAGCATTTGACAATGCCCTTATTGTCATTACTATTCATTGTACCACTAAAGCATCTCTCTGCACAATGCATATAAAGGCAATTAATAGTGCATAAATCTGTAAATGTGACTTTCAGTGATTTCTGATTTATCGTAAGTTTTATGAAACTGGACAGATTTACTTTCGGCAAATATTTTTTAAGGGGAGACACATTTTCAACTTATTCACATATTAACATCTCAGCGTAATATTTAAAAAATGTTCAAATGAGCCATGTGTAAACCTGATATAAACAGAACAGTACTTGATGGATTCAGCTGACATCAGATTGGCAGGAAAGGAGTCTTCTTACTACACTAAAATCTATCAAATGAGGAAAACATCAATTAGTGGTTAAAAATAACAGTCTCTTGGGTCTTTAAGAAATCAGCTTTCAGATACACAACACAGTTTACTCAGGACTGTATGTTTCAGTTAAATTAAAGTGCATGCATCTGTAAGCAACTAGGGTGTGCATGATTATCTTAAGAAGTACACCACAATGGCATTCCATGACTTGTGGTCCTGAGCCAAGTGAACACTTAAAATTGAATCCTATTATCTCCCCATCAGGAAACATCACTCGCCTCAGAACTAGCTTACCACCTTCCTTGTGTGCTGTGCGACCCCCAACTGCTAAGGAACATTGCTATTTAAGAGCTTCACAAAATGCAGAATCATTTTTGCATAAAGAGTATGAACACATGATGAAGTGCATGCTAAACTCAAGTGGCACAGAACTGCATCCTGCCCAAAAAGCAGATTTGTGGGGTGAAGAAACTGGCTCAGGAGACTGGTAGCAGAGTATGGAGCCTTCTGTTCCTTGCCAAAGTCAAATTTATTAACTTGCAGCAGTTCTGACACAAGGGAGAGAGAAAGGATCATCTATTACGTTTATGGACAGAAGCAATGGTGGTGCAGGGTATCTCCATTTTCTTAATCTCCCCTTCAAACCTTCGATTAGATTAACATCTCCTGGCACTGGGCATTGCAAGCAGAGAAGAGGTGAGGAAAGGTGCAGTTATTTCTGCAGTGTAAGAGTTATGTATAGCCATCTCCCAAGGGTTTCATTGGCATGGAGAATTCAATCTTCTGTCTACCATAAGGTGTTGAGACAGTCTGGTGAATTAGAATGATCTGTACTGATTTTACAAATAAACTAGACTCCAGTATGTTTCCTGAGTTTTGCTAAACTAATTAATATTGCTTAAAGAATCTTGACATCAACTGTGCAAGTTAGATAAAAAAAAAGATTTAAAAATCTTTTTAAAAAATAAGAAAAAAAAGTGAGAAAAATTATTTCCTGTTATTTTGCTTCCTTACATACAGATGGATTTTCTTGCATTTGCACTGCAGGAGGATGAGATCTGTGCTATTTACTGTTTTTAATGTAATGAACTAAAACATACACGTTCTGCAAAATATCTTAGAAAATATGTTTATCTTGATGGTAAAACTTTTTTAATACAATTTTCACAATAAGCACTTTTTTTAAAAAAAGTAGAACTAATACTGAACGATTAATTCTTCAAATATTGTTTGCAGATATGCAAATGTATTGAGGTGTAGTTTCATTCTATAAAGCAACCCTTTCTACACGGCACTGCAATTCTGTGCTCCCTTGTACTGTAAGCAAACAACATTTCTCGCTCTGTAAACAAAGAGGAGGAAAAATTTTCAACTTAATCAGAAAACAAATTCAGAACTCTCTTCTTATTGGCTGATATATAAGCTGTAATAGAGGATTTGCTATTTAGTTAACGATTCTGCAAATGATTTGTCATCCAGAATAGAAGCAGATCACCATCTCATAGCTGTATTGACTTTGCGCTGGCAATGATTTTTTGCCACTCAAAGAAGCAAATGTGAATAAACTTGTATGACTGAATGCATAGAAACAGTGCATCTGATGAATAAGATTTTGCATAAGCAAGTTCCTGACCATAATGATCACTTTAAAGAAATGACTGAAGGAATGTTAATTACTGCATGCCTCAGTTATGACTCAATTAGGAGTCTTATTCCTGCTGAATAAGAAATTTATGGAAAAGAACAGAAAACTTGGATTGCCAGATGTCATAAATTAATTCCTTAAAAACTACACATAGGATAAACATTTTGAAATGAGCCTACATGATTTGTGTGCATAAGTCCTAGTGTTAGTGAGTCTTAAGGTGAAATTTTTTGTTTGAACTTTAAGTGACTTAGAAGCTTAACTTCCATGAACTTTTAATGGGATGCTTCCAGTGATAGCATTTTTCTCTGCTTTTTCTTTCTACTGTATGGCTATATAAGAACGAAGTCATATGTATTATTTGCAAACTCAGGTTCATAACAAGAGAACAAAATCACTTAAACCCCTTAGAGTTAAAATATCTTCTTAAAATCATGCTCTACAATAAGAATCTTTCTCCCTGCTCAGTTTAAGGGGCTGGATAACGAGCAGATTACCCTGGGCCATGGTAAGTTTTTACAACATCACCTTTCTTCATGTCTGCTTGTCTAAACTGAAACACTCTCTTCTTGTTTATCTGTCCCTCATTGCCTGTGATTTGATATTGTGATGTATGATAAAAGATTAAGTAATCCCAATGCTTCAGATATTTCTTATTAACATCCTTGATGTATATTTTAAGCTTTAATGTTTCAGCTTTAAGTTGCTTTTTTCTCTTACAGACACTGTGATGTTCAAATCTCATAACACTTCTGAATCACATGCATGTTTAGTAATGTAACTGTAATAATTTAATCACAGCTAGCTGTACAACTTAAACATGATGGAGAGAAACAACTGATGAACATGACAGGGTGACATCACTGCACCTCCTGTTAGCTTCAATGAACTTTCAGGCTGCATCACAGTCTCCTGCATTGTGCAGGTATGTTGACCTTGTTAGTTAGGCCTACACTTGTTTCTGAGCTTGAATGCGATTTAAAAATTGAATCTTAAACTCTTGCTGTCTGCAGTTTGATGCTCTGTAGCAAAATGCTGGAAGGGGATCAGCTTTCCAAAGCTGGGCATGGACTTGTCCCTGTTAGCAGCCCTGACAATGGGTCAGATGGAAAATGTTGATATCTAACAGCTGGCAGACTAAAAGGAACAGGTTTTTACACTTCTCAGAAAGAGCTCAGTCAAACCCATTAGCTTCAATCACCATTTAAGCTGCTTCTTACTGGCTACATCTTACAGGCATTTGTTAGGTGCTACCTGACCATGTCTTAGTCTGGAAACAGCAATGCTGGGTCAGGAGACTTCCCAGGCCAGGCCCGTAGAAACAGACCTGAACCAAGTATGATAAATGAACAAGCTGAGAAGCGTGCAGTGATATTTTCACTTTTTTAAATAAAGATCCACACATTCAATGTATTTAGGCACTTCAAAAGACAGAGAAGCATCTTCATGGCACTAAATCAGGGGCTAAATGAACAGATGGACTTCTGTGTTTCAATGATCAGAACTGCAGTGTCTTACATTTAAATGCCTTCACATCTAGTGGATTCCTCTGTCCCAGGCAAGCTTTCCACCGGGCTTCTCAAAATAGGATGCACAGGAAACAGCAATGATGTGAGCTGAGAAGTGCAGGCATGATGCAGAAGTGCTTGGCAGGATGAGAAGTTTGTGTTTCTGCCCTATCAGAAATGTAGGGAGAATTGAACAAAGGTTCCTACTGATGGCTTCTAGCATTTGGAAAAACATATCTAATGCATTGCAAGATATTTGTGCTGTTTATAAAGCAAGTTTTTATACGTCTTAAAATGATGTGCTGTGAGTGCCACAGCACTTTTGAAAACCCCATTACTCACTCATCTTTGGGTATCTTTGGAACCTTTACAGAAGTGAACTAAGTAATTTTCAAAAGAAAGATCATGTAGCACCATCTGCCAAATTCCTGATTGTGAGGTTTTGTTGTTTCTTTTTTTTTTTTTTTTTTTTTTTTTGGAACACGCTACATTGCTTCTGCACTGCAGCTGATTGTGATAGGAAGTTGAGAAATATAGAAAGTTGAAAAGTACTGTCAAGGGAAGAAATAGGATATCATAGGGATGCTATGCCTAGACCTATATTGTGACAGATCAAAATCATTAATGTGACATGCCAAGACATACACGTAAGGACAAGATCCAGAAATCTCTGCCAAGATCTAGCACTTTACCAGCTGGAGGTGACTAAAGAGAAAAAAGATCTAGCAGATACACTGTTATCAAAAGCCATTTGTATAATGCTGTCATGTGCGCGTATGTGTGTTGAAGTATAGTCAATGGCTGGTTTAAGTAAAAACAGTAGAACGTGGGATGTGCTGCTGTCATAGATGATTTTGGCATGGCCATGTGTCCAGTTCTGGTCACCTGTGTCAAAAAAGATGAATTCAGAGACAACATCAGAGCTGGGGTATTGGGGTGGTCAGTTGAGTACAGAGCCTCCTACAGATCAGGAGACAGTGCCTTCTTGCTTACTGCAGAAAAAGGTAGCTGAGGGGGGAACACAATGCTGCTAAAAACACATAATAGGTATAAAGGAAAGGGTAAATAATTATTTGAACAAAAGGATAATATAGGCTAAAGAACAAGTGAATATAAACTGTCTATGAATAAATCTAGTCTGAAAGTTGTGTTTCTAACCATCTGAATAATCAGAATGAATAATCAGAAGAATATGAAACAAACCCAAAGCCCAAACTTCCTACTTTAAAATGTAGGCTAAATTGTTATGATAGTGGTTGGATCCGACATTAAAGTACTGGGTCTTACAATCAATGCATCCAGTGTTTCTTAATGGGCACCCTGGGCACTTCTGTGAAACCATCTGACTATCAAATAACCACGGCCAACATCACACCTGAGTGATCTTGAGCTTCATCAGCCCTTGGAAACACTAACAGCAGCATCCTCCTGTAAGGATATAATAGGGCAGATCCACTCAAAGAATGAAGTAAGACACCTGGATTCCCTACTGCAAGAGAACAGAAAACAAACTTCACCAGGTAGATTTACCAGTGCTATAGCACTGTCTGTTAATAAAATCATACATACCATTGCAACAAATATCTGAAAACATACATCAAATGGAAGTGTATTTATGTTTTAATACATACAGCCAAACCAAACTCTTATTAAATATTTGTGTTTTTTTTTCCATAATATTACTGGCATGAAAAGAAGTCTTTAGAAATGTACACAATTTTGATACTGAAATAGCACCATTGTATAATTAGACACAGCTATTACATACTTTGTAGCTTATATGACTGCCTACCATAATTATAAAGTGACTTAACTATTAAGGATTAAACATTAATGGTTACTTTAGGGGCCATATTTCACCATTTTGACACTGTTCATAGAAATTCTCCTTCTTATGAGAATTCAAATGTAGAATCATAGAATAACAGGTTGCAAGGGACCTCAAATGTAAAATTATTGCATTCTCACAAATAGGAATAAAACACACAACTTCTCTTCCTGTGGTTTCGTTTCATATTCCTCTGACAGGAGGTTTAAAGTATGTATATATGCATTGTATGTATTGTATCTAAAGTATGTATTGTATCTAAAGTATGTATATATAAATGTATTACAAATTTACAGGCTATCAGATATAAAACATTTGTCTGATCATCCTAACTGGCTGCTGCACTGGTTCCCATGGTGGATTTTTAAATCTATTTACATCCAAATAGAATTCTTTAAAAAGTCACGAGAAAATGTACTGTAGAGAAACAGGCATAAATAGCAGAGCTATACACTAGAAAACCCCACGTTTTTTCCATTTCTAGTTGCCTTGGTCATTTTCATAGACTTGATTAGTCATAGATACCCTTTTTTGTTGTTCCATCTGCTCTCTATAGGTTAAAAATGAAGAATCTATATAAAGTCTGGAAAGATTGTAGGGTTTTTGCTGTTGGATAAATTAGTTTCCTTCTTTTTAAGTTTTCTGACTGGGTTCTAATTTTGCTTATCTATTTCTGATCTGTTGCATCTGTTTATTTATCACCCCTGTTTCTTTTTCCAAAACTACAAAAAAGAAAATTATATTGCCTTATAAAAGGACACCAGACATGTTACTGCCTGAGCTTTCCATAGCTAGATAAATTTAATGCTACATTGTTTACTATCCTTCCACAGTAGGAAAGGTATTCACACTGTGTGGCTTATTAAACAACATTGCCATCATGCATGATATCACATTATAGTGGGCTGACATAAGAAACTCTAAGCAGAATGAGCCATTGACAGATTTTAGGCACAGACCTAAACACAGTCAATAAAATCACATCAGAAATAAGAAAAGAGTCAGTATAAACTCTAAGATAGCAATGCCTGGTCGTTATTGCCTTGAGCTCTCTATTAGGATTTCTGCAGTAATCTGATGGCTGAGCAAACTCAGTCTCTGCATCTCAATCTATGTCAACATGTCATGCCACATAAAACTTGCTTATCCCTATATGTACAGAAGAAGATATTCTGAAAATGCATGGGTAAAAGATATCTCTTTCCCCTTATATACCCTTATTTTTCTTGTATAGTTAATATTGGCGTGCTTCCTGCTTTCTCTCTGAAGCTCAAATTAGGGCAAAACTTAAGCAATCCTGAGAGAAGACGTTGAGTGTCACCAAGGTGGTGATCCATCCATAGCTAGTATTGTGAAATCCTCATCTGCAATGTTGCTTATTGTCCCATGCCAGGGATGAATGCTCTAGGGTCATGTTAAAGGTCATGTCATTGCCTCTGGTTCACAGCTCTCTATTTTAGTCATGATTATCACAGTCAGCTATAATGACACCAGTTCAGTCAAAAGCAGGACTTGAGTAGATCTGCCTGTCTTTAGGAACTATTCTGCATTTATCTCTGTGTGCCTTCTGAGAATCCACGTATGCATCCCAGAAGAAGTCAGTCCATTCTCCTCCAAGTCTGCTGGAATACAGTTAAAAGAGGCATGTTCCCCCAGGAACATGAGATTTATCAGAGGTGGAGCAGTTCCGCTCCTAATTACAAGCATATATACGTATGCATATGTATACACATGAATGGAATAAATTTGGAAGAAATAAATACAGAAACATGCATAAATATACATATATCAGTACAACATTGATATTCATTAGTACTTTCCTTTTCTCTGTAAGGAAGAAACTGTTTGTTTTGGCCTGCTGGCTTCATTTTTACTTCCTAACAGAAAATAAACAATAGTTTGGGTCTCCAGTGTTATTTTTTGTGCAGTGGTTTCTTTTCTGAGTAGGAAGACTGAGTAAGAGCTCTGCTAAGCACCTCAATACAGTGCAGATGAAACAGTTTCTGATGTGCTTATTATTTCTGTGGCCTATTCAATGTTGTTTACATTTTCCTCATTCTGTGCCTTGAGTGATAAGCAATACTGAATGAGGCGCCAGAGCCTCACTGCCCTGAGGGGAGAACAGGTAGTTTTCTGCTTCCACAAATTCTTCATTAAAGTATATACACAAGCCTCATTCTGTAATATAGAGCCTGATTCACAATGGGTTTCCACTATTTCTTTGAAAGACTTTTGCAGTTCTATGGGTGATAACTGAAGGCTAATGTACTTATTAACCAGACATAAAAAAAAAGATAATAAGGGCTCATCATATTTTTGTCATAGACAAAAGTCATAAAGTCACGGACCCAGAGAACAAGAAAACAATGCCTGGAATAGCAAGATGTTTGTTTTGTTATTAGACCAAGACGGCATGTACCAGATATTAAAAAAAGACATCTATAAGATCCTAAGAAAAAGGAAAAACAGAACAGAATTTCAAGTCACAGCACAAAATGTAGAATAAAAGGTGATAAATTTACATCAATGTTTTATTGGAAAGTTACTGTGCCCACCTAACCAGTTTTCCTACATAACTGTAACCTTGCTTGCCTATTTTTAAAAAGCAATTTACCTCCACAGACTGCTGATTTCCTTTTGAAAGGACATTTATAAGAGTGTTTGTTTGAAATTAAAAACTAATAAAGTCTGCAGTCCACTGGGAAAATCCCTAGAGTCCCTAGGCAGTCTGTGATCTCATATCTACAGCTCTCCTGGGATAGCTGGGCTGGCCCCAAACACCAGCCAGGAGGACCCTAGCTAAGGGTCTATACAGTCCGGGAATGTGAACAAAGGTCTCTGAAGGAAATACAGAGACACTCAGCATTTAGTCATGCTACACTGTTCAGGAAGGTGGAATCAATCACCAGGATTCTCATATTCTTTGTGTTTGGTTGTTTGCCTATTTTGCTGTTTTCCTAAAGTGCATTTGTTTTATTAAAATCATATCTTGCAGTCAAATCAATATGCATTCAGTCTATTAAAGGTTAACACGTAAAATGGTAAACATATGTTACACATGAGAGGTCACTTGTAAATTCCTGAAGCTTCAAGTACATATCTAGCCCGTGCAAATTAAAATGGTGGAGTAAATCTAATGACAGCTAGAGGCAAGAATATTGAGCCAGTACGTTTTCTTAAAGGAACTTTGAGATGATATATATTTTTTAAAAAAATATTCTGTATGTACTTGAAGCTTTTCGCAATACAATTATAAGTAATAAACATGCATTTATTTGGATCATGTTGTAGTAATGTAAATTCAGGGGAACATATCAGTAAGGAAGTAGTATTGTTCCTTGCGTATTTTGGAAATGCTTGGACCCTGAATGGTCTTTGAGGCAATCTGAGGCAAAGAAAAGGAAAATGGAGTACTATAACCAGTCAGAGTTTCTGTGTTCATATTAAGATACTATCAATCAGTCTTGTTTCTCCATCACAAGGATGCAGAAAGTGCGGGATGACTAGATGCAACCCAGACAGATTGAGACATTTTTCAGGGCTTAACTCAGTGGAAAGGCTCCTATTTACACCAGTAAATTGAAAATCACTACAATTGGGGGTGTTAACGAATTCCACAAAACAATCCAAAAGGCCAAGCTTTCAGGCTTAGAAAGATCAGTACTGGCCTAAATGCAAAAAGGGGCACAAAGGAAATTTCAAAGCAAAGTCGAGAGCTTCTCACTGAGGTCTGATAATTACTGATCTCTGTATTATATAAACCAAATTGCTCGACAGAGAAGAATCAGAGCATTAAAAATGAATGCCTCAGTTAGGGTGTTTCAGCATCTGTTCATATCCAGACATGTTCCAAGTTATCTCCAGGAATGAAATAGAATAATTGGGTCAGATCCCAGCCACTCATTTGCCTAAACTAAAAGAGAGGAAAGAACTAGCAGCCTTTATCATCATCCAGATCTGGATATTCAAGAGAGCAGTTAGACCTTTTCCATCAATTTCCTCTTAATTTAGTTACCAGCCAAAGGTTTTTCTAGTGCAGAACGTTATTATGTTTAACACCTGCTGTGTTATTGCACAATTTTCTTTATGCTGACATTAAAACAGAGAGAGGAGAGTGAGTGATTATGTTCTAAGATACAAGCTATACTTTTGAAGATTTACTTCGCGGCAATTAAAAAAAAATGAACATATCTGCATGTTTGCCTTTCTCCATACTGAAGTGAGGAATACTCCACTCAGTGCCTTCTTATTTTTTATGCTTATTATCTACCTCCACAACCTGTGGAAGTTCTGCACTGCAAATTACTTTGATGCAACAAAAAACCAATTGTGGCAGTGTTACAGCTGTAATGGCAAGACCTAAAACCTGTAGTTATGGATAACTACTTTAACTACCACACAGGCCTAAACTTGGCAGTGTTTTCTAAAAAGGCAACGAAGCCCCAGCAATGGAATAATCTGCCTGGCTGGCTTCTGAGAGGCCCTTTTGTGACACAGTCAGCTGTGTGGTCCCCAGCTTGTGGGGGACTTGTGGACAGGTCATCTGACAGATGGCTTTGGGCTGTGGGCCAAAGCAGGTGAGCGGTCAGAAGACCACTCAACTTTCCAGATCTGCTGGGATGCTGGTTTATATAGCCCCTGCCCAGGGTTCTGCCAGAATAGTTCTGCAAAACATTTCCATTTCACCTAATACAGACACAGTTCACTTTGTCTTACAAGCTCTAAGTAGGCTACATGAGACATAAACCTTCCTCCAATGTACATGTTAGATATCAGTATCTGTAAGTGTACCAACTAATGAAGCATTTCTGGCAGGAGGTGCCGAGTGGATGCGCGAAACGAGAAGATGCTCAGTGTTGGTCTGCCAGCAAAGAGGAACACGGGTTCTCGTTATTGTGGGCATATAGGGATGTGACTTATCTCAGACATTCACCTGCAGTGGACACCAAAGCAAGCACCAGTGTACATTAATGGAACGCTGATGAGATGCTGTGTATGCTGCCAGGATAAGCTATAGTCATGAGAAATTATACCATTAGCTGGTGAAGTGTGGATGAGGATGCAGACAGCAGGGAGGAGAGAAGATTTTTCCTGTTTTATCATGCCTACAATGGTGTTTTATATAAACACACAGGTGAAAGCTATAGAGTTAGAACACAGCTTGTTTGTTCATCAGTGTAAGGGTTGTACATCTGATAGCTGCATCTGCCACTTCTGGCCTCCATCAGCAGTTTGAAGGGTGAAAGATGTCTGATTGAATTAAAATGCTATTTATCTTTAAAACACAACTTTTGGAAGGCTTTTCTAGGGAGGCAGTTGATGAAGAGTCCTTGTTCAGCTACTTGTTCAGCGACTGCCACCAGGTTAGTGTTTCAAGTGTAGTCAACCATTTTTCAGTGTTTGAGGTTGCAACCATTTATTACTGCTACATATAAAGAAGGTTTGCTTACAAGTCTGGATATAACTTGCGGAAAAAAATGATTGTAACACTTTTGAATGGTGGTGGTGAGAAAACAAAGAAACAAAGGGAAACACTCAGTGAAGTTCTGTCACCCTGTCAGAAATATTCTTTTTTTTTTTTCCTTAATTAGTCTGAAAAGCTGTTAAGCCTTTGCCTTTTTTCTAAGATTAGAGCTATCAAATGAGCTAGCATTTTAATCTTCTATAGTCTATTTATAATCTATAATCTTCTACAGTGAACCTAGAAGGTTAATGCTTAGTATTACTTAAAATTCATATGAATACTTCCAACCAGCTGTAGGATGTAGTAAAGGGATTTATGAATTAAAGGATGATTGACGCTATAAGAAGCTCTTGCTGACTTTACAAGGCAATTCACTCATTTTTCAGTTAATTTCATAGTTTATTATATCCGAGATATATTCCATTTAATTTTCCTTTTTCTTTAAGTAAAAGGGGTACTGGCACTACAGTGTTAATTGTTTAATATTATGGTTAGATTATTGGGTTGATTAAATTGGATTAGTTAGATTACTGGCTCAGAAGCATGCTATCATGCATCTTATGTTCCTTCTGCTTTGGAATATTTTAGAGTTTGCAGCATTAACATTTTAGAAACCCCATCCATACAGAGGTGTATTTGGAGGTTGTTATTGTAAGCTTAAAACAATAACTTAAAATAATAACTTAAAATAAGTTCCTTAAAGTTTGGCCAGAAGGATCCGGGACTGATTGTTTGGTACAGCTAATATTTTTTTTCCCCTTTGATAGGAAGTACTTGTTACAAACATAACTTAGTTCCAAAATGTAATGCAGGGAAAAACAAGACCATATTTTGGTACCATCTTTCCCCCTGTCCTGGTTTCAGCTGGGATAGAGTTAATTTTCTTCTTAGTAGCTGGTGGAATGCTGTGTTTTGGATTTAGGATGAGAATAATGTTGATAATGCACTGATGTTTTGGTTCTTGCTGAGCAGAGTTTACACTAGTCAAGGACTTTTCAGCTTCTTGTGCTCTGCCAGGTGCATAAGAAGCTGGGAGGGAGCATAGCTAGGACAGCTGACCCAGACTGGCCAAAGGGCTATTCCATACCATATGACATCATGCTCAGTATATAAGCTGGGGGAAGAAGAAGGAAGGGGGGGGACATTGGGCGTGATGGCGTTTGTCTTCCCAAGTAACCATTATGCGTGATGGAGCCCTGCTTTCCTGAGGATGGCTGAACACCTGCCTGCCGATGGGAAGTAGTGAATGAATTCCTTGCTTTGCTTTGCTTGTGCGCATGGCTTTTGCTTTACCCATTAAACTGTCTTTATCTCAACCCGTGAGTTTTCTCACTTTTACCCTTCTGATTCTCTCCCCCATCCCACCGGGGGGGAGTGAGCGAGTGGCTGTGGGGTGCCTAGTTGCTGGCTGGGGTTAAACCACGACACCCCCAAAGTAGTTTAAGTAGTTTGCAACGGAGATCTATCAGTAGTTTCTGCAGTGCCAGCTCCACCACCTGAGGGAGACCTGACAACAGTTCTCTTTCTGTGTCGCCAGCTGGTCTTTGCTGAGTGATGAACAGCCACATGTTCTCCACTCCTCTGCCTGTCCCTTCCTGCACCACACAGAACTAGCACCATCACTAGATATTCATGTTTCTGTGCAAGGTCTTTCCTCATTTTAGCAGATATTAGGAATTCTAATCCTCTTTCTCATTGTCCTTAAGAAAAGACACCACCTATTTCTCTTGACTTCTGGTTTGTGAGGATCCCTATTGAACAGTTGTCTGAACTTTCACTGGGAGCTGGCTGTCTCCATCTCTGCTGCTGGATTCCCAGACTGGTGACGGTTTGTTTTCCCAGAGCAGCCAGTATCATACTCATGAATCATTTGTTCCTTCAGTGACTCTGATACTGACCATATAGCTTTACAATAAGCAATGACAAACTTTCCTGTTTACATCAAAGCTTCTGGTCACTTAACCCTTTGCCTGACTTCATCAGTTCATGAAGACCAGATGGGTTCTGTGGCAAACCCTGTGGCAGCAGGCTCTCAGGGAAACCTGTACTCTACAGAAAAAGCTTCAGCTCTACCTCTGGCCTTTTTCTCCCTAACTTTTAACACTATTCTTTTATTACCTCCAGGCTCTCAGTGGTTATTCACGTATTCACACACCTCCCTGTTCAAATAAAGGTAAAAGAAGAACAGTTTACCTTGGATACATCTTTCTTGCCATAGCAATTCATAACTGCTCTCACCACTGAAGCCTAGCAATGAGCTTCCAGGAAGAACCTGCCACTGGTCAGTGAGCCGCAAGTGCAATCTGTGCTAGTCCATGTGGCCACTAACTCATTTTTCTGTTTTTTTTCCTTCAGAAGGTTTGTACTTTTGCTATACTAAGTGTCATTCCTGATGACCGTCTTCCATATCTTGCTTGAATTTTGCAGAACCCATGACGAGAACCCTATGTCATATCTGAAGCTCTGCTTGAGTGGAAAGCACTCTGAATTTTAACAAATGTTCCCCACTCCAACAGTAGAATTTCCACAATCCCAGCGCCATAAACTACATCTTATTTTTCTGAGTTACTTTTCTTTATTGTGAAAGCTATCTTTTTGGCGGGGGCGGGGATTACTTCTACATGCAGCCATTTTGTCTCCTCTTCCCACATTTTTGTACTGCTGTCATTCATTTTACTGTCTCGTCCTTGTTACGGGTGCTGTACAGGCCTGCCAAGCTTCACAGCACCTGTATGAACTCATGCTTTTGGGACCTATTTCTCATTTTGGCACATCTATTTTCTTAGCAGTGCAACAGCTTCTCCTCTCTTTGTCTTGCAATCCTGACCCCAGAGTAGCTGTGTGACGTTGTGCCATGTCCAAACACCTGCTGGAGGGCATGTCCCCTGGGCCACAGCTGGGAGCCACAGGTCTCTCCTGTGATGGGACTCAGTACACTTGGCAGTGTCCTTATTATGTCATTTATAAGAACACCATACACAAGATGCATCTTTCCGTCACCTAAACTGGCATGTGGAATCTTAGATATCTGTATGACAGGCCCTCTCTGATATTTTCCTAAATGGGGCTTAATTACTGTGTCAAGGGAAACCTTTAAGGACCATAAAGCTTGGAATCGCGCTGTCAAATCCATGGCTTTTGCTTGAACCTAGAAACTTTGCACATTCCCTATGTATACATGAAACCCATAGTCACAGTTTAGAGAAGCAGCCCAGTTGCTGGCAGGATGGAAAGCCCTAACTCTAGGCTGCAGCTAACTCCCAAGGGTACAAACATAAAGGCTGATCCCTCCAGCACCCAGCGCTAGAGTAGAGCCAGTCTTTGCATGAGATGAACTTCACAGCAACCATAGCCAGCCTTATGGCTGGGAACTATGGCTGGGAAAGCAAACCTTACCATTGCTCTCTGAAAGCACCAGAAAAAAAAAATGTCTGGTTTCTTCACAGTTGGGGATTTCAGCTATACTTTTCCCCCTTTTCTTTCTGTCCTTGTTTAATCTCTGGGGGGAAGGAGAAGGGAGGCATTTGGGCAGGAAAGCCAACAACCAGTCCTTCCAACATCACATCTCACACCCCTTAGTCCTGTCCCCACCAGCTCTGAGAAGGTGCTGAGGAAGATCAGGTGGGGATCTTCTCAGCACCCAGCCATCCCTTTCAATGCATCCAGACTTGCCTGGTCTAGGCCAGTTGCCTTTCAGTCACAGCTGCTGCAGTCTGAGTTCACACTGAGCTGTTGGGTTGTAATGGAAACCTGGTCTCCCTTCAACCTAAGGCTGCTTGGTAAAGGAGAAAGAGACAGGACCTCATACTGCTTCCCAAAGCTGATTCAACTCATCCTGCATATTAGGCATCCCCAGCAAGGTGCTCTTGTACAGTAAAAAAATCAAGTCAAACAAACAAAGCCTGAAAGATTAAGCTGTTTCTGTTGCAAGAATTACTATTCCTCTCCCTACCTTAAACAGGTGGAAGAGCTTGCATGTTTTTTTCTTGGGCACATCAGACTCAGAAAACTTATTTGTGTTAAGCTTTGTCTGACTCATCAGCTTCAGAGCCCTGTTTTCCATCAAGTGCATTTTTGTGGATGAGGTGGAGAGAAGGTGCTGTTACGGGTGGAAATTCATTCCTTGCAATGACAACCTTCCCAGCATCTGTTGCGCATTCTTCCTCCTTTTTATTTTTGCTCACATTAAGACTTTGAATTTCTACTGCAACCCATAATCTCATTAGTTAAACAAAAATGCATGTTCTGTCATATGACAGGTTTTTAACTCTGGAATATGTTCTTAACTTGATTAAATTGGCTTTAGCTGTGTAACCCCCATTAACATTAATGGCAGCCACATATCTGAAGCTCTGAATATGAACTTGAGAATAAATCATTAAAATGCAATTGTTTAACTTTTATTGCCCTGCATGTCAGGGATATCATTTGGAGAGAGTATTGGAGTCTTGCATGTAACTGAACAGGTGATTAAATCCCTCTCTTGATATTTTCCATTAAGATGAACTTTTTTTCAGATTCTCTATATGCTAAATAGTTTTGCCTTGTAAAAAAATATGTTAAATCTTTAACTAAATAGACGCGGACAGATATAAATGGCTATACGTGTTCAATGTTTCCACAGCCTTAAAATTGAGTTAGCATAACAACTTTTTTTTAAAAATGAAAAACTTAAAAATCTTAAAGTTGTTTCCAGATCTCTAAATGGCCTCATAATGAATAACTATATACATGTCTTTTTTTCAAAACTATTTTTTCCGTGTTAAGAAATGGCCTTTTTTGCAGAAAACACTTTGTTGCAAAGCCTAGACTAGATTTGCACTTCGCTGAATACATTTTTGTACCATTGAGCAGTCAAACTGCGTTGATGTATAAGAAAATAACATTTATTGTAGCTCTGAATTTAAATAATTCTGTAAATAATAAATTAACTCCATGGGTACAAAACACTTCATATCAAAGAGCTGGTCAAACATAAAGGTTTACAGTTCATGATTTCTGCAAGTTCATACTAAAATCAAAGAGATTAAAAATCTGCTCCAAAACCCTACTGAAGTCAGTGAAAGGTGCCCACTGACATTAGTAGGAGTTGGATAGAGCCCACCACGGGAAAAAAAATCAATAGGCTTTGAACGTGCCGAGTTCATACACAGGGCACATCCACATCTTGCAAAATGAGACATTTGACTTCCTCCAGCACATATAGGAGATATTGTTTGGATTTTAATTTAATCCCTTGTTGATTATTCATTGGTTCAACGTTGAGGAGTGGATAGAATACTAAACCAGATACTTTTAAAGCCATATAAAATGTTAGCTACTTTTAAATGTGTGTTCAAACTTAGATAAAACATACTGTACATAGAAGCACACTGCCCACACACACACTCGTTCTCTTTCTGCGTTTGTATACGTTCATATACATATATATCTATATAAGTATCTGAGAGAAAAAGAGAGGCTCTTTAAAACATGAAAAATTTCTATAACAATTTTACATCAGAAATTACTCTTTTTGTCTGATTCTGTTTTGGGTGAATGAGTACCACAAGTATCTATAGGTCTGGATAGAAAAATAGTTACAGGAACACAGCAGGCTGGAGAGAGGAAAAATGCACACTGAGAAGGTAGTGTGGGAAAGTTTCCCAATGACTGATAACCTCTGGAGTCTGTTGAGTCTGCAAGAACTGATAAACTCAGAACACCATGAGTCTGTCAAACCCTTGCAAAGCCATAAGCACGCACCAGTGTCAACAGCTCACAGCTGTGATCCCTGTCTGCCTCAACTCAGTCCCTAAACAGGAAAAGGGAATTTACAGCATTTGGGTGTCTATATGATCAGGCTAAACCAATATTTTTCATTTTTTTGATAACTGAATACTAAGACATTAATGTTTCAGTATTCCAGCAATCCTGCTTTCATGTTAGAATGTTTGAGTTTTGTACCTTTGGTTTTCATATAGGAGTTTCATTCCTGGTATGGCTAGGGTCAAGCTTTACTTTCTGTTAAATGCTTGCCAAGCAGCACTGAAATAAGCAGTTTTGTTGTTGATTGACATTTGGTATTTATTTTATGTTTGGTTCTGAAATAAGCAGATATGATATCTCCTGGCCACAGAAAGCATCAGGATGCATGTGGCATACTCAGCAGTGATGTCCTTCACCTTCCTTCTGCTATTTCTTGGGAAAAATCATCAAGGCAAGAGAAAAGAAGAGGTAATGGTTTCCCAAGGGTGATAAACTCTGCATGAGTAGGTTTAACTATAGGCAAACTGTAGATAGCTTTGTCTGTTATAGGGCTAGGTTTAACTACAGGCAAACTGTAGATAGCTCCCTGTGTTATATTTGATCTAAACCCAAATCTATGTTAGTAAAGTACTAGACTTACGCTGCAGTCTGAGGTCTTGAGCATCAATGAGGGTAAAGGCTTGAATACACATCAAACATTGTGTAAAGAGGCAATGTTATAGATTCATGACATGGGTGTTGACTTTTGTACTACTTGGTTTTCAGAGGATTAAATTTAGCTGTTCATTCACAATGAGAGGGCTTGAGGACTCACTGAGCAACCTAATGTTAATCTGTGCATTAAGAAATATTTTTAATAAACTTAGACAGACACTTGCAGGGCAAAAGGGGAGAGATTAAAATTGCTATGGTAAAGTTAATCTTGGCATTTCCTACCTTCTCAGTATTTTATTTTGTATCACGATTTTTTTCCCAGTGTATGGAACACCGGGGAAGTGTTGCATAAAACTGAGAATAAATAAGACGGAAACAGGTTCAGACAAAGCAGTCTGTTGCCCTTGCCAGAGATGGTACATGGTTTCTCTAAAACATTAAAAACAATCTGAATCTTGTGAGCTTGAGAAGATGTAGTACAATGAAGACTTTTTATGGTATGTGATTTATAATGTTTTATAACGGTTCTGAGAGCAGTGTGATCTCACAGGAAAGCCATTTAAGGCAGGAGGATTACACCAGTGAAAAGTGCTAAGTGAAAAACACAGCAGGAGCGCAAACTAGGAGAAATCCCCTGAATAAGGAGTGGAGAAGAGCATTCACTTAATACATTTGCATTGAGCAGCAGTATGAATCTGTTGGGAATAGAACTAGGAGGGTAAAAGGGATCCATGTTCATTAAAGGGACACGGGGAGGAAACAGTTGCCGAGAGCTCCCTAGCTTGGCTATCCCAGGCAGCTGAGTCAGTCACCAGTTCTTCAGTCACACTGTGGAGGACAGCTCAAAAAGATCAGGAAGGGAAAAGCTACTGGGTCAGTCCATCAGCTTTCACATCAAAGGCAAGCCTCAGAAATCCTACATGACAACTCAGAATGAAACCTGATTCCTAGTACACTTCAAGGCTGGATTTCATTATTGGATATTCCTTTCCCATTTCATGTAAGCAGGAACGTACAGTTTTAGTGTTGGCTGTAACATTTTTTTTCATCTTTGAGTTAGTATGATATTAAACATGAATTTGGATGAATTTGACAAGTGTGCATGTGTGTGTGTGTGTGTGTGTGACTCTTCATTCATTCAGGGCAACAAATCCAGTTATAAAATTGTGGGTAGGCAAATCCTGGGAAGGACCTGCAGTCTAAGAGCTCAAAGAAGCTGCCTTCCTCCCATGGTCAGCTTGCAGACTGTAGTGGCAAGGGTTAGCTCTCAGGGAGAAGCTGCTGCCATGAGGCACAAACTGGGGCCCTTCTAGCAAGAGGCAGACTGAGCCCCCATGCCCACCCTGATGCAGTGATGCTCCCTGCCTGTCTGCAGGGATGGAGGGCTGGAATAAATGGTGCTTTGGGTGAATGTAAGAGTGCAAAACACTGCAGGAGTGCAAAGTGTGCCACTGGCTGGCTGGAGAAGTTACGTGCTTAGTGTGGAAGAAAACTTTTTCCCCACTCTTTCCATGTTTTAGTACTCACTAAAGGAAAAAAAACGAAAAAAAAGCTGCAACACAGCAGACTACATAGAGTGGAGGGTGGGGTAACAGGGATGTAGGTTGTAGCTGCAGGTGCTGCCATCCTCCACTGGAACTTCCCCTGAGCTTCTGCTCTGGCCTCTCCAGTTACGTTCACTCCTCTCGTTTTTCACTCTGCTATGCCTCTGCCTCTTCCTGCAGACCTTCTGCTCCTCTTTCCCTCTTACTGCTGATGGTTTTCTCCATCTCTGCTCCTTCACTTCCCCATCCACCCCAAACTGCTGCGTCTCCCTGTGAGCAGTCCTAAGTTTTGCTTGTTTTCTTCTGTGGTTCCTACTCCCTTCTCCTTTCTCTGCCTGACTCCTGTTTCCTCCTGTAGCAGAGTGCATCCCACCTCCATGGAGAGAAAGCCTTCCTGCTGCCTGATCTTGTGCTCAGCACCATGGTGGCCTCCAGTGCCCACACGGAGTCATTTGTAGAGGCCTTGTAGCTGCTGGATGGAGCTTGCTCATGCTTTTGGTCGGGTGAGGTATGAGCAGTCTTCTCAGGGAAGAGGAGCTCTGACTTGGATCAAGTTTGTTCACAACAAACAGTTTAGGGAGAATTCATCTGGTAAACTAAAGCCTCCATCCAGCCTATGTAAACAGAGTTTTTTTTTCCACTTGATGATCATATTTGTGAGGCTTGTGACAAGGGCAGTAAAAGACATTCCTGCTTCAGGTAACTCCCAGCCCTTCTCAAATCTCAAGTACCATTTCCCCACACAGAAGTGCTGGTTTGACTTCTAGGTTTTATCTGCCCACTCCTCATTTACCAACTGAGGTTCTTATTTTCTGAAGAGGACTAGTTTTCTATTACTTACACAGTTTATTCAGCATTGAAAATATAATCTGAATGCAAAGATAGAAATCTCTGGATTTAACAAAGAAATCTATTATTGCTTCATTTGAGCTCTGAACCAAAGGGGAATATGCCTAGATTTTACAATGATGTTTCTAAATAGTGCTTTAAAACTCTCATTATATATAACATCAATCAGAAAAAGATCTTCACCTTTTACCTGAGAGTCAAAGAGGGGATCAAAGAGGAGAGGAGCACAGATATTCACATAGTTATTGTAAAATGCCCCTGATCACTAAACAAACTATGCTTAAAAGGCAAAAATTTCCTGAAAAAGAAAAGATCCTGACAGTATTTTGTGTCATTCTGTCTTTTATATGAGGGCTAAATTAACACGAAATATAAAATGTCAACCTAACAGTGAACTATTGCTGTGTTATTGCTGTTTGTTTAACAACAAACGTGTACCTGGGCCAGATGCTGCCTGACAAGCAATTTCCCTGGCATGCAGCACCATGTGGCTGTAGGAAATTGTTTGGGCTTTTGCACCTCCCTGATGCCAGGGCAGGGTGCTGTGGGCATGAGAGCTGCCAGCAGGCAGCCGTACAGGGGGACTCCTCATGGAACAGCCCTTCCCGAGGAGGAGGCAGGACAGGGTGGTTAACTGGAACATATGGGAGAGCTGGGGCAGCACAATGTTGCCCATGAACATAGGCAAAACCGATTGTTGCTACCCAAAAGAGCAGGTGTCCTTATCCTTGTGGGTGGCTTTGGACAGCTTTGCAAGGGTTGCCTGCTGAGCAAGGAGGGGAGAAGAGGTGTTAGGGGTAATCTGGAGGTGTCGGCGTGGTTTTCCAACAGTGGGAAAAGGTATGAGGGGCCTGGCCTGGGGAGGGAGAGGGCATGGAAGGAATATACAGTTACTGGAGGAATCTTTCGTCAAATTTTGGAGATATTGGGGGTGTAGGAATCACGTAGGGGACAGAAATGAGGACGGCATATGGTTGGAAGAAATCAAGGGCGGGGAAGGATCTGGAAAATTTTGAAGAGTCCAAGGTATCTGTGTGTTTGGATGGTGACCTTTTCTTTCTTTGTTTCTTCTCCCAGTTCTTCTCTTTAGAAACCATCTTTTCTTCTTCCCTCACATCCCTGCAGTAGAGGGGCTCCTTTTGGGGCTCCTTTCTCCATCCTCACACAGCTATGTACTGCTTTCCATAAAGCCCTGTTCCACTCCTGTCAAATCTCCATCCTTCTTCTGCAACAGCCCTTACTCACCTACCTGCATTCCTGCACTGGTGCTGCATGACTGGTGAGGGCAGGCAGGTAAAGCAGCACCAGATCAGGTAGCCCTGGAGATCCTGGTTGTGTTAGTGAAGGAGTGGCAAACATTTCCTCACATACCTTAACCCTCTCTCAATGGCAGCAGCTGGATACTGCGAAATGCATCAGTTATCACAGGCAAATGTGCTATGGGCAGTTGCTTTGCTAACAGGCTTTCCATAAGGGACAGGGATCAGCTGAAGAACTGGAGTACCTAAGATTTGTTTGCCCAAAAGTCCACACCCAGGTAATTTTGAAGAGTCTTTCCTGTTGTTCATGACAACCAACATGATGAACAATGGGACATATGCATTAAGTCATAGAAAATATTAAACTCTCTTACTTCAGCACAGCTTAACTAGGACTCAGAGCCAGAATACTGTTGAACTGACAACAGTACCTCTCCTACAGTAGCTTGGAAGGTAGGAAATAGAAAACACTGTGCTCTAAGCCCTCTTGAGCCAGAAGAGAGCACAGCCACAGAAGACAGAAGCAGGACATTTTTATACAGTGGGGGAGCTGTGTGCCTGAGGTCCCTCACGATGAAGGTCTAGAACCCAAATATGCCAGATGATGGGAAATGTGCTTTAGCTACTGGGGTGTTATGCAAAAGGTGTCCACCAGTACCTAATAGGACCCTTACCAACAGAGAGACTGGCAGAAGTTCCAGGTCAGGCTCCCTGCATATTTGCAGGAACATGTATGACATCATCACCTTAGGGACAAGAAACCTAGTTTTTTGAATTCCAAAAGGTTTTAGACTGCAGGCTGTCCTGCCCAGAAACAGCAAGATTTCTATTTTCCACTTGTTGTGCTAGCTCTTTAGGACATTTAGGGAAATTTGTGCTTTAAACATTTTATGCCTAGACTGTGTTTTCTTGAATTGTTCTCAACCTGAATGAATGCCAGGAGGTTAAAGAACAATTTTGTCTCCTAAGTGTTTTGCTGAAAGTCTGCCCTAGAGTTTTAAAAGAATACTATACAGAAAACTGAATTAAATAAATAACTGCACTTAACCTATTTTGCTGCACTAATTTGATAACTGATTGTATGGACATAGGTAAACTTAATACCAGAAAGAAACCAGTTTGATATAACAGGTGATCTTATTGTGTTATGTCTAATATATGTCATAACCAGGCCTAAACACGCAAACTAATAACTTTAGTTATTTCTATCAAAATGTGAGATTTTTATTCTGAAAGACAGAAGACACAGTTATCCATCTTTCATCTAATGTAACAAAAGATGAAACAAACATGGAAAAAAAAGGAAACAAACATAAAACATGGACTGCTGAATATAAAGTAATCCGCTGGCATTTGTTTATTGTGCATATCTATAGGAAAGCGATACCTCTGTGTACACGCATGGTACCTCATCTCAGGAAAAGAGTGAAAAGTAATGCCACAGGCCATCCTCTTTAAGGTGTGACCAATAACTAGCGGCTATCTGTACATATATTAAAATGGTATTTATGTTTCACAGGATGCCTTGTGGAATTTTTTGCAAGCGATAAACCCAGTACCTTAGGCTGTAAAAAATGTGTGTGTATCCTCTTGAGCTGGACAGCAAATCCACCAGCTTGGGGCAGTAGCTATCCCATAAATTTCCATAAATGCTTCAGTCATCAGACAGGAATAAAGAGACATATTGTGTTAGCAAAGTAAAAAAAAAAAAAAAAAAGCATTGATATATTGATATTTTAGGTCAACTGTCAAAAAAGGAGTATCTCCTAAAGATAAAGTACTTGTTCATTATTTTCTTTCTGGGACCAGTTTCAAAGATGCAATTCTGAAAGAAAAGAAGAGATATTTTATGTACTTTTTCACAGCCTATTTTTGCCTTAAAGACCTCAAAGTGAAATAACTGTGAAGTCACAGACACCAAGTCCTTTTTTGCCTTATTGGAAGGTATTTTTACCTATGTTGGCAGCCACCCCGTGCAATGGTATACACCTGCCTGGAGGCTCAATTCTTGGCATCAGGCTACAAAACCACACCTGTTAAATTTTCTTTCACAGTTCCTAGTTGATCAGGGAATTTTAAAAATTATTATATTTTGAAACATGCATTTGTATGCAATCTAACCTGTTACTAGATGGAATCACTGTTTCAAACACTACAGTGTAGTTATGTAATTACATGGAGAGAAGCAGTCATATCATGTATGGGCAGTTTACAGTTTTTGAGTGTTATCTAATCCTGCTAAGATGTAATTGTTTTGTGACAGACTTCTTCTAAGCTGGAATAGTGGGTTGCTTTTGCCGCCTAAATAACATTATCTTTACATCCATGGTGGTACATTTGCATGTATGCCAGGAACTTGCAGTAAAATTTAGATTTTTAGATGTTAATCTAACAGGTATTTCAGTTACACTTACTTTCTGCACTGCATTTAAATAAAAAGTGGAGTCTCAGGACTTAATATTAAGACTACTACAGAATGCTCCAATGTTTCCCAGAGAAATACAATTCCAAGGAATCTTGCCTAGGGCTCTTGTTCAAAATACAGCCCTTTTTGATAGTGTCAGGAAATCGTTTTCATATTACAATTCTTCCAATAATAGGTAACAGCGATCAATTCCTAGTGAAGAAATGTTATGAAAGCACAGACAATATCAGCGCCTTCGTTGAATCCTGGAATGTCTTCAGTTCTGATATCCACACCAACTATTAATGAACTTTGTTTTCCAAAGTTGTTTGTACATCCTAATTTACAAGCATGAAATCTACTTTGAACCTTATCCTATGCCCGTGCTGCTTTAACATTCATCTAAAGAGATGCATAGCAAAAAATCTAAAAGTTTGGTAGTTGCTTCTCTCTCTGCTGAGACAGATAACCAGGAGAACGAACATTAAGCATTCTGAGGAAAGAATATTACGGCTTCAGAGGTATAACAGTACACAAAGCAAAATATAGTACAGAAGAATGGTACTGACAATTTTATAAAAAGATCACAACTAATACTATATAGTCACTTAACTATTTTTTTGGTCCTGCCTAGAGTAAAATTCCTAAATAAACAAAAAATAAAACACCTGTGAGGAATAATAAAATTTCTAGGTAATGAAATGTGAGTAAGCTACCAAATAGAAATAAACCAGAAGCAAACAAAATTGAAAGCTTAAAACTGACATTTCAAAAGAGAACTGGAAGACAGCTGTCGGTCTGGGAATATGTGTCAAAATGCAGGTTGGAATTATAGTCAAGAACATTTTGAAGTAACAGAATCACTTGCTTGTCACAGTCTGGAGTGCCATGTGATAAACAACATGAAGAATTAGCCATGATCTGTCTAAATGTAGACAAACCAAAAAGATACTGCAGATAAACAGCTGAAGATAGGAGTGTCCAATAATTAACTCAGTCTGATACTAAAGACTGAAGAGCTTAAAAGGCTTCAGGTAGTCTGCAACTGTAGTTTTCTTTTCTTTCCAGAGAAACATTCTAAAGAAAAAGTCCCTCACACCTCCACCTACACACCCTGAGGAATTATCAGAACAAGTGAAAGCAACAAAACAAGGAAAGCCAAAAGGCCTTGTGCAATCTCTGCAGCACGCAATTCTCTTCTTACACGAGGAATAGCACAAAGGGAAAAGAAATCCTCACCACACTTACTTACATATTGGGAGAAAACAGCTGTAGCAACCTGGAAGAGGAGCTAAACTGTTATGTCTGTATGCTAATATTAACAGTTCTGTGAACGTCCCACCTGCAGGATGATCAAAATCATCAAGTCATGCTTTTTTCTTCAAAAGAAAGTTACACTCAGTGGAACATTTAATCTTAAAAAATGCTAAGGAAACCAATTTCTAGCACTTTTGGAGATAAGAACACAGGTTTTTGCTCTTGCTACTCAACAGCCACTGATAGTGTTTACATTTCACTTCAGAAGAATTGTTTCATCGCTTCAGCCAGTCCAATCGCTTGTTTCTTACAAGGTCCTTCAACTTCAAAATAAGAAAATAATATACACGTAATCCTACTCAGTTCAAATTTTCTGCCTGATATAAGTCCTTTTCATAAACTGAAAAGTCCTGGTGTTATTTGCTCTTCTTAAACAGATTAAGAACTTTCCTACTGCTGGTCTAATTAATAAGAAAGAATTTAACATTTTACTTTTACAGACAGCAGTAGGGACTCTAAGGCAACAGAAAGTCATATGCTAAAGTTTGGTAACTAGTCATTGTATTCTGATCAGCAGCTTTTACAGAAAGATTTAAGCGATTAACAGGAGAGCTGAAAAACTAAGAAAAAGAAATGCAAGTTTACACTGAAACCTGGTCAGGGAAGCAGAACCCTGACTTTCACATGCAAGAGGGGGATCCCACATCCTGTGGCTGAGTATGTATACTCATCACTTAATGACAGACATTATTTTGGAAATATGAATTGAGTTTATGTAAATATAGAGTCAGAGTCTTGCTTACTCTCCTAGCTGTCATTGTTGCATTACTGCCTGCAGGGTGGGGTTCCCTGAAGAGAAGGGGAGACACACATTCATCCCTCAGAAGTACCAGTAGATGTCATCTGGAAATTACTTCAGCGATAACACTGTACATTAATTCAGGTTTACCCATCCTGTGTCCTGCAGGCTACATCCTTCCCTTGAGAATAATTCATCCAGAGCACTTTCTAAACTAGTTAAGGAATATCCTTTATCATGCTTGGGCTGGATGGGTTGTTTTGATGCTCTACACTTTATCTTTCTTTTTTTTTTTTTCTTTTCCTTCCATCACACAAAAACCATGGAAATAGAAATTTAATTACATAACCTTGTGCTGTCACATATCCAGAAGAGCTCCTGGCATGTGGCAGGAATGCCTGCATTTTTGTCATATGCCAGTCATGTCTCCAGATATGTAACAAGAAAGAGGATATGGACTATTGATTTGTATCCAGACTCGCTTACATGTACTCAAAACATAAGATGTTGTTCAGGCTCAGAATACACTAAGATTTAAATATTATCTATATGGTTGTTCAAGCAAGAATTCCCTTGCTTGATGCCTTTGAAAGTAGCTTTAAAAAAAAAGAAGGAAATAATGTTTTTTTCAAGTTTTAGGGTGGACTTAATGAGACTTAGTGTTGAAAGTGATTGACTATGTGAAGACAGAAAGATGTAAGCAGAGAGACAGCTAGTGCTTCTCAGTCTAGGGAGGAAAACTCTTTTGCTCAAATGTTCACCCCACTGAAAAGGATAACCTAAACAGTATATCAGAAATTATGTATGTGCCAATACACAAAGAACGTTTTATAACAAGCACATTTCATTTAAACAAATGTTCTTCAGTACATAGAGAAATCATGATGACCTTTTCAAGTATCACTATTTCTAGTCTTCTTTACCCTTTACCGCATCCATTGTTACAGTCTATCTGGAGAAGCCTGAATGAGAAACTATAAACCACCAAATGTCAAATGAAATGTCATCATTAAGTTTAATGTGTTACTGTTCATCATAATAAGTCTAATCTTGAAACAACTCATAACAGTTATAAACTTGTGTAGCTTCACTGGCAGTGAAACTTCTCCTAATTTACATGCACCACAGGAAGACCAGGATTGTACTGTGTCCTAAATGTAGCAAAATTTGCCTTCTATTCAAATAGTTTCCTAGTAGCTGTGAGTAGATCTTTTCATTTTTACTGTATTATTTTTTAAAATGAAATATTTTGGTAAGGACTTTTCTTCTTTTGAACCGAATAATCCGTATGAAATATTCCAGTTGAAACGAGTGCAGTGTCTTGCCAGCAGACAGAGCAATCAGGAAGAGTAAAAAACCCAAAGTCCGATTCATTTTAAGGCCTTCAAAACAAGAATATATCACTTCATAGCCTCACAATAAAAGAGCTTTTTCTATTAAAGTTTTACCATAAAGTTCTTACGATCTAAACTCTTTTCACCCTATATTCAAAAGAACCAGCTCATTTGTTTACATTGTTAATATTAAAAACAAATTACTTTGTAGTTCAAGATGTATTTTGCATTTCTTTTTTTTCCTATAAAACTTAAAATCACAAAATAATATATCGCTGCCTTCAGCATTAGAGTAAAAAAAAAGGAAAAAAAAATCAAAGGATTTATGTTGCCTTTTCAGAATTCATTTGAACTTTTGTGTCATACATTTAAACATTTTTCTAGAATCTGTTCTGAGTGGTTAGCCATAGCAGGATGGACACTGCATAGATAATGTGCAAGCAGCATTTAATGATAAAGCTGTGTTCTCAATACCCAAATAACAAGGCTTCAGCACACGGTTCTTTTTGATAATAATTTCTTAATTGCCTTGTATAATCTTGAACATGATAGTTAGAGATTTTGAGGGACAGCGAAGAGCTGGATTAGAATAGCTTGCTGAAAGCAACAGAAGTTGTTTAATTTCTCCTTTGTCTTGTTCACAGGGCTAGAAATCACACTCCTGCTTCCCCCATTAAGATATTTGAGACCAATGCATCTTACATAGAAAAATTCTGCTTTAGTCTGGAAACTGATAATCCATGAATAACCTGGAATAACTCAAAGAAAATGGTGAAGTTGGGTCCATCAACATTATGCTTTCTTCGTTCCCCATCTCTTCAGATGTCATCATGGTTGGTGAAAGGACATACTGGAGTCACTGCTTGTCTTGCATCTATGCAACCCTTATTCCAAAGCTGCCTAAACTCCCTGAGTTCCCAGTAAGGTGGTGTGGATAAATGTCAAAAGTATTCTTTTAATTTTCCTGAAATTCACAGTCTTAGTTATCAAAATAAAATTTGACAAAGAATACTCCTCCTATAAAGCCTTTCCACAAGTTTTGTTATGACTAAATACTTTTTCCCTATCAGCTCCTCTGTCTAAAAAAGCCTAAAAACAGAAGAGGACTGTGATACACTTAGAGGACAGCAACAGTACATATTCCCCTTCAAATGCTCTGTTTGGTCCTAAGAGAACACACCTGCCTCTCTGAAGCAGTTCCATCCACTCCCCGAAGAAGAACCTGAAGAATGTGGCTGCAGTTATATTTAAACTTCACGTGTAGGTTCTCCTGGTCCCTGAAGAGCATTGTGAACTGAAACCGGCTTCAGGGAAAACAGCATATTTGATAATTAGTCCCTTTGAAACAGCTTCCATTCCTCTAAATACAGCTTATTTCAGAACATTTTAATGACCGTAAAAGACATCTGAAGATCTTGAAATGCCAAAAATTGTCTCACGGAACCATTCAGCCTTTGTGAGGACCTTCAGAGCATATCAGCTGTCTTCAGGTGACACACCAGCCTCCCTGCACTCGTCCCTCAGACTTCACATGCTCAAGCTACTAAAAAAGATGCCATGTTCAATTTAGGGTGGAAAATTATAGTGGCTTACTCTGCTAACAGTGCTCATCTTCACAGGGTGTCTTGCTCGTATGTCATCCCTCAGTGCAGGAGACTTCTCTACACATTTTTAAACACTGACCCCCATAGCTTCCTTTAAAAGTAAGTTGCCAGCTACATATACACTATACATTAAACCTTTGAGCTCAGTGCATGGCTCCACAAGCTCCAGACTGCAGTGTCCCCCGCAATCAGCCACAGATCTCAGCATGGATGTCGCAGCTAGTCACAGCCTGGAGCAGGTGAGCCACAAGCCTGGCAGCCTTCTCTTCATCTATATCTATTCCTGGGAGGACGGATCTGGGGCGGACTGTTTTGTAGTGCTGTTAGCTGCCTCCATTCAATTCACCCTTGGAACCTGCCTTCCAGAAATAGATGGCAGAACAAGTCCTGAAATAGTTGACTCCAGGGCTGACTGGGATTCTTCCTCCATTCCCGAGGTCTAGGGTCTTAGCTCAGCTGAGCCGTGACCCTGTTTAGAATGACTTTTCCACCTTCCTCTGTTCCCGGGAGGGTGATGTCAGACCTGCCCACCCCGCATACAGACCCAAAGTGCACCAATGTGCACAGCATCACGTTAAAAGGGCAGCAGACTTTTGGCTGGTGGAAAGAGAAAGCAGATCATATTTTCTTATTTGCTGGGGAAAACAAGCAAGTTTTTGAATTGTGTTGTCATGTTTTCAAAAGCTTTCCCATTTTTGCTTTAAAAATAAGCAGTCCTTAGCAACAGATTCTGCTAGAAGAGAAATATCCAACCTCAAAAAAAGCAAAAATAACCTTAGATCTTAAGTGGATTTGCATTTTCTTACCGATATTTTGACTGGTATTATTAATTTAAAAGTGAATGAGTTCTATTTAGGAATACTGAAAAACTGAAAGGTTCCTTTTTAGTACTAGTTCAATTAACGTCACGGCACATCCCAGCACTCTGAGATTAGGGAGCCAAAATTTACTGGCGCTCTGCCATCCCCAGCCATCTTCCAGTTATATTTATAGCCTAGGGAAGTCCCAATGCTACTTCTACCACATATGTGCAGTACAAATGAAAATCTTTTGTATCTGGGCTTCTCTTCAAAGCTGTTAACTTGGGACACTACAGCAGGCTCTGTCTAGGAAGTTACCTACCAGATAAACCCCCCAGTGACAGCAGAGAGATCTAATGGAAATTCAACTGAATGCATTGCACCAGTTTTCTGTTTAAATTATGCTACAATTTGACTGGAGCAGAAAGTGTGAATTAGACTGGAGCTTTCATTATAGGTTTTAGTTTATATTTTGCAGTTTGCCACAAATTGCTCAGTATTTCAATACAAAATATGTATTTACTGTTGTTGAATCATTCATAATACATGCAACTCTCTAAGGTGCACAGACAATGTGTGTGTGTCTGTAATACAAAGCTTTTGCCTAGTAAGCTGTAAAATAAGTATTCCAGATATTCACTATATAACATACTGTGCTTAACTATAGAGAAGGTACAAGGTAATTTAGCGTTTATTGTTAAAAGCAGCATAATGAATTGAATTATTTTATGTCAACAGATTTCTGAAACCAATTAAAACATTTTAACAGCATGCAAACAAATACAAAAACATTCCCAGAACTGCTGTTGTAATTTACTTTGCTATGTTCTTAAAACTAATCTGGACCATGGCAGGTTCGAAATCACAGCACAATACACGTTATTAAGCTCTTGCTTACAGACTGGCTGCTGTGGTTTTGCTGTCATGAAAGGCTATTATTTGAGCAAGGACAGGACAAGAACTGTCCTTCAAAAACCTAATAACAGCATGCAGCTTGGGTTTTGTTATGCTTTGCTGCGAGAAAAGTCCTAAACATATACCATAATTTTGTATTTTTTGTATTTTTTTTTATTTTTACAGAGCTAATGTAGACAAGACATTTGTTTCAGATACAGTTATTTTCTTAGGAATTGAAATACTGGAGAAAGTGTTCTTACATAATGTTGAGCAGCATGTTAAATTGTCCTTATCACAAAGGGCCCAAAACAGAAGTCTGCAAAAAGTTCCCTGGCTATCATTAGGATAAATGAAGAAAGGAAGCAATAGAAGGTAACAGTGACAGCAGCAGTGATGTAGCCATAACGTAGCTGAATTTAAGTGAAAAATTAATTACTGCAAATTACAAAGTGTTGTACTAGGCACCACATTCATGACTACATGGCAAGCTGTGTGTGCTGGTTCATCATACAGCAGAGTGCAGTTAGCATTTCTTATATGCTCCAGTGCTACAAAAGTGTTTTAAGAATCCAGAACTAGAAAAATAATACTGCCATTGAAACTGGGGCTGAGGGATGCTGCGACAGGCTGCTGTGCAGCCCTAATGGCACATAAATAGCGAATGTGAGGGATTTCTATACCTATTATATCCATTAGGAAAACAATTATCTATTGCTTATGTGCCTGTCTTCTGAAGTATGGAACTGTACACAGTATACAAAATCCTCTGGAAATGCACTGTTATACAGAATATGGAAAGAAGAGATGCTGTACAAATTTGTATTTTGCTAAACAAAGTCCAACCCCCTAAACAAAATTCAATTTTCTTTGTAGTTAATTTTCATGCCAATGAATTAAGCGAACCATAAAAAAAAAAGCAAACATAAAAAGAGGCAGCAAAATTGTCTGTTCAGAAATTACTAGCACTAGAAATATTTAAAAAAAGCCAACCTCCAGAACTCTGTGAAGAAAACAGAAGGAAAATGAAATGCTTCTCTTAATAGGACTGTTCAAAACCAAGAGAGTTCATTCATACAAGGTGCTTTTTGCTATTTGTGGCTCCTCAGGAGAAGCTGCTATGACACTACTGTTTTTAATGCCAAAACACTATAATGGGAAATTAATGTGAATGTGGCAAAGAAACCTGACACACAAGTTAAAAAGAAAAAGTGATATAAATTTCCTCTCCAGCTATATTATTTCTTTCTCTAAAGAGACAAGGATTTGAGTTCTTGTGGCACAGTGTTTTATAACTGGACACATTGTCTTGATCTTGTGACAATGGTTCCTGTCCTTCCCTCTCTGCTTTTCTCCATCCCAGCCTCTTTCTCACCATCAGCTCAACTACCTGTAAATCAGGTAGGGGATAAAGCTCCACACATTACTATTTGTGACTTGCTTCTTTTGCAGTTTTGGGTCCCCTTCATTCCCTGTTAATTTAGGGTCAGCCTTTCAGAAGGGTGAGGCAACAGCATTCAGGAGAAACAATCATACTCTGAAGAATTCTTGTCTCTCTTAATCAAATGCTCTGCTTCCTTTTTAGTAAGCATGCCATACCAACAAATAACTGGGGAAAGAGGAGGGAGAGGGGAGAAGATATCAAAGATTCACTTGTTTTTGAAACGCTGATGACTATAAGAGAATTAAAAGTATTCCTCTTATAGAGCAAACTGCCAATATTTTGTACCTGCTACACATAGAATTAATTTCAAAATAATTAACTGGTTATGTCAGAGACATTTTAAAAAGGATTATGCAGACCTGGAGTTGAAAACTTTAAGAATGTTATTAATATATTACATCAGGAAATGGTGCGGTCTGTAAAATTAGACTGTTTTCAAAGAAAGAGAATATGTGGTTGGATATGGTTTATAAATAGGAGGATGCAATCATGAGACAATTAGATAGATTTTAGAAAGAACAATTAAAGATCATTTATGACATAATTGCAGAATTCAAGAGCTGAAACTACTCCTTCTTTTCTGTTGTTCATTTAATATCAAGTATTAACATGTTGGATTATTTGCAAATACTCTATATTTTAAAAAAACCGTTCTTGCTTTTGAATGCAAATAGAATGTTGTTGGGTTTTTTTTTTTTGAAAATGGAATTAATTTCAATTTAAATTAAATACCAAGTAAAGAATTTATAAATCTTGATAAGATTGGTGAACTAAAACGTGGGATAACAAAATCATCTTCCACTACAAAAAATATCAGGACCGATTTCTCTTTCCTCAGACTATGCTTTAACACATTGGTCTTCATCCACATTTACTGAAGCTTTATTTGCAAAATGAATGCATGATTTACTACGAGAATCAGTCAAGCACTTAGAAATGCATCGGCTGTATTCATAAAAAATATCTTCAAAAAATAAAATAAGAATAATAGATTTGTGATTAAGCACTGGACAAAGGCTTAGGAAACAAAGGTTCAGTCACTGGGTCTTTTGCAGATTCCCTCAGGGCCTTTGCTAAGTATCATTGCTTTAATCAGTAGTGCACTAACACCTAAGAGCCACATTCAAGGGGCCACACTACACTGAATACTCTGCAGCTACATAAAGGAAACTCTTAACTGAGAAGAGTTTAGTTACTCTGTGTCTCAGTCACCTACCTGTAAAATGAGAATATTACTTCTATTTTTCTTTCTCATCTCTTCTCTGGGTCAAGGAGTTTCTTTTACTGTTTCTTTGTATAGCATTTAGTACAGTGGGGCTCCAAGTTAGCTCCTGTTGGTGCTAGTGTCATAATCCAATAATAATACTTTTAGGACAGCTACAGATAGTGATACATGATGAAATTCATTGCATCTGGATTAAAACATCTACAGTGTAGATGTTTGCATCAGAACTAGCCATGCTAGTCTCTTTTTATAGTCAAGGAAGAGAAAAAGACACACCTAAGCTACAATTTGTCTCACCTCTTTTAGAGGAGATACATCATCTCTTTAGGATGAGAAGTATCATGCTTGAAAGATACCTGTTTCTCTCCTTTGGCTACTGCAAGAGTCTAGGTGAGCAGCTCAGGCATAGACAACTGATCCCATTCACAATACCTTTAGCCTCACAGATAGATGATGACTAGCTGTTTTTTAGGGATTAATGATTTCCATGAATCATTGTTTCTTACCTAAGACACAGGAAAGTGTATTTAGGTATTTCTATGGAAGGGAGACAAATCTTCTCCCTAATAAAATCCAGAATAAGTTGTGACAGTTTTCAGAGTGGAAAAGTTTGAAATACGATTTTTTTTTTTTTAATAATAGCTGCATCTTCATGTGTATAAGAGCTCTTTAGGCAATTTTTAAAGGTTCTAATAATGCCCATGGGTGCTTCACAGTAGGTCTGGACCTCTCTTTGCAAGTATAACAATACAAAAATAGACAGAGTAAAAATAAAACTCTAATACCTTTGAAAAATTATTTCTGCTGTGACATATAGTGACACATACAGAATATCTATGACTACAACGGCATACAAAGGTTTTATCAAAGTTGCTGAGAACAGTGTAGATTACTTACTCCTGGCCTTTTCTGTTCACAAGGAAGTGAACCATACAAACTGGACTGTATTTCTACAGCACTGAAAATTATTTGATATGGTATCTCATTCCATGCATATGAACTATCTCAGTGGCCAAACTTCTGCTGAGTTTGGATGGCCAAAGCAGGGATGGCCTCCCCCAGTGAGGACGGCCTCTCAACAGATCAGGCAACTCATTATAATGCTGGAGAAGTAGTTAAGAAGTCTTCTCAGAAAGTAGAAATCTAATTTTTCTGACACCTAAAATCTAATTTTGACACCTAAAATTTAATTTTTCATTGATGGTGACTTGAGCTGTGCTGCAAATAGAGGACCATCTCTACTAGCTCATGACCCTATGAAGAGATATTACTGAGAATCTAATTAAGCAGCAGAGGGGTCTAAGCTAAAGAAATGTTATATAACATTCAAGATTCAGGTATACGCAGACACACTTACTCCAGAGAAATCAAGAAGGTCCTTATTGATAGGATGCATTTTCCCTGTCTGGTTGTGTTATCCACTTTCTTTTCCTTTTCTGTTACCTCCCATCTCTTACCCCCCCCCCCTTTTTTTTTTTTTCCTTCTCTAGTAATCACTTTATTTTTTTTTAGTATTTTCCTTTTTTATTTTTTTACACCGCACTTCTTTTCCTTCCAGTAGGGTGTTCCTCCCTTATCCAACTGGTAGTTTCTCCCCATATTCCTTGTTAACTTATTAGCAAATTTAGGCCTTTTGAACTCCCTCTGAAAATCACTTTGACATTAGTGATACTGTATTGGCTGTATAAGAAAACAGAGTTTAGTCTGTGATGTTTCTCCTGCTCCTAGGATACAATTCCCCTTGATCTCAGTAGTGCATTTTGTGGTAGAACTGTGGAATTCAGTTTATTTTCTTAGAACTCCACAGATAGTTTGCTAAGAGCTTTGTAGTGTACATTGTACAAAACCCTGTAATTTACACTAATTTGCTATACTCTTCAGTTAACAGCATGCTACCAATTTAAAAATGCTCTGTGCAATCTTGCAGCCACCAGGAAAGAGGAACAACTGAAATAGAAAGACAAGACACTGCTTGAGAGAAGTAAAGGAATGATACCAACCCTGGTGGACGACATTCACTAGGTCTTCATCTAGAAACTATGTATCTAGGGAGAGAGCTATAATAATAACATGTAAGGAATTAATAAAACTCTGGAAAAGGAATAGACAATTAAAAATCAAGACCTTCTTTTTTATTAAAGAAAAAAAACCCAGAACTATTTAAAACACTGGTACATTCACAAGAGTAAGAGATATTTCCTTCAAGTTTTTATGATTTTTCTTTATACTGTGGTTGACCCAGTGTGTCCAGATATTATGCTGTAGCTGTGATTTTCAGCAATTTATTTCGTATAAAATCCTTGAAGTTTAACTGATAAGTAGATGAAGCTTTGTGATAAGCATACAATACTTGGAAACATGTGAAGAGGTAATCATTTCAACTATCTGTGGAAAAGTTTGCAAGCATTTTAGTGTTACTTTTAAAATGAAAAGGACTTAAATTCTTCAGATTGGTTAATCTGTTACAAGTTTTATGTAATACAACATTCTACAGCATCATTCCAGGGCCTCAGAAACAAGATTTTCTGTGGAAACCAGCCATTTTTATATCAACATTGAATGATTTATGAATATTCTTCAGGGCAGAAGATAATTTTGAGAAGGCAGAAAAGTATCTTGCCAAGATCTGGGGGGTGCATATTAAAATGTTCGCCTTCCATCAATCACATCCTCATTTTCCTAATAGAAGACGACCAGATATTCAAGTCTAATCATGTGCTATAAAAAATTAATTTAAACTTCATGCATAGTAGTTTTTTTCACCTTAATTTTTCCCTTTGTTCTACCAGTGGTTTTTTCTTTAGATCTGGATTACATAGTACAGTGCCCATTTTCACAGTAGTGTCAATATCTACAGTGGTTTTATTTGGCCTTTTTTAAAAGAACTGTTTTTCTTGTAGGGGCTGCAAAATTTTCCAGTGATCAAATCACTGCTAAACTCCAGATTACTATGTCAAATAGAAACAGAGGATTTTTAAATGCCCCCTGCTTTAACCTTGAGAAATATAGACTGTAGTTAATGTAATTTTTTTAGTTAAGGATTGTAAGCACAGGCTTGTGTAATCTTTACTTTACTGAAATAATACTAAATGAATCTGAATGTGGTCGAAAGCGGAAAATGCTCTGTGAGAACTACATCTATTGCTAGAGGGAGTAGGATTTATGTGACTAATTGCAGATGTCCATGTAGTTTTTTATTGTCTTTTGTGGACATCCTTGAGAGTCATGGAGGCATGATTCATAATGCAGACAACAACATCTGGAGAGATGTATTGCAACCTGGAAATGCCTGTTTCTCTCCAGTGACTTTAAAGAAAGCCTAAGTTTGTGATACTACAGCTACTATAGATACTACATTACACTAATGATGTGTAGAGACAAAGGTGTTAAGTGAGGCAAAGTCTGCCTTATAGCACCAGCTATAAGTGAAGTATAGACAAGGTGAAGTAAAATATATCAGGCCACAGCTGTCCCACAGCTGTCTACAGAGGGAGGATGAGTCAACAGTGGGAAAACAGCAGGAGACTTGGGCAACAAAAGGCTGTTCAGATGGTCTGGTGCTTCCAGAGACTGCCTCCATGCTTGCTGCTGGCAGGACATGGAGGGCTCACTCAGCTTTTAGATGCAAGGATCCCTAAATTTATAAGAAAATGAGAGCCTCCAGCTTGCAGCTTTTTTCCTCTTTGATATTTGAGTTTCCAAAGACTTTTGTTTTCAACAAACATCTTTTCCTTGTGATAAGTCTTTAAACTCAGGCTATATAGAACTTAGTGGCTAAATTCTGCTTGAGATCTATGGAAGCAGGGTTTCATACAGTTTACTTTTAACTGCATTAAAATGATACTAAGAAAGCATAAGAATAGCACAGAAAGTTTTAAACTAGTTTAAATATGTTTCTATGGATTTGATGTTATTTGTCTAAGTGCTGTTTTGCATTTTTTTTCTGCATTATGAAGTTACTTAAATACATATTCATTTTTCTTCCAAAAAACCCAAGGTGTTTAAAAATCCTTATCTAACCTTTTCCTGGAGATTTTCTCCTGCTTTTTATTTTCACTTTGCATGCTTTATTTTTGGATTTTTGTTTTCTTTTTTTCTTTTTTTTTATCAATCATTTTCTTTCTTTATTAGAAGCCAAAACCATTATATTTTTCTGAGTGAAACTTGCACTAGAGAAATTGTAACTAAGAGTCCATAAAGATAAATACTGATTTAAGGCATGCTCACACAAATGAGGGAAACACTCTCTTGTAACTTCATAAAAACTGTAGCTTTAACTGACCCACGAAGAAAAGCATTGATTACTTTCTTTAGTGTACTTAAAAAAGGAACTCAAAATGTACTTTTCTGAATATGCTGTTTCTGAGGATCTGATGGCCACTTCCATCTCCATTTGTCATGTAGAACAAGTGGCTAAATGTTAAACTTCACAGTGAATTTAACATCTCAGTAAGAATGCCTTGAGGAAATAGAAACGTGCTTCTAACAATGTAATGTGATTTTAAAATTTCAGTGTATTAGATTACCTCTTCTCCCTGAGGGATTAAAAGGGCAAAAAAATTGCAACCGCTATACTTTACAAAGTTTTCTAAACAGCATCATCTCTGAAGTTAAAACTTGGTGTGCGCTGTTGGGAGTGCTGCCAATTCATAATTTCATTGTAGGAGCTGAAGCCCCTACAGGGAAGTGGCCAGGTGAAGAAAAAAACTTTAAAATTCAAGCATGTGAAAACCAAGCCTTAAGTGATCCTATTTTAGGTGCTTCATTTCAGACGACATACTCTCTAGGCTTTCTCAGTACCCTATAGGTAGAAATAGACATTTTCTGAGCAAGATGCAGTGGACTTTTACTAGCTTTCTCTTTTTATTTGGACTCTTGTGGAGCCAGTCTTTCTCCTTTGGCAACAGTGGGACCCTACACAATTAGCCCCTATTTTAGGGCACCTGGGTGTTTTGGCTTCAAAGAAAACATTGAAGATTAAATCTGAGTACAATTGGAAAGCTCAAAAATTGGACTTGGGTAAAACCTCCTATCTGCTTCATTAAAAAATAATGCTCCTTTCACAGAAATGAGAGGGACAATGATCAAGAATAAAAGTAAATTAGTTTATGTATATTTTGTCTTTCTGAATAACCGCAGCTTCTAGTTTGTAATACCATATTGGTAAGCTCTAGAACATGTTGCAACATTAAACTATTTGTTGACTGTATAATGTTATGTTATGGAAGTTAATGCTTTAAGCCAACCATTCATCTAAGATAATCTATTTCTCTAATCATCATGTTGATATTTTGACTGCTCCATTGATGCACAGGAAATTGATACATTCAGTGCAGATCAATGTTGTGGAAGTTAGACATGTAAGTTATATATTACACATAAAATGAATCCTAAACGTTAAAACATTCCTTTTATATTGCAGCGATAAGGCCGAATGTCTTTATAATAAGAGAAAGATGACCAATATTGTCATCTCTTATTCCACAATCATTTTTCTTTCACTTACCATTATGATAAAGAGTTCCATTTGCAAATAGCGTGACTTACTTTAAAACTTAATCTAGCACCTGATTGGATAAATAAGGTCAATTTAGGATGAAGCAAATGAATACTATTACACCGAACATCTGTCACTCTCTTGCACCGCAATTCATCTGACAAAATGTTTAACTCTTCATCAATTTCTTGACATAATAGGAATGAAGTCATCATAATAGAGCACTGTCATAAGATCAATGTTTCCAGCTTTGAAAATAAATGTCTTGGCTCTGCCTCAGCATTAATGTGGCAGCTGGAGACCATTAACCTAAGACAACTTCGTTGCCATTGACATCATCTCTTAATTAAGAACATACTTATGAGCACTTTTTTGGGGAGTTTCAAGTTTTAAGAGTATAAAAACTTGTGTTGTATAGTAATTATGTTGCTTGAGGGAAGCAATTGCAAATGAAAGGGAGGTTTTTAGTAAGAATAAGCATATATACAAAAATAAATTACAAGAAACTGCAATGTATAAATATGAAATATTAATAAGAAAATATGCTGAATGATAGAGTAGTGCCCATAGAGTAATGTTTTAGAACCATATTCTAGACATGACCTCACATCTCTCAAATTGTGTATGTAGAATGAATATTAATATACTCATTTAAGATATTAATATTATTAAGATTAATGATTTAAGACATATACATTACTGAAGTTAACATGGGGTTTATATTCTGAATTTTATTCCTTCTTTGCTTCTGGTTAAGCCTAATCACAAATAATGACAACAGAGTACAAAGATTTATTAGCAAAACACCAGAATTAAGGAATTTTCCCAGCTAATACCATGGACTAATTTTTAAAACCTCTTGCAATTTAGTAGTAGAAGTTGCTGAGTATTTTATTTTCATTGTTCTTTCACTCCTGTTTGCAAATTGCACATCTATTTTGCAATATGTTTGAATATGCTGGTTATTCAAAAATAATCAGAAGTATCTATAGTAAATTACTGTTTGCCTGTTGATAGCTATGCAATCCTGTTTTACATTCACTGATTCCAAGAAAGCTATGTGACTTAACATAAACAGTACCATATGACTGATGTAACTAGCCAACACATAACAGATTGCCAATAGTATAAGCTGAAATTCACTTTCAGGAGATATTCCAGTGTCTTGTTTGAAATTTGCATGTAGTGATGTTAATATACCAATAAAATCTGAGCATTGAGTACCAGTGGAAAATAAGTAAGAACCCACCACAAAGACAGTTGAATAATTCTTTTTTCTTCTGCTTATGCCATCCAAATATCTTTTCAAAATAGGAAGCAAAAATTAATACACCCAGCAACACTTATCTGCTTCTCGAGAAAAAAATATATTATCAGAATGACTGGAAATTTTATGATCACCACAGTGGGTGAAATCCTTTATTCATTCAAGTAAAAGACCAACCTGCTACTGAGCTTAAGCAACCAAAGAGACCACTTAATTCTAAAACTAATTCTAATTCTTTCTGTATATGGACTGTACGTGATAGCCCAGCCACCTAATCATGGCTCTTAATTCCTGTGCTTAATTTAAACTCTCACATTACTGGAATGCATGTCTCTAATCTTTGATCAGATGGCTCAGTTGTCAGAGACTTCTCCCTTCCTCTACATATCTTCAAAAGATTCCTGGACAATTACCCTCTCCAGGTATTCCGTCAATTTTGAAAGACATGCTCAAAAATGACTGGGCAGGACATAAATGAAAAAGTCACAGCTTTGGCAGCTTGTAGCCCTCTCATACTACTTCTGCCATAGATAACTTGGAGGGGAACAGTGCAAACATGTAGCTGTCACTGGTCAAAGCTGTGCTGAATATAACTATACTGTAGAAAAATCATTAGAATTTACCATGCTTCATTACTGCGCTCAGCTATACGTTGCGGGTTTGATGGTTGGACTATTCTAGTCATAATAGTCAAAAGATCCATTATAACAACGCGAGTAGTTGCATTTGGAAAAAGGCAAAGTGTGGATCAATGTATATACCAAAATATAAATCCTCATTTTCCTTGTTACTTTCACTAGCAAAATGTGTTAAACTTCTTTCTTTTATCACTGAAGTCCTTGTGCTTATTTATTACCAATAAACAAAAGGTTGCATAAAACTCCCATCTTCTTCACAAAATTGTCTTCCTTTATGTCCTGGTTTCAGCTGGGATAGAGTAAATTTTCTTCTTAGTAGCTGGTATAGTGCTGTGTTTTGGATTTAGGATGAGAATAATGTTGATAACACACTGATGTTTTCATTCTTGCTGAGTAGAATTTACACCAGTCAAGGACTTTTCAGCTTCCCATGCTCTGCCAGGTGCACAAGAAGCTGAGAGGGAGCATAGCCAGGACAGCTGACCCAGACTGGCCAAAGGGCTATTCCATACCATCTGATGTCATGCTCAGTATATAAAGCTGGGGGAAGAAGAAGGAAAGGGGAGATGTTCGGAGTGATAGCGTTTGTCTTCCCAAGTAACCGTTACGCGTGATGGAGCCCTGCTTTCCTGAGGATGGCTGAACACCTGCCTGCCGATGGGAAGTAGTGAATGAATTCCTTGCTTTGCTTTGCTTGTGCGCACGGCTTTTGCTTTACCCATTAAACTGTCTTTATTTCAACCCATGAGTTTTCTCACTTTTACTCTTCCGATTCTCTCCCCCATCCCACTGGGGGGGAGTGAGCGAGTGGCTGTGTGGTGCATAGTTGCTGGCTGGGGTTAAACCACGACACTTTACTAGAGATAAAATTCCTGCTTTCTTTTGGTTAAACACTTTAAAAAAAAAAAATCCATGTGAAGAAAGAGGTACTAGTGTGAGATCAGATCTAACAGACTGTGTTAGAGAAGAAAATAAATGTGCAAGAATTTGAAATCATCTCTGTTATATTTGTAAAATTTAAGAGAGATTTGTTTCACTATAGACTTAACTTTGCAAATGTAAACCACACCAGCTCTCTGTTGAGCTCTATGAAATTTGTAAGACCTAAGACAATTTATTTCAACTGAGTGACAACTGGCAAAGTCAACTTCAGTCTAAAATTAAAAACTAGAAATATATACTGGTCATAGTTATGCCTAATACTTCATTAAGACCTCAATGCACAAAAGCCTGAGAATCCAATATTCCATTTTGCAAACAATTTTCATTGAAAAAATTCTATGTAAATCAATGGTGCAAAGTCTGGTGATGCAATCAAAATCAGCACCTGAGTCTGGTAAGATTTGAGGACTCCCTGGTTATGAGCATTTTCTTTATGATGATGCTTTGTCTGCAGACTGAAGGAGTAGGAACATCAAAGTGTGCTTCCATCTTCATCTATTAGATACTAATATGTCATTAGAAGACAATAGTGCTGTGTCTGTGTTTGGATTGAGAAGTTCAGGTTTTAAATATATTGCGACCAGCCTTCCAAATAAAAAGGGAATTACTATTGCACAGCTTCAGGACAAAAGTTGCCTTAGAGTGACATCTATACTAGTTGAGTAAAACAGGGCCCTGAGGTGGCCCTGATGAAGCTGCCCAAGGTCATATGTATTGTCCAACTGTTAGCATGGTTCTTGGTTTAGCTCTGGGTTGTGCCAGTGCAAGGAGTCCCAGACAGTGCCAGCCTGCAGTATAAGGAATGGCATGTCCCACATGCTCTTCCCACCCCTCTATTTCTGCATAAGGGAAAAAAATTTAGTCATGTGGATGTGAGCTGTGCCATTGCTTTAAACCTTAGGGCCACAGAATGGTTACAGGTCTGCATTTTTTAGTATTATAGACACAGTCACAGTCCTACAAGATGATGTCTGCATCATGCTTCTTCTAGAAACATGGCACCATATGCTTATTCAAGTGTGGCTGCACACTTCCAATCAAAACCATCATTAACTCAGCAAAAGCTTTTCTCAGGTATAAACATTCTTACATAATCTTTAAAAATACTAGGAAGTCACTGGTTATTAATACTTTCTCTTAATGCTAACTTCTTTCCTCTCCAAGGCTGACATAAAACAAATTAAACATAATTCTAATTAGATTTTTTTTTTTCCTTAAAACATGTTAATATTCTAATAGATCACTTGTATTTCATATAAGCTGAATTCATCTGGGACCATAGATACACTTTTTATTTTCAGAAGTATTTTAAGTCAAGGTTGATGTGGATTGTAGCATGAAGCACTTTTAGAAACTTTGATTCCAGGAATGCCCTAAGAACTTTGGTTGTGGATGCTGCTTCTTCAAGAGCAAGAAGAAATATTATGGGACTGCTTATTCGTGAGATGGCAACTGCCAGGAGTCTTGTCCTATTCCAGTGAGAAATGAATTGCACAAGCACTACAAAGAAATTAGTTAAACAGTAATTTCCTTTGCGTATCTCTATTGCAATCACCTAAATCCAGAGGGAGCAGTCATGGTGGTTTAAAAGAGAAAAGAAACAGTGCTAATTGAGACTGAGAATTCCTTTTGTCATAGGGAGATTTTTTAACAGAGTTTAATGGGCTTTAAAGAGAACAAACAAGACTTTAGTATATTGACACTTCAGTTGCTTCCTTTATTAGCTGTTTGTAAACCTAAAGAACTTACTTACAGTGACATGCGAAAATGAAGATTAGAGCTTTAGGGTTAAGATTTGCAGAGCAACTTAGATGTCAAATGTCATTTTGACAACTGAGTGCAAAGTGTGTATCTTAAAAACACTTCTCCAGCTCTGGCACTTAACTTTCTACTAGCGAAGCTCTTAGGCAGCCACGTTTCTGTGGCTGGCCCTACACATGGCTTGTTTCAATGGTTTTGGTGCCAAACTGTCTGGCATCAGCCCCAGTGAAAATATAGACTAGGTGGTATCTCACTCACAACCATCGCTGGGTTGGATCACCCTTAAAACACTGCAAAAATCTATTTAATTAGTAAAAAGTATAGCATTTTAAAAGAAAAAACTGGAAGTGTGTCAGCTTCTCTTGCCTTCTAGCTCAGTGGGTAGAGGCTAGCTTAGATGTGAGGGGACTTGGTTTGGGTCTTCTCCCTGCCTGGGCTAAGCAAAGACTTGGCAAATATTCTACCTATGAGAAGGGCTGGGGAGGGGAAGACAGCATGGCCATCCTCCCGATGACACCATGCTGATGGAAGAGCCAGGGGGATCTTCCAGTCTATAAATATTGTTGGGGATTAGGGACGAAAGCATTCAGTAATTTTAGGACCTGCCCAGCATTGGAACTAAAGGTTCTGCAGAACTTCTTGGTATGACTCAAAATACTTCAGAAGTGAGATCACAGGAGGGTGAGGATTAGAGGATCCAAATTTTTAATTTATGTGCCTAACTGTCACTTTGGTGTCCTAGCCCCAAATGTACAGAAACCTAATATTACGAAATAGAAAAAGACTGAGATGAAGTCACTTCTTACTGGTAATTATAAGGTACTTAGCTTCGTTGTTTCTGATTTTTTGGAGTTTCTCATATATTTAATTAATACAGGCCTTAAGGTCCATTTATACTTCATGTAAATCAAATATAAATGAGCTGGAGATATTACCATGGGAAATGGAATAAAATTAATTAATATATTACTTGATTGGTTCTTATCATTAGTTATTAATAATTAGGGTTTTTTTCCTGTACAATTAAGAGATGCCTGTACTATAGGAAAAGCCATAAAAAGTTAGTGTATTTTGTTAAACATCATTCTTGGCCTCCAGATACCCCAAATTATCAGCTTTTATAGAAGGATTCACATTCTTTTACAGCCATGAATTAGTACTGTTAGTCAGGTGCCCTTGCTAGGGTGTTATTTCTCAATGGTATATTACCAGGGACAATCAGTATGCTCACCAGAAAGTGTTGAGATTTTTGGGATGTTAAACAGATGCAGGTTTGTGCACAAACTCAGCCTGGTACTTAAACACAGGTTCTGAGGACAATATGTCACCTGCTGGAAGTATTGCTGTGGAATTTTCTTCTCTCATCATTCATGATTATTTCTCTCATTTGTCTTCCTTCTCTCAGATACAGTCTGACAACTAAAGTGGCATTAAATAGCATGACAGCCAACCACACAAAATCTATCTTTTGAAGGCTGCATGCCCCAAATACTGGTATGCTACACAGAACCAACACAGAACATCATGAAGGCACCTGAGTATGTACTCCCTCCTACCATGGTGTGATTTCTGAAATGACAAAGTTCTTAATGATTGTGCAACAAGCTTTCACTACATTGGTGCATTTTGTCCACTAATAATGTCTTATTGTGAACACGGTGCTACTAAAGAAAAAGCTGATCAGTGAAAATATTTTACAACTCATGAACTGGACTTGGTGCAATGTATGTGTAGCTCATAAAAATATTCACTTTTATTATACACTATGTATGGTAGACATATGTACTTGGACAGAGGCAAAGCAAAATATTGTAACCATAGTCTATATAAACATGTCCTTTTTTGTCTTTTTTTTTCAAAGAAGGTGAAGTACTAAATGTTCTAGAGTGTACACTTAGACAATTTAGGAATCTCATGTAGGAAAACTAGAGCTATGTATGTTAAACAGACTCTTTTTAATGGAAGATTTTTTGAATCAGCATCTTAAGGACTTTTAAAATTATATTACTAACAATACTGAATCAGTTAATTTCCTCTCATTAAAACTTCAGTTTTATGGGGAATGACATTTGCATTAGTCTCCAATCATTATAAGCACTGTAGAAAAATGGGAACTATATTTTAAAATAGCTCAACACTGCTATCACTTCATCAAGAAAAATTCACCATGAAATATGCTGTTCCCAATGGAGAGCTAGTACAAGAAAAAGCCTACTCTGTCCTTGCAAGTGTCATGTTTAATGAATGTATTTGACAAATTCTGAGGTCTTTAGTAATACATAATGACACAGAATGATTGAAGCAGACTATTAAATATATTCTTACTATTCAGGTTCAAATTAAACTGCATGAATATACAGAACAGGTACACATTTCATTTCAACCAGTGATATGAAAATCCCAAAGCAACATGTTTATCAATTTATGCACATTGCAATTAGAATGTGTTACATTGTCCTATCAAAGATGGAGTTTTAAAAGAAAATTAAAGAATCTTCTTTTCTTGCTGGATGGATTAAAATGAAAATATTGTGTAATGAGTAGGGCATGATGTTAACATGCAAACATTATTAACTATATCTTAACTGTGTCCCACAATTTGTGAATAATGAAGAAACGATAACCATTTTTAGGAAGGACTTGGCATTTGCCAATTCTGGCCATTGACTGAGATGAACAAGAATATTCCATTATGTATTTACATAAATGACTTGCACTCAGACTTCTATATGAACTATATGGTTTCATCTTTTTCTATATTAACTGCTGACAACATGAATAGTCAAAACCCCCAAATTTTCATTAACTTAATGTAAGTTTAGTGTAGGTTTATAAATGGAAAAATGCACTTTTTGATTAGCATAAAAATTTGAGCAGTTGGCTTTTTAGGAGCTACAAATAACAAAACAGCCAATTAAACCATGTTGAGCTCTGCCTTGGTAATTTTTCTTCTTCCTTTGCACCTTGGGTAGGGTTTTCAAAATCACTGAGTAATGGGCAGCTTCATAGAATTCAGTGGCTGAGCTGATATCACTGGAAATAAAGTTAGGCCAAAAATAAATGTTTTTGAAATACTGTCTAATACTATCTGGATCCAAAAGAACAAAATGAGTTTTTGCTTACTGGATAATTTTCTGTCTTTCTTACTCCATTTATGTTTACTACATTTAGGATTTGGAGTAATGTCTGTGTGTTTTATATACATAATAGATATGATGAAAAGCCTGCTGACACCTAGTACAACCATGAGAATAATAATGTAAAAAAAAAAAATCCAAAAGAAATTTGTTGCCAACTTGAAGAATTTTGTTTAAGTAAGTCGTTAATATAAAGGCATGTCCTTTACTTCCTGAACCTATTCTGAACCTTTGCTGTAAAAGCCTTGACTATAATGTGCTTCAGTATTTGCATTTCTGCAAAGAAAAGCATTATTGTTATTAATATACCCAAATGTATGAAAATGCATATTTAAAATAAGTTGGTAAAAATTCTACTGCAAGCAATGTACTTTCCATACAGATTATTAATAATAAAAGAATGATGCTTGCCAATGATTAAATGTTGCACTATAGTGTATTACAGAGTAGCAAGCAGAACAGTTTATATACTGCACATTATTTTTCCTTTTCCTTATTTAAATCTTTCTAGTAAGCACACACCATGACAGCCGGAAACACAACAATGACTGAATATGCACAGATACCACTGGATCATTCTTCCTCTATTAAAACTATATTGCAGATAGCAATGATGTTCTGGCTGCTCAGTGTTATTTCTGGGTCAGCATCATATCTCTCCAGGAAAGGTGTTTTTGCTGTTGGCTTGACTTTCCCTCTTTCTGATTTAACTGACATAGTTGAAACCATGCCAAGGTGAGGGAGCATTTCAAGTTCAGAAATGAGGAAAGCAACTTGGGTAAGTGCCATGAACAAGCAGCTTTCTGAGAGAGATGTGGAGTGGAGATTCAACGCATTATATTCTTGAAATGAGGAAGATACGCACATTTGCACAGTGAATGCTGTTCTACACCTTTCCTCCTCTTTCCCTCCCAGAGGGGAGAAAGAACATGTATTATGATGGATTTCATTCCCTCAAAAATAGTACTCTAAATTTTGAATTAAAATCTGAAGATGGAAGTATTTAAATAGAGTCATTCTTAGGGTAAATCCTATCTATAGACAAACTTCTCAAAGCAAATAGGTCATTTACTTCACGTAACAGGTCATTTACTTCAAGGTAAAATGAGATTTTCTTCAGACAAGCCCAAAAAAGAAAGAATTATCATAGTACTTAAGAAGAAAACAGTGGTGTTTCAATAATATCTCCTTCTGTTTCCCTTATTAGCAAGATAATCTAGGTATTAGGTACTTTTTAATTATTATTGTTGTTTATTGTAAGTATAAAACCTCAAAGCAGCACAGGCAGTGTTCCTGTGTCCACTGTGCCAAGTATTGTGCAAATAGAAGAACAAAGGCAGGCAATTTAGATTTAAGACAGCTCATTGGCAAGTGCAGGCAGAGAGAGACTGCAAAGGCGCAACAAGGTAATGTTAGCCAGTATGAGTGACAGCAGCTTTGTCAGGGGTTGTTCAAGAATTGCAGTAAAGGAAAGGAAGAATTTGTGATTTGAAGGAAAACAGCGAGGCAGGTTGGCAGGTACTTATGGGACGTACCTTTAGGTTATGGATGAAATCATGAAAGTGCATATTGGAAAAGTCTACTGAGAGTGTGAGGGAACCAGCTGGGGATGTATGTGTCTGGGTGACTATGTGCATCTGAACAGTCCTAAACCACAGAGAAGTTTTGTTTATAGGGGTTAATAAAGTGGTCCAGCAACAGAATACAGTATGACATGGTGACAGTCATTGTCATTTTCAGGAGTATAGAAAAAGGGTGTTTTAGCAATCCAGGCATAAATTGAACAGTTTAACTGGGGAGTGTGTGTGTGTGTGTGTGTGTGTGTGTGTGTGTGTGTGTATAAAAACCATCTGTATGCTTTATGTTTTCATTTAAAAAGAAGTTCCCCAATACATTTCCTCCAGTAAAAACCAGTTAGACTAGGGTACTAGACCTTAACAGAGGTTTACACATGAATAAACCTTAGTGTGTACTTAGGAATATTAGCCAAAAGAAAGAAACAACACCTAAAACTCTCAAAGCTTCCAATCTGATATTAAAAAACTACAGTGATGTGAAACATAGCAGCAGCCTGTGACACATGAATTCCCCAAGAATAAATAAATAAACATTTTTTGCCAGAAGCTTTTGGCTAACAAGGAAGGAGACAAGATTGAAAGCCAGAGCAGCATCTAGTGGGCATGCTCTAGGACGGTGGCTGGCCAGCAAGAGCTTCAAGACAGCTGGGAAAGGCAGTAATTTTTTAGAGGATGGAAGAAAAAAGTGAGAGGGGAAGAGAAAAGGAAAAGCAGTAAGACAGAATGTTTGGAGAGAAAAATAGGATGCAGTTTGCTATGGGAGTTTTCATAAAAGCTTTTTTGGTTATTGCTTTTTTTTTAAACAGTCGTCATCATTGTGTAGCTGTGATTATTTTTGTGGTCTTCATTTCACCAGTTACAAAGGGTATGATCTCGTCAGTACAACTTGTTCATTACGCTGGCACAATTCCCAAAATAGTCTCCCAATCAGGGTCAAATATAGTTGTGATTTGCAGTTGGTATTGACTGATGAACGAGCTGACTGAGACAGCTGGTATAGGATAGTCAGGCTTTAAGGCATTGCATAATTTCAATTTAATTTCAAAGGGTACACTATAAGCAGGCACAAAATAAATAATTTGCATGAGGACAAAGATAATCTCCTGGAATAACTATGGTATTCATAAATTATACAGTTGTGGAACAGCCTCTCATTATTTTTTATTGTCTGAGCACAGCAGAGTTGGTGTCAGTATAATAGTATAAAATACATATAGTGTCATTACAAATGCACGTGCAGAAGTTTTACTGGTAGTGTTATTGGTACAAATTATGAGAAAACACCATCTATGTTGTGACTGTGTACATGGTTATGTATATGTATAAAAAACATCAACAAACTCCACAGAATTTCAGAAACCCATTTCACCCTTACCATTATCAAATATGTATGTTTAAATATGCCAACACTTATGAGGCCAGCTTCATTGAAACTAAGCTGTTAAGGATTCATTAATTAAACATAAAATCGTGAGTGCATTTCAATGGTCACCACTTTTGAGGGATGTCACTTACTCTAGTCCTAAAGCTATCTCTGTTCTACACAAATCCTGATTTGAAATATATAGAGCTAATAAATATTTCTGTCTGTGACATGGAATCATGAGAAGAGGTCCTCTGTACAGAATGGTTAAGTCTACAACAAGTCAGGCAAACACCTCTTTCTTTGATGCTTGGTGGGGGTTTGAGAGACCTGAGATCTAAATAATTCTAGTACAGGTGGAGGATATTTGGGATTTTTAAGTCGGCTTTTGGGACAAATCCAAAAGACATTTAGAAGGAACTAGAGCATAATGAATAGAAATAACGAGGAAAATTAAAAATTTTCTTCCGTAGTCAGTAACTGAGAATGGATAAATAGTCTGTGAACATCTTACAAAGGAAGGCAAATCCTTACTTTTCGTATATTCTAAACCTCACATACAAATTCAGAATATAAAAGCTTTGGAAAGTTTAGGATTTGGTCAGATTTCACCTCTGTGGCTTCTCTCCAGCTTGTATTTCAAAAACAAGCAAAGCCTGATTATATTTCCTTGGTGTGTGAGTGCAAGAGAATGACATGTGAAAAATGCCTCCCCCTTTCTGCAGGCGTGACAAGCCAGGGACAATGGCATCACTTCTTTGTTTGCTATGTGACAGGAGACCTCTGTGCCAAGACCTGACAGGAGGAACACAGCCCTCCCCGATGGCTGCTGTCTCGGGGGCTGAGCAAGAGCCTACCCAGAATGTGGTGAGAGAAAGCCCCACCATGGACCGCAGCTCGGGGGAGGATGCATGCAGCTCCCTCAGGCTTTTTGTCTCAGTTTTTTCACTCAGACAAGGAAAATCCATAAAATGTGTCAAGAGAATATAAACTTAAAAGGCAAGAGGACAATTAAGAAGCCTGTTCAAGTCAATGACCAAGGTGGATTGGACTCAAGACTTGAGTAGGAGCCACTGAAGACAGAATTGTCCATGTACTTAAATATAATTTTATTAAAAAACTCCCCACCCCTCTTTTACTACTGCTGTTGCAAAAATTCACTCAAAAAGGTCAAATCGTAAGCTGGCATATGGAAGCTTTCTCATAAAATAAATAATACATGGAATCCTCTTAGAGATAATGAGACAAACCATTACTTCTGCAAAAAAATATTTTTTCTCCATGCAAATATTATGATCTTTAATAATTATGTTAATTTGTCATTTATATTCACAGCTCATCTGGTAAAATCATTATATGTCTTAACATTAACTTTGATTGCATAAATATTACATTAACTTTGATCACGCAAGTATTGCACAATCACCATTTTAAATAGTTATGAAGGTGACTGAATAGGTTCCAACTGAGTTTAATTTAACTGGATTAGGAAATATTTTTCCTTTGATTTTTAAATAATACTTTTGATTTTGTTATTTTATATACAGGCCATCAAAGTTTTCATTCTTTTATTAACTCATATGAAAATGCTCACAGGAGCATTTCTACAAGCAAGCGGGAGTTTGAGGCTGACTACTACATAATTATCAAATTATAACTATGTCTTCCTTTCTGTGGGATAACTCAGAAACAAAATCTGGTCCTGATACAGCAGTCATTTTAATGCTTGCATATCATAAGCATGTGATTAATTGCCATGATTAATTTCACCTGGATTACTTTGCTGTTAAATGTTTCTTCCATGTTTAAGGCCCTGTACTTCCTTGGGTAGATTTAGGCACGTGTTTAATACTTTGCTAGACCCTGGCTGCAGCAAGCTATTGCGGGTAGACTTTCCAGCCAATTCCTCTATGTTATGAAGGGCTTTGATGCCTCTGAGCAAATGGTAGGATATTGATTCACTGAAACTGGGGCCTTTTACCTCATGTGACCAGCAAAGAAAGCTGTCAACAGCTATCTTGAATGCGTATCAGCAAAGTCACAGGGCATATAGGAACTTACTGTAAAATAATGCTGATATTATAAATGGCAGTTTGTTCCCTCACTACTTTGAGGAGAGAGAATATGGCTAGCAGAGTGTGATTTACTCATCTGTAGTATTTGTTTGATTTACTTACCTGACCTTTTAGAACATGAAATTTGAGTGACTCCTCATTCCTTGCTCAGGTAATTTTCACCCTTCAAGGGTGATCTCTCCAGGTTGTCCATGGTGGGACATTGCACTTGTGGAGAAAAAGCAGAGAACCACATGCAGTTCCTTATTTCTGGAGGTGCTATCCCTGGATACGGCATCACTTTGGGGGAAAAGGGCCAAAGAACCCTCGGTGCCTGCCAGCTTTATTTAAGAACATAACCCTTTTTAATATAGTTATATATCATCCTGGAAAACCTCTCCTAGGACAGCAAACATCCAAAGCTAACACACTCTTCTGCTGTTCCTGGGAATTCTTTCCTCAGATCTACCTTACCTTCTTCCCTCTGCAAGAGGGGTACCATAAACTCCTTCTCTCCTTTGTTGGACAGATTCATATTAGCAAGTCCCAGGCAGCTCTTCAGTGGCTCAAATCTCTCAAGATACCACAGTTCTGATCTGAGCACAGTGAGGACTGAACTGAAAGGAGAGTAATAGTCCAAGATTTATTAAACATCATCCTCGGTTTCTCCATGATCTGTTTGATCAGATGAAGCTGCTCTCTGCAAGAACAGTTGGGGGTTCTTTTTTTTTTCTTTTTCTTTCTTTCTTTCTTTCTTTCTTTCTTTCTTTCTTTCTTTCTTTCTTTCTTTCTTTCTTTCTCTCTCTTTCTTTCTTTCTTTCTTTCTTTCTTTCTTTCCTTCTTTCTTTCTTTCCTTCTTTCTCTCTTTCTCTCTCTCTTTCTTTCTTTCTTTCTTTCTTTCTTTCTCTCTTTCTCTCTTTCTCTCTTTCTTTCTTTCTTTCTTTCTTTCTTTCTTTCTTTCTTTCTTTCTTTCTTTCTTTCTTTCTTTCTTTCTTTCTTTCTTTCTTTCTTTCTTTTTCTTTCTTTTTTTCCCCCTCCTTTTTTCTTCCAGAACGAGAACTAGAATCCCTTCAGATTGCCACCTCCTCCTCCTCTTTCCAGCCTTTCTTTCCTCTCTGTGGCAGCCTGGGTGTGGAAGTCTTTATCAACCACAAGAGGCTGGGATATATCAAACAGGATTTTCCATTGCAACTAGCTAACAGGACTGGGTTTTTGGCTGAAGCCATAGCAGCTATTCTAGAGGTGCCAAGTGCTGTCCTTAGAGATGATCTAATCCAGTAGGGATAGAGGATTTCTGTGTATGTGTATTGGGATAAAATGTACTGCAGGCTTTTTAAAGTAAAGAAGAGTTGATGTGTTTTTACATTTTACTTATGTTCTTTTTAGAGAGAAATGCATGTTTTTAACTGTTCGGTTGTAAATTCTATTCTTGAGGCAAAAATCATAAAGGAACAATTAAACAATTACTTCAGTGACTCTAAATTGTCAAATGTTGACACATAATATTCCTGTTACCATCTTTTTTTCTCTCTCCCTCTCTTTCTTTGGGGTGATTATGTCTCTTTTAAATTCAGATAGTGTTTTCAAAACACAGGTTAATATATCCAATAACTTTGACTTCATATTGTATTTTTGAAGCCTTTAGAATACTAACATATAGAACTGGAATAATGCTACTTAACTGCCTTCATGCATTAAAGTCTGTTTACAACATGTATTTTACTTTAGTTTTTACATTGCAGAGTTCTTCAGGAAGCATGAATAACTCAAGTAGACAGAACAGCACTTGAAAAACAAAACTAAAGAGCAAATGGGAACAGATTTCAACGTAGCAAGACAAAAGAACCCTTTCTCAAGAGGATATAGTACTGAAAGAGATACTGTATTAACGGCTTCTTTTACGATACTTTAGTTGTAAAGATGCTTTAAATGAGTCTTCACCTTGTTACGTTTCAACAGAAAAAACACATTCCCAGTGTTGTAAGTCATAACTGATCATAAAAAGCACATATTATCTATAAATAACCTAATCAACATTCAGCAAGGAGTTGCATAAATGAGCCCTTCTACATATTGCACCTTATAATGAGCTGCTACACAACTAATGACTTATTAGTGCCATGGGCAATGAATGATTAATTAGTCAATTCAAAAGTGACTTTTTAAGGCTATAATTGCTACCTTTTCTAATTTCTGAAGGTTAGACAGAATTAATGCCATGTTGGCATACTAGACCTGATAGAGGAACAACTTTGTTTGTCAACAATGTACTAAGAGCAGGGGTGGTTCCGGAGAGCTGATTGCACTAAACTGACTGTGCACTCCAGTTATGGATTCCCCAGATTATAGTGAAGTACTTTACAGTGAATCTTGCAGCTAGCAAGAGAGAAGTGCCAGAGAAGATAAAGCATTCAGATCCTGCACAACTGCTGCTGTGCCCAGAGTGTGCTGCTAGCTCTGATTCTGGCACATAATTCATTCCCTCTTCCAGCTGCTGCTGTCCTCTGCCTCTTCTTGCTTCCCATCCTCCATTTGATGTTTATGTGTCAGCTTCGGGAATGGTATGGACTAGACATTGCTCAACACCTGGGTGGACATAACCCCATTGCATGAAGATTTGTAGGGAAGGGCCATAAACCTGTGTGAGACTAGAAGCAATTAACAAAAGAAGAATTTCTTTAGAAAAGTTGTTTGGTGTATATGCAGTTCTAGGATACCAGTATACAGCTCCTGGTAACACACTGACCCAGTTTGTGTGATCCAAAGTCCATGCAAGCCAATGGAAAGTGTTGTGCTGAATCCAGTGGCATGAGGTAAGGCAATAAGTAAAGGAGATGAAGAAAATCTTGATTACAGTGAGCGCTATATGGGAACAGAAAGCCGTAATGATGAAAGAAGCAGATTTCTCTGCAACATTTTTGTTTTCATGTAGGGGAGTCAGTGGAGGGACCAAAAGAGGCAACATAAAATCTATAACTATGTGATCATTTGGCCCTAATTCAAGGTTATAAGGCAGGAGCTTGACCAGCAGATGATGTGTTCTGCGATTCAGCAGTCTCACAGGGCTAATGGGAGCAAAGTGTCACTTCCAACACCCATTTAATGCCCTCTTTCAAAAACCTTTAGGTACAATCGCTGACATGACATCAATTAATAAAATGATGCCTTCAGTTAAGCAAAGTTGCTGCATATATGAAAAGGGGGAAAAAAAAGTATGTTTGTTAAAGTCACATAGAACTTTATTAGAGGTTTTTGTTTGACCAAAGTTAAGTTGGAACGTTACTCCTACTAATTAATGTTAATGCAGAGACCAAAACAATTGCTTCTCAAATTAATACCTCTAACTAGCATCTGTGCCCTCAGCTTATTCAGGTCACTTGCTGAAGAAAGTACTGAAATTATCAGTGGACAAGCATGAAATAGAAAAACATGAATAAGCAACACATAAAGGATTGCATCTCTGTAACACCCATATGGATTATTCTAGGTTGTTGAAAAATACGTTGGTGGTGGGGCACAGCCACTCAGCTGATCGTGTTTGGCTACCTCACATCCCTGGATCTGCAGCACTGCTCCTGGCTGCAGGAAGCTAGAAAGTAGCCACTGCACAGCATGCTTCAGTCAACAAGTCTAAAGGGAAATCTAGGCAGAAATTAATATTATTCTGATAGGTATTAACTCCTTGTAGCTTTAGCATTTGAAGACAACAATTTTATTTCATTCATACAGAGCACCTTTTGTTGGAGGATCTCATTACCATGCAGGTTGTTGTCAGATAGCATCAATAAGGCTATTGTCTGTATTAGACTGGAAAACTCTTTTCAAGGGCTGAATAGCATTAAGGATCTGGAGTGATGAAAAGCTAGAGCTATATAAAATGGAAAATTATCCCTAATTTCCCATCTCTCGTCCTGTTTCTGAGATTAAGAATCAGTCTCAGTTTTTCCCTCCCGTTGTCAATGAGCTTTGTGCAAGTAACCAAAGATTATTTACTATACACTACTAATTTCTGGTGCATATAAAAAACCCCATGCTCCTATGAATTTCTTAAAAGAATAGGAACACGGCTTAAAAGGGAAACTTCAGATTTTATTTTAAAATATATATAAATACACATTTCTTTATCATTAAAGTCCAATATAAATAGTAAACTAAAATTTATGCATCAGCTTAAAATTATGTCCTGTTTTCCATGCTTTTATTCTCACTGGGGCTTGGGTGATATTTAGGTTCCTCCCCCACCTCCTGAATATCTGGTTGTGTCAGAGACATGTTTGTCGTATTATTTTACTATTTTGCACATGAAGAACTGCACCACGAACAGTTTAGCTAATACAGTAGTGAATGTACCATCTCCTGCCCTACACTATCACTTGAATCATTGCTGGAAATAATGGACCTGCACTGGGAACAGAATTACAATGAGAGCATTTTATCTCATGCATATTACAATGTTATGTCCCATGAATATACAGAATAAAAGTGGTAAAGGATTATCTAAATATGATCCATCTAAGCATCACATGATTCAACAGCTGCGGTCCTTACTTGTAGCCACTGGCCATTCATTGCCTGAGAGGTTTATTAGAATGCTGTTAGGTTTGCTGCAGGAAATGTAAATGTAAATGTTGCAACTGAGACCAACAGGGAGATAAAAATTTCATGTTCTCACAGTGTTTTCCCCTTTCTGTTGCTGCCCACGGGCTGGCAAAGGTTGTGACAATGGCTATGCTCTAATTCGTCTTTTTGACAAAACATAAGTCCTTATAAATATAAAAATAACCAAGAGCAAAAGCTCTGCAATAAGGCATATGCATTTTAAAGGTAATTAAAAGGGATTTGTCTTGCTCTTTGATAACCATTAGAAACAATATTGTTCAAAATCTTAATTATGACATAGGTTACTTTTATGTTATTTTTTTCTTGAATAAAACTCTAATTAGTAGCTAACACACAGTTGCACTAAACTTTGCATATAAGTGAATAGACAATAAAAACACTGAGGTTCATTAAAGTGATCAAAGAGAACTGCATACTCTCCACTCCTTTTAATAACTGTTCTACAGAGAGCTAGAAGGTTTTTAAAAAGCCTGAGCAGTCCTTGCCATTAACGTACTAAGTGAGTTTAATTACCTAAATCAAGAGAACACAACTTATTTGCAATGAACTTTCCAAATTAAAATCAACATTTGACTACTAACACAAATGAGATTCCATTCATGAAAGGATCATTATAATTAAGCGAAAACTATTACTTTAAACTATCATGAACCCTTAGGACAATGACCTGAGTTTGTAAGAACTGTTCCTTGTAATATTGAAACCACGAGACTATGATTACCTGGTTTTCAGTTTAGAACGATGTTACTCAATAGTAAGTGTCCTGGTTTCAGCTGGGGTAGAGTTAGTTTTCTTCTTAGTAGCTGGTAGAGCGCTGTGTTTTGGATTTAGGATGAGAATAATGTTGATAACGCACTGATGTTTTGGTTCTTGCTGAGCAGAGTTTACACTAGTCAAGGACTTTTCAGCTTCTTGTGCTCTGCCAGGTGCACAAGAAGCTGGGAGGGAGCATAGCCAGGACAGCTGACCCAGACTGGCCAAAGGGCTATTCCATACCATATGACGTCATGCTCAGTATATAAGCTGGGGGAAGAAGAAGGAAGGGGGGGACATTGGGCGTGATGGCGTTTGTCTTCCCAAGTAACCGTTACGCGTGATGGAGCCCTGCTTTCCTGAGGATGGCTGAACACCTGCCTGCCGACGGGAAGTAGTGAATGAATTCCTTGCTTTGCTTTGCTTGTGCGCGTGGCTTTTGCTTTACCCATTAAACTGTCTTTATCTCAGCCCATGAGTTTTCTCACTTTTACTCTTCCGATTCTCTCCCCCATCCCACCGCGGGGGAGTGAGCGAGCGGCTGTGTGGTGCTTAGTTGCTGGCTGGGGTTAAACCACAACAGTAAGGATCTAAATCTACATTATATTCACTGTGAAATCTATTGGGTGCAAAGAGATTCTTTACGGGTCGCCACTGAACTGAGTAAAATAATGTGAACCACTTTTTAACTGCAGATAAAAATTGCTGGGAAACCATCCTGTCCTGAAAAATACATATGAAGATTCAAAAACAGAGAAGCAGAAAATAGTATAGGCAGAAAGAGACAAATAAAGCAAAAAGGTGAGATGCTGTCACAATCAAAAGAGAGAAGCCTCTGAGATCCACGTCTAGATCACTAAAAAACAAAGGGCAGAATAACAGTAACTGAGAAACTACCACTGTGCTGTTTTTCTCATGGGCTTGTTAGTGTAAAATGCTGATTTGGATTTAAAAGAGAAAACAGAGACACTGTTATATGTATTTAGTTGAGTAGAAATGGTTTAAGACCATGCTTAACTACTTTGTTAAATCCAGATAAATTTCTAACAGGTGAAATCCCTGAGAGTAAAGTCTGCTCTTAAATTTGAGAATTTGGCTTACAATGGTTCAATGAAGTAAGGCACTGAGGGAAAAATCTGTGAAAAAATACAGCACTTCTAAAGGGAGAAGCTGAGTAGTTTTAACTGTTAAAATATTAATTGTGTAATAAATAAAATGGCAAATTTGTTAAAAAGCTAGCATGAATAACAAAATGCCAAATTGCAATGAACATTGCTGGCTAAATTCAGGTTCAGAATTGCCACATTAAAGGCCCATTATGAAGCCTAATTTTGATTTTGTTTCTGAAGGAAAAGATAGTGTCTATTTTGTTTAGATTATTTTCTGAACATATAAGAACAATGCTAGACATTTTTAAATGTCAGCTAAAATTTAGTAAGAAATAAGTAAGAAAAAGTCTGTTAAAGTTTTTAAGTCACAGACTTACACAAAGAGAACCTGAGATGCTAGGTTTAAGTGAATAGTTTTATAGTTTGCTGCAGTGGGACCGTATTCATTAGAAATTAGGTCTTTGGTGTTCATATTAAAATGTGTTTCAATGAGACAATTATGTCTAAATGTCTTATTTTTTATATATTGACTATGATGTGCTATATTGAAGTACTGCATAAGCCAAACAAAAGTATTTTGCTCCTTCTAGCAGTTACGTTGAATGTATTTTAACATAAGCAAAAACTTTTAGCTTTTCTTACAATAAAGCTTCTGCTTGGATGCTCATGGTATATTCTTGTCCTAGGGCACTTTCAACTATACATGTACTTATACCTATTATTTGATTAAAAACTTTTCCATTTGTGTTGATGGTATTTCTAATTTGTTTACATTATACATTTGAGAATACATTGGCTTAACTGGTACCTGTATATTTTACTAGTCCTAAATAGTTTTCTGGAGCAGAACATTTTTTTCCAGAATCAGCTTCCTTTGTGAATTCCATGTAATTATTTCTTCTGGTTCATTGGAAAGGTCCTGAGCTGATGAATTTTGCTGTAGTGGAATATATAGCTGACCTCAGGTAGCTCATAAATATGTAAGACATCATTTTGAAAATCATGGCTAATTGTTTTTAAACATTTTTGTATTACTTGGTCTTCAATTGCATTTTAACAACATTAAAAGTGTTAGAACATTGTCCATTACAGCACAAATTTGCACAAAGCCAGCAATGGGACAACTCAGGAAACTAAAATTATTCATTTAGTAAGTCTTTGTGGGATCAGTCTCTGAGTCAGTTTTTCTGGTTCTTTGCATGGCTGCTTCTTCAAGTAATAAGATTTAAAAATACTTATAAAAACATTGTTGTAAAATCACAAACGGTTTCCAAAAGGCTTAAATTAACCTATAGTTATGTCATATCTATCTGTATCTACATAGATATTTATTGCCTTTGTACAATTTTATTGTATCTGCAAGGTGCCTCCAACACCAAACATTATAATATAGTCATGGTAGCTTTGCACAAATAGCCATGGTTAACCATGGATATCAGCACGGTCTAGCAGCTCAAGGATTTACCTAGTTTTTCCAGTAGTCCCTCACTGATGTCAACGGCCTGTGTGAGAACCTGTGCCAGTTTTATTTCACCTCAACTGTTTGAAGCACTCAGCTGAGAAGTAATGTTGTTCTGAGGACAAATCCTGCCTAACAACTGCTTCCAAAGCACTGGGGTGAGCTTTTTTACACTTACACATGAACTTAAAAAAGATTCAGAAAGATAAGAAACCATTGTGATTTCTGTTAGCAAAAGAAGAAACAGAATTGTCACACTGCGGTTCTCATGCTCTTAATTTTGAAGTGGTTAGGAATTACAGTAAAAGCAAAACCAAACTCCAAACTTTCATCAGATTAATAGCACTCCATGGAATAATGTCAACCGTTTCTCTCCCATTATTCATAATCTAAATATGCATACTAATATTTTCCTAATTTTAATAACAATTGTTTCACATGGTCTTGAGGATGGCATGATGCCTGGAAACTGTTTCACTAAATTGCATACCACGATGATCTACTCTTTGGATAGTCTCCAGGACAAAGGCCATGAAGTGTAATTAAAAGCAACTAATAATTAATTCCCATAAAATGTAACATGAAGGAAAGGAGTGATAAATTTAGATATATACTACAAGTAGCTTTAATACTTTTCCCCTCACGAGCTAAAATAGCTATTCTGGCGATTACCGGTGTATGTAAATATGCTAAGATAAAACTTGAGAAACATAGCTCATTCTTTACTTCAGTACATCAAAACAATGGAATCAGTACATCTTAATGAACGCTTACTATTTTGTATTTTATGGTACATGCAACATGCAACCTATTATCAGAACTGCAACAGTGCATTTTATATAGAGAATTTTCAGAGGCTAGTTTTACAGAAGCACAGAACCACAGAATAGCTAAGGACCACCTACAGCCAGCTGCCCAGGACTATGTCCAGACCGCTTTTGAATATCTCCAAGGATGAAGACTCCACAACCTCTCTGGGCAACCTGTTCAATTACTCAAAAAATTCAAAAAGTTTACTTTAATGTAAGTAAAAATGTTCATAATGCTGCAATATAAATAAAGAAGAGGAAGCTTAAATCAATTGAACATACTTTTATTTAATAGATTTCTCATAAATGAAATATATTAAATGTACTCTGTCAAGCTGTGATAATTGTACTCATACTATATATGAACTCTCACTATACATAAATACATATTTAGGGAGGGTTTGAGTGTGCATGTGTGTCTTCTGTTACTATATGTACCAGCAGGGTTAAAGATTTTGCTTTCACTTGCACCTAAGTAAATTAAGAGTAATTCTACTGAATCACTCTCTTTAATGGAGTTATGTGATGTGGTGAAACAGAATAATGCCAGGTCTACTTGTGTTTAAATTACCACCTTAATGACCATCTATTTTTAATGACTATAAATAGCTAAAATACTAGTGTATCACTTACTAAAGGTTACTCATTAATGTATCAACACAACCTGGTAAATAATGCAGTAGAAAACACCAATGACTAAAAGTATGCCAGAGTCACAAATAACAAAGCATGCATATTCTCTTAAAGTCCATTCGTGTTACAAACCTTGACAAACAGGTGAGCAGCAATATATTTATCTTTCTTAATGCATCTTTATGACTATGCCTACAAATATTTTTATAAGCAGTGATCTATAATATTAATTGCAAAAATGAAACAACTGCTTTTTAAATATGTGAAAGATGCCTTCTGCACTACTAATTTTGTGGGGTCTACAAGTCATTTTGGAGGCAATCATGATACATTTGTGTCTGTGAAACAAGACAAACATGAAGAAAATAATTAGATATTGCAAAAGAGCTACAAGCTCTGATTTCATACACAGAGAAACTGTTGTCTTCTTAATATACATTTAATCTTTCCTTCACATCTACCACTGCCTGAAAGGACCTGCCATATAAATATTTCTAATGATCAGTCAATACTGCCAGTGTTGTCATCAATCACTACAGAACAAGTACTCTTTTACACAGTAATCGCATAAATCGTCTTCCAAGAAATTATAATTCTTCCAGACACACCTCTTGATCTTTGGCAAGGTCATCTCAGCTCTTGAAGCCTTCATGGAAAGAGAGCATATGTCAAAACTCAAAGATGGATGAATGGAAGGAAAAAGTAGATTCAGTTTAAAAAACTGTTAGAGTAAGCAAACCTATCTCTTTAACAAGCAATGTGTCAGAAGCATTTTTATTGAAGAATTTGATATTTGCTGATAATATCTAGTAGTGCTAATGCTGCTTCTACACAGAAATAAATCACAAATGCTAGTTTGGAATATTGCCAGGAATTACTCAAAATTTTGCCACAACACTCTGGAATGAGATTTGAACTTTCCAAAATAATTCTTGGGAGAAATGTGTGTACCTGGTTAAAAAAAGTATCTGTGCATCATTTCTGACTACATGAAGGAAGGAAATATGTTTAACTTAAATTTACAGCTGCTGCTTCAGTGTCTGAGATGCTATTAGAAGTATTAGTAATAAACAGAACTTTAGGGCATTTAGGGCAAATCCTTGTGTGTTTTTTCTTTTAAGAATTTCCATTGTCATCTTTTGAGCACAAGATACAGCTTTTACACAGTGTTTTGCCTGTATGTGCATATATTAGGACTGTGGGTTCTGCTTGTTATATTTTTTCCCTTTAAATGTTCTCTTCTCCATTAGATGTAAAGAAATACTGAAAGCAAACCAGAACAAAAATCTTTCATTGATTGCTGTTGTTTGTCTTCCTTAAAAGTCAAGACAAAAAACCCAATAAAACTTACGGAGAAATTATTTCTCCAACAACATCATTATAAACCAATTGCTAAGAAATGGCTTTATGTAAAACTGCTTTACAAGAGAAATGGTCCACCAATGAGAATTATTTCAGCTGATGAAAAAACAGGGATAATAAAAAGACACTGGGGTAAGAGGCAATTAGGGTCTGATCTATGAAAAGACGCCACATACAGACTAAGAGTTTTCCTCCTAACATGTTGTATGCATTACTGAATTTACAGGTCACTTCAGCCTATCAATAAAGAATAAATTTATGGAGACATAAAGAGATGCAAGTTGGAATGATCATCTTGGAAAAAACAGTTGTTACTTGAATAAAGTCTAATGGCCAAATCTTGTCCTGAGGAAGGAGCTGTTGGCTCCTTGAAATGATGCTAAAGTTGCAGATAACAGTCAGTCAGACCAGAAGATGCCAGGAACCAGAAAAGCAGCGAACTTGTAAATTATATCTAAGGGGGCAAATGTTTGACTGGAGACAACAACTACTTATTATCTTTACCCATAGCATGAAAGGTTTAAAAATCATCACAAGTTCTAAAAAACAAATCAAAAGAAGAGCTGTTTTCTTCACTTGAGGGAACTAAGCTAGATTTAGATGAATGTTGGCACACAACTAGACTATGACAACTAAACATACGACAATAATTTACAAGAGATTTTGCAGCATAGCTGAAAGATGTTACTGGTAATCAATAGGACAAGGTTATTCTCTGGAGAAATAGCACCCACTTAATAGTATGGAAATAAAGCCCACATACTTAAAGTGTTTACTGTGAGACAACACAAAACAAAAAATATGCATAAAGCATATATACAAGCTGAACAGGAACACCTGGGCTCCTGATGTATGAGAGACGTTCTGGAACATTTAAGCGCCTTCACTGCAATGTTTCCTTCATATCATATCTTATCTATACTGCAGTAGCAAAGAAGTATTCACTGCCAGCCAGCTTGATTCAAATTAGGAATGCAGTAAGGCAAACTCATCTGAATTCCAAATAGTTTAAATTGATATATAGACGAGAAGGCTGGTTCTATGGCTATGTCACAAGACAGAAACCAGGAAAACAGATTCAGACCTTTTCTCTACCACAGCCTTTCTCTGTGACCTTGAGGAAAGACAGTTACTCCCAGACTGTTAAACTAAAGAGCTGGAGAATATCAACTATAATTTCTAGACAGGTCAAATAAACAAAATCAGATTTATTTTTTTCCACACAGAATGCTGATAAATCCATTGCTGCATGACAATGTGCATGCTGAAGGTGACACTGGATCAAAAACTGACCAGGAGATTTCCAGTAAGAAATATGTTACAAAGACCGTTAGAAACCAAGATACAACTGCTGGTACTAGAAATCTCTGAGACTCAAATTGCTGCAATTTTGGAGAGTATTGCAGGGGAGATACCATGTTAACTCTGCTCCGATATTCTTTCACAGACACTGCTCCAGGTGGCTGGTGGAAGTAAGATGCCAGGCTATGTGGATCTTTGCTGCGGCCATTTTTGTGTTCTTATGGAAACTAAGTTAAAAGTTAGCTGGGAAGTACTTTTACTGTACCTGCTACAAAATGAAATTCATCTGTTTGACAAGCTGGGTAAATATTGATGCAGTTAGCTCACAGTGAACATTATGTTGCCACAGTTTCATTATTTCCACTGCAGCTAATGTAAAACAGGCTTATATTACATAAGTTGTAGTTATTCAGGATAGAAATATATTTAGATACGCAAGATGTACTTCTACAATTTAATTATGAACTTTAATGTTATGACACATCATACATTTTGGGATGATCTAAAGGTGCTGTAACTCTTGGTGTGAACGCATTTGCCTCATATGAACATATGCCATAACATAGTGAAGGGAATATTCTGCCACCTTGTGCCAAAGGGTTGGAGCAAAGACAGAGACTGTCAGTGGTAAAAAGCTGACACAGCACAAAATGTAAGGCCACAGAAACTCATTATTCTATCAAAGTTCCAAATCCCATTGATTTTCAAATAGAAAAATCATCCAGGAACATTGTCATATTACCATGATTTAACAAGATATACTGAATTAGCTGAGCAATTTTAAATGTTTGTGCACTCAGTCTTAGCCAGTGGCAAATATAAGATAATTTTGTTTAGCCTAGCCTGAAATGATTGAAGTTCAAGCTAAGCTGATGAATGGTAACATGTTAAGCAGTAGTAACCTAATTGTGTGTCTGAGTTCTCAGGCTCCTAAGTCTGCTTAAGTCACTTTGGAAAATTGGATTTCGCTAAGTCATTTATAACAAGATTTTTCAAGGTATTTAGACATTTTAGTCTCATCAAAACCAGTGGGAGACAGATGTCACAATGCCTTTAAAAATCTTGTTTGTAGAGCCTTGCACTGCTGAGCAGAGAAAAAAGAAAACCAGACCTGCACCTGCAAGTTGTTTTCGGACAACGACTGCTTCCTGGGAACAAGAACACAGTGATGATTAATTGGGGACAGACAGACACAAAGGGCTCACCGTGCACTCATACAGACCCTCAGAGCAGGACCAGGCCTCAAATACATGTGGTAAGGGAAAGGCTGGGAAGGACGGGCTGAATGGTAATAATAAGATAATACTTAGCTTAGGCTGATTCTGAGTAAAATTTTCATGGTTATGTATCACTCAAAAGTTAAAACACACAAATAAGTATGTACGTCACCAATTTTTTTCAAGGCAGTTGTAGTCAGTTGGTTTCTTGGCGTCACAGCAGACATGAATAAACAAGACACACTATTTCTTGCACTTTGGGTTTCAGTACTTAAGGAAAGTCCAAAGTCATGACAGAGGTAGGCTATGGTGCCCTTTCTCCCAGCTCAAACAGTGATCGGAGACAGTCTGACAGCACATGGAAGGATGAAGGAGTCTGTGTGTCATTCCTGGTCCTTAGAGGGCAAAGAGGGAAACTGCAGCCCAGCAGAGGGCTGGGTGACCAGGGTGGCTGGTGTCTGCAGTAAATAAAAGCTAAAATGAACAATTCCAAGAAATATAACACTGATCAGGATATTTCCTTATGAGCTATACGTAGAAGAGAGATCTGAATTTTTAATGTACTGACCTCTGCCATTGAAAATTATCCTTTAGTTTTCTCTGTAGCTTAACTTAGAAATGAGTGGGAGTTATACACCTGTTATGTGAGAACGGAGGGTGACCATAAAGCACCTCTCCTTAGCGTTAGTTTAAAACATTACCTGAGGTGTAAAATGCAACCTTGCTTGTTCATGTGCTTAGCGTGGTTACAGATGTCTACAGTGTATTCCCTTTATTAGCTACTTAATAGCAAATGCATTGAAATAACCTAATAAAGTAGACCTAAATTTCAAAAATTGGACTATTCAAGCCATAAATGAAGCTGAGTGTGCCAGCATTATTCTCTTCATAAGATTTGCTACCCTTCCTAGTCTTTCAGCAGAACTGAGAGAACAGCAGGGAGCATGGCTGAGCCTCACTGCAAAAGTGACTACCCTAGCTAGCATTACACAGCATCCCAACATAATTTTTAAATTAACCCCAACGTTTTTGAAATGTAAAGTACAGATAAAAGGGTAAAAAATACTGACATTTTTCACTTCTGGGATTGTGTATGCGTGTTGCAGGTTTGAGGAACTCCACATCATAAAAATATGAGAATAATTCATCCATGGTAAAATGAATTTCTGTCTAGGATAGCTGAATTGAAAGCGTTGCACATCTCAAAATATTCAAGTCATGGTATTAACAAAATTATAAAAAGGTAAAGATTGTAGAGTGTTCAGAAATGAAACTCTGATCTACAGGAGGTACGTTCTTTTTCTCCCCACAGTATCTAAAATATCTTGCAACCTGTGATAGAACTTTACCCTTAATTATGCTATTCTTGAAATGAGACTCTGATACTTGTCTGATACAGAAATCATATTCAATCAGAAGAAAGATAATCTCAGAAATATTTAAAAGGAAATGAAAATATAAATGGAAAAGGACTTAAATTTTTACTCAGCTATTTAATACCTAAAATAGTTAATGAGACAAACTGCCACTGATTTATAGATCTTTTGTCTGTTTCAGAGTTCTAGGGTTTAGAAATAACAACTCAGAAACAGCAATAAAATAAATGTTTTTCATCCTTCCCTATATCCTTATAGATGAGAATTATTAGTTAAAGTGAATATTATAATGCTTATGCATGCTAGGTAGCAATTTTCTTGTGTGAGTAGAATTTCTTGTGTGTATTAGTGTGGCACAGGATACGTCATTGGACGCTGCTTATGAGGAAGTGACATTCACTATGAATAGAGTTATAGAAATCACCATCTAATAGATACAGTGCAATATCTTGTAAGCCAGATATTAATGTTCAGCGGTCACAATTTGGAAAAGAATTTCAGAGTTCAACTCCCCTTTAGATGCCTGGATGCATAATTCCTTGGAAAATCTGATTGTTCCTAACAGACAGTCAAATGTCAGAATTATGAGAAACAGAAAACCTAAGGGAACTCCTCAGAGTATCCACAGCTTTTCACAACTGTATCATTTCCTCATATAATATGGTCCACTAATAATGACCCTAAGAGTTGCTATCACTTCAGTCTTTATCACACAACTACACAGCAAAGCTGACTAGTGGCATGACAGATAAAAGTCTTGAATCTTCTAGGGATTCGTAGATTTTTTTACGCTAAGGTCCTCAGGCTTGTTCTTGAAATTATCATGAAAAAAAGCATTCTTCTTAGAGATGTCTGCAGATGAGTAAAGAGCTGCTTGTCTCTGGGGTTCAGCTGATGTCCTCAGCAGAGCAGCTTATGAAACTCTGCTACCAGGCAGAATTCCTAGGAATTCAGGATGTTGTGATACCCTTAAGTTCTCCAGCTCTTCTGTCATAGCACAGAAAAACTGTGTCTTTCTATTTTTCATGCAACCAGCAGTATTCAAAACTTGTTAAGAAAGTATAGTGGGACTATTTTGAATGAAGCTCCTATTCATAGTTGCAGGGTCTCCATTAAGCAAATGATGACTTTTAGTCCTACTTTCCAATGTCCTATGCTTTTACACATCTATCTGTCTATCTATCTATCTATCTATTCTTCTGTTTCATTTAGAGGCAGATGTTAGTACAATACTAAGTTATGAAAAACTAAAGACCTGTTTGCTGAATTTGAATTTTAATATGTCTCTGCATATTTCTGTGTAAGAATTTTTGTGCAGACATTTATGCCTATGTTTTAGAGGCAGTTGGGAGAAGTCTTCTCATTTCATGCTGCTAGAAGTTGCTGGATATTATTTGGCAAGAAGTGCACTTAGTGTGCTCTCATACTGCAACCTGCAATACAGGCATGGTTTTGAGCTATGCTGTGGAAAAATCACAATATGATTTTAAGAAAAAAGGTTGACACTATCACATTGCAGTATTTTAGCTATCACTGAGTGTATGTTACATGATTTCCATAAAGTTTCATGGAATCCAAAACATTATAATGATGATTGCATCTATTTACACTAATTATGTAATTATACCAATTGCACAAATAGAAGGCAATACATATCATTGACTGAAGCGAAAAACTAATTATCAAAATAAAAACAACATGAAACCAAGCTGAGAGTAAAACTGTATGAAAAGTTGGCTGTTTATTCTTCAAGTACGTGCAACAAAAATGTGCAACCTTTCCAGTCCTTTCCCCTTCTGTCTTCTACCCAAAAGAGAACTCCCCCACTTAGACACTGCCTCAGGAAAATTTCCTTGTAAAGCTCCCTAAAGCTTACTCCATATACCGATGATGAACTTAAAGATATGTCTAAATGTTGTCCCGAATAAGAGTTGAATTACATAATCTGGGTGCAATACTGTTTTGCAAGTACCTTAGTGCAGAGAGCAAAATTCTTTCCAGAGAAACATGGATGATCTGTTTTTCTTTCCAACTGGAAGTTAACGTTACTGGTAGAGATGTGAGCTCGGAGCCTGTGATAAGTAAGCTTCATTGTAAGGCAGGAACTCCTGCTCATGAACATTTATCAATTCAGCAGGACCTGGAAGGTACACCTCCCAGGATCAGGGGTTTTTTTAGGTGCAATCTATACCATGAATATGGAAGGCTGTTGTCACCTTTCTCAGTATATTGCATCAGTGAAGTCTTATCCTATTTGATGTTGTTTTGTCTTATGTCTCTTATTAGTGTATGTGGGATGTTGTATTTCAAGAATCCCATGACAACATACAAGTACGCATTTAAATAACAAAAATGCCTAATCAAGTACTTGAAAGTTAATTACACCTTAATTCACCAGTCAACAGAGGATCGTACTTCCCACACACAATCAACCTCACAAATATTTCTGTATATGTAGATAATGTAGTTTAATTTACAATCCTTTCCAATGCATTTTCCCCCCAGCAGATCCCCTACCCATTTTTTTCTTGGGGATTACAGAAACGGATGAGTATTTCAAGCATATCACAAATCAACTCTAGAATGAAGTAACTGGTAGGACAGCCTAAAAATGTGTCTAAAAATTTCCAAGCTGCTCTGAAAGGTCACTAGCAACTGTGCTTGATGGACTCAGATTTCCCAAATAATTTGGAAACTTTTGCTTTTGTGAGGAAAAAACCCTCAATTTGTCTTCAGAAAGAAAGTATGCCAGTGCTGTCATGATGCATAGATTTCAGTCTCTATACAACTAGGATCTGGGCTTAATGTGTCCTATCAGAGAAAAAGACTTGTAGCAATTTAAACATTCGTTTTCCTCCCTCTATGCAGAACAAAGACCACCACTGAATTTGGGTTGATGTAGGGAAAGGAAAATGACTATCTGTTTACTAATTCATCTCTCTGCCTTAGAAGCTCACAGGTTGTTCCAATAAAAATGTGTTGACACTGATTTGGGACCTTGTTAGCCAGAATCACTGAGGTCTGTGGACTCCTCACGCAGAACACTCTTTCCCAAGCCAGCCTAAGACAGTGACTCACTTTCCACTTTTGCTTGGCTGTATATGCAAGACAGGGCACAAACCGATCACGTGTAAGCCATATTGTCCATACCAGTTTAAAGGAAGGGAATATAATTCATGGTAAAATATGCTTTATCTGTTCCAAATTACTTTTTATAGTTTCTGATTATTTCTATTTTCTTTCTATGGAATTTCATGCATACACATGTCATGAGAGGGAGTCTTCAAAGCATAGTTTTACACTTTCTTTTATTTGTTTCTGTACTAAGGGATATTAACATATACTTCTAACAACAGATGTTGTTAACTTTTAAAAGAGCTGTGGTAGTTTTAATTAGGGTACTCAATGGCATTTGCTAGCAACATTTAACTTTAATCGGCAACTTGTCAACATGATCTAACATTTCCTATTTTCAAATGACTATGGGAGAAAGAAGTGCAAACACCACTAAATGAAACTACTAAAGGACTTGCCATTAGTTCATGCAGCTAAAGAAACCACTTTAATGAACAGCTAGATTTTCAAGTTTCCTTTGAGTTCGTTATGGTTATTTTTAAGCAGGGACAATGGATTTCTAAACTTCAGGTTTTACATGAGGGTCTTTTTCTGTCTTTTCTGCAGAACACAGAAACATTTATATTAAATCCTAAAAACAATACAATTTTATTGACTATAGTGCTTTATTTTTGCAGTAGCAACAACAATGATGATGTACATGAACAACTTTTAAAAAAAATTATCATTATTATTGTCATTATCATTATTACTGGAATGCTTGGAGATTCTAACTGACCTGAGTGATCCATTTTGTGTGGCATTTTTTTGACAGCTGTTGCCTGCATTCATTGAAGAAATGCAGATATATGAAGAAAAAAATCATCCCAACCCATACCCCCCAAATAGGTGCATAGAAAAGCAGTAATTCATCAAAGCTCTAGTCTGGGAGGAAGAAATGTTCTCTCCTTCTCTGCTTTCTGTAAAGTCCATTGAGGGAAAACAGATTATTACAAGAAGGAAATTCAAAAGAGAGGGAGTGTAACTATAAATCGAGCAATTAAGGAAAGATCATTATCAAGTGTTTATTATAAGAACTGAAGATGAATTAAGTTGTCTAGCAATTTTAAAGAGTTGTAAACCAATGGTGACATCCTCATATTGCAGCAAACTATCAAAGTCAAGATAGAACAGTATATTAGGGTAGATAATATAAACATAATCAAAAACGGGGAATAGCAGAGTTCATCAAATCATCATCAGAGACAGACAAATTGGATAATGTTTTAGGTAACTTCTTCTGCTGAATGAAAAATCAAGTTTGATGGTCATTATTTAAAAAAAAATTAAATTGCCTATTATGAAGCATATACTGTTTTGTAGGAAACAAAACATTTATCTATGCCTGCAGAGATGAATTCCATTTGCAAGTGTCAAGAACTTTTGTTGGGATTTTAAGTAGTTGCTAAAGGTCAAGGAATATATTTTTAATGACAATAAGAATAAAAGATGTCATAGTATAGTCCTTAACCAAATACCCTTCTTAATCCATGTTATAAGACTAAGGCTCAGATCCACTGTATTTGAACTAAATTAAGAACATAGCTTCTTCATATTTTCTGTTTCTAGCCAAAGGAAAGAAGTAGGAATCCCTAGATGACTATGCCACCTAGGCTCCACTGTCTACCAATGGAGCTAGATGGAAAAAAATCTAGATCCAAGGGCTTTTCTGCTTTGGAAAATAGTTTGACATAGCTGTGCTTCTGTTGCTCTTCTACGCATAAAACTCTGAGATGTTCTTATCCCTCATTTGTGAGGAATAACTGCATACTTTAGAAGTGGATTAAGGTAAAGCATGTTAAGAGCTTGATGTCAAGATTTTAAGCAATAGTTACCCTAAGAAGCCTCAAGAGACAAATTTACAATAATGCAAAGATTTCATCAAGACCACAAGTGATCTGGTTGTGTGAGTTACCATCTATCAGCTGATCTTGGATAGCTGTCAATGCATATGGTCTTACCTCAGGACACAGTATGGTAAATTTCTTGACGTAAGTAATCATAAGCAGAATTTTAAGCACGTGCTTGAATCTATCTGAGACTCAATACAATCTGAAGTTCAAAGTTAAGCATATGCTTAAATATTTTCTTGAATATGCATAGGCTGCTCAGCTGGGCCCTTCAGTGAACATGCCTCCTTTTAAAATTATTTGATAGAATATTTGCAGAAAGTGAATCCACTGGGGCCACAGACAGAGCCTTTTTTTTTTTTTTTTTTAAGTTCAAATAAATGTTCATGAATAAATTTTGCAGTATTTGCTTAGCATTTCTTAGGGGAATAATATCTGCCAACTGGCCTCACCATCAATAAGGAAGTAACTAGATGCAAAATGTCAATATATATTACTCTCTCCAGAGTGGACATGTCAATGAAATTAAAAGGTAAATTACTGAACATATGGCTAGAGCTATGTTTTTAAGAAGCCTGTTCTAGTTCAAGTCAGAGAACTGGGAGAAGAATGCCTCATTTCTACTCAGGCATCTGCTGTATTCAACAGCTGCCAACTCCCAAAAGCTTCGATTGGGCTGGGAACCTAAGAGGGCATTTGAAGATTCAGTTTGTGCAAAAAGACTGGTTGCAGGGCTGCAAGTCAAAGCAGTGAATGAGGGTTTCCATGGTTCAGCTGCTGCACAAACTGATTGCAGTGACCTGTGCCTGTACTACAGTGATCAAGTGACCTAGGGAAAAGAAAGAAATCACAGTGTGGCTTCAAACCTGCAGCAAAGATAGAGCAGAGACAAATCTCAATAGGATTTTCTTATGAACTCCAAAGCTAAAGTACTATTTATTACTTTGTTAACTATTTCTTTCTCATTCATATACTGTAAGATAACAGCAGATGTAATGCAAGACTAGAGAAAGGATGTCAGTGTCATGTCTTTTACATCTCAGTCACTGTTATGAAATCAGGTTAGGCTGGTGTTTGTGAAAAGTCTTTGCTAGGAAGCACCTACACAGTGATAGGATGGAAAAATGTCTGATACTTAACACGTACTGTAATATTTAGGAAAATAAGATTTCAATAAGTTACATAACTCAATAAACATAGTTTTGAATAAGTAGTATATCCATTAAATGAGTGATCTCTTAATTTCTGGTACAACTAAAGCTCCTGGATTTTCCCAGAGAACCAAACCCCATAACAGATGAATCTATGCTTGGAGAAAATAGCACCCATTTGTACTGAAGTGTTGTACAATTCATTGTGCATTAGCTATTACTGATTGCTATACATGAATCTGGTTATTCTTGATCTTATTATTCTGCCTAGAATATGCTGATTAATTATCCAAAACCTGTTAAACAACACTGTTCATTGTGCTACTTAAAATAAAATTATATGAAGGATATGATAAGGTTTAAGATTCTTACTTTTATGGTAATTCTTGAATGTTAGTGCAGCAAATCCAGGAAAGGGGGGCAGGGAGACAGGAACTGTAGCCTGGGTTCGTTCCTAAACTTCAGTACATAATGCTGTAATCATCATTAAGAGATAGTGCTTTGTAAACATGATACAGGGATGAAGTCAGAGAGTGATTTGTTCTTAAGTGTTAGTAAACTATTCTGACATTGAGTATAAAAGTAAAACATTTATGAGACCTACTGATATGTGCTGTTGGTCATGTGAATTATGATCTACCTGGAAACTATGTTTATGAGTAAACATATCTGCTAATTAGAGCTAATGGTGTTGGGTGCATGGCCAACAAACGTAATTAATCTAAGCTCTCTGATTCCATTGGGGAAAAGGTATTACTGAGTGCATGAGGTGAAAAATGTAAATAAAACTTAGAGTGGAAGGCAAATAAGCAGTAAAGTGTGAAGAAGCATTCAACTTAAGCATGGTTGAAAGCACAGAACATATTAGAGATTTGACAGAAAGTTTGATGATAGGGAAATACAGAGGCAGATGAATGCAGAGAGGGAAATACTGTGCTGCTTGATCTATGGTGAATATAGGTAAAAATGACTGATTCACAGTTTTTACATCAAAAACAATTGCCACATGGTTACTAATACTCCATTTGCAACCCTCTGACATCAGAACACAGAAACAGCTACTCAAAATGTCTGCATTTATATATAAATAAGTAAACCAGGTACATATATCATCCTTTTTGTTGACGAAAAGATATAAGCTGTTCCGAAAATCCTGCTGTCTGCTATCATTGCTGATAGGGAAACATCACTGTTGTTAAGTCAGTATGGTTGCCATCAGTGATCAAATGCCTATCCAATTAATCTATCTGAGGGGCTTCCAAGCCATGTTTTCCTACTGATGGTCATGCTCTGAATTGCAATGAAGAGCCTGGAAGGCTGTTAAAAAATTGAAAAGGAATGTTTACAACCCTATGATTCAGATTCCTTTTCCTGAGAATAAACAGGCCGTTCTATGGAGAGCAAAGCCATCAGCAAACACTTGAAATTTATTAAATACTTTTCTACAGCGTTACTCCTCCACCTCACTAATTGCTGCAGCTGCTGCTACAAAAGCATTTCAATTACAGCTGAAAGGAGAGGTGGCCCATGCAAATCTTACAGGGCAAAAAGACCCCTATGATACTCCTCTGTGATGTGGTCCAATACATGAATGTTCGTGTGACTCTTCTGCTTTCCACAGTCATTGCTGGGTGACATTCTGGCTGTTGTGGTGCAAATATGATTTCACCTTTAGCCTTTTTACATTATACAACTGCAGAGCTTCATTGTAGGAGCAAGAACTGTGAATCTTTTTCTTCTCAGTTTCAATAAATTTAAACTCAGACAACATAACCATGGCCTTACTTCTAGGTGTCACTTGAAAACAGAAACCAAAACAGAATGAACGCAGATTGGATTAATTTCAGTTGAAGGAATCAATGAGTACACATAACCAAGAATGTGCTGTGGATTGCCTAATTTATTCAGTGCTGGGGTAGAGTAACTCTCCTGGACAGTGTGATCAGACCACATATTCTGGGAGGTTCACGGAATTTTGTAAGTTCCTCTTTTGCAATGACCCAAGTGCCACAATATATATGTCCAAGTTTTCATTTCAGAAGCATTAAGAAACCTATACTATCACAGGCCCAAACTGTTTTCTGCATTTCAAATCACAGGAATGTTTCTAGCCAGGTGGGACTTGCCAACGAGGTGGCTGAGATCTGCAATATTTGTTTATTCACTGCTTACCGCACATGTGCTGTGCACGGTATTTTCTAAAAGAACCATTAGGAAGGAGAAGGCAGCTACCTGTTTTCTTTGCCCTGGGTTAGGAAGAAGACACGAAAATGCACAAGGGATTCTTCCTTTCCTGAAGGCAACTATGAGAAGCTTTGGGAGTGCTCACTGGGATGGCACACAGATGGCCTGCAGCACAGGATTCCCCTAGGACTCTGCGGTGACACAAGAGGAAGGTCTCCCTAGGGCTTCAGAGAAGATGGTGTGAAAGGTTTTGCTGTCCAAGCAGCCAATGAACATTGGTGATTAGAAAGCATGGCTGTAAGAAAAGTTTAAAGAGGAGGCAGGTTTCATGAACATTTTATTTCAACCTTACTCACTAGAACTGAGCTTTCCGTATTTCAGTTACCTCATTGTACTTTGTCTTCTAATAGAGCATGGCTTTAAGGAACGCTTTTACTGTCTTTTGTTTGCACATGTTAAAATAAGATAGGAAATTTGTACTGCAAGGCCATGGCTATCCTAGACTTGTTGAAAGATCCATTTTCCCCAGATATTACTGGGTGAAGAAAAAAATGCTAGGCCCTTTCATCTCCATTTTCAGCCATCAGGAGCAAGAATCTATGGCTTGCTCCTCCAGATGAGTGCCCTGGCAGCTGCCTTTTCTGCATTTCATCCTGCACCACAATAGTTTCATTTCATGTGCTTCAGCAGGGTAACCTCAGGGATGGAGGTACCACAGGGGTGAGATTCATCTTACCACTCTTTGCCTTTCTTTAGCCCAGAGTCTAATGACTTAGCAACAGCAATGGAAACTTTAAACCTGGTTCATGTGCATAGGAAGAAGCAACTACATATCTTTTCACTATATTTTTAACTCAGTCAGAGTGGGATTATTCTCTCTTTTAACCTCCAGATAAAACTTGTGACTTTTTGTACAGATTTTGGCTAGAAATATCTGAAAATCATCTCTTACGTTTCACTAAAATGTTCTCAGCCTTTTAAAAAACTTTCCATGTATTCTGTGACTAGGTTTGAAATTTTGAGACTTTTAGAAAATTTTGTCTTCACTCTAAACATGATTGTCATTTCGTGTGAAAGTATGTTCTTCTCTCCTCTCCTCTCCTCTCCTCTCCTCTCCTCTCCTCTCCTCTCCTCTCCTCTCCTCTCCTCTCCTCTCCTCTCCTCTCCTCTCCTCTCCTCTCCTCTCCTCTCCTCTCCTCTCCTCTCCTCTCCTCTCCTCTCCTCTCCTCTCCTCTCCTCTCCTCTCCTCTCCTCTCCTCTCCTCTCCTCTCCTCTCCTCTCCTCTCTCCTCCCCTTTCCCCTTTCCCCCTTCCCCTTCCCCTTCCCCTTCCCCTTCCCCTTCCCTTTCCCCTTCCCTTTCCTCTTCCTCTTCCCTTTTCCTTTTTTCCTTTTCCTTTTCCTTCTTTTACTTTTTCTTTTGAAACAAAAAACAAAGCAACACTCTTCCACACTTTTAATATGTCATAATTTATATTCCAGTCAAGAAAAATAGTGATTATTTGTCCATCTGCCAAGATCAAATACCTTTACCTCATTTTGAGTCACATTGTAAGAGGAAAATAAAGATGTCTTTCTTCAGGAGTATGGCAGGTAGATTAACAAAAGATTGTGAAGCACTGAAGGCTGTATTGATCCTTCAACAGTACTAATTAGAGAGAGAGAGAATTTAGCTTGTGTTGAGATGAAATAGCAGAACAAAATTAGTAAAGGGGCCTGCTTTTTTATCTGGAATAATATAATTAAAAATGATTGCCTAGCTTTTTCTATTATTCTACTTTTCTCTCTTTCTATTTGTAGCTTTACTACTTGGAAAATAATATTAGGCATATGTTAAAAACTTACATATAAATCAGAACCTGAAATCAGGTAGTTGTTAGGAGTCTCTGGACAATTGCAGTACTCAGTTTGGTTTTGTCTGAATAAACATCTAATCCAAAACACCTTAGGGTAAGTGGAAAGTCAATAACCCCTGTAGTACATGGGAATAGAATTTGGTTCTCTAACATTCCCAAAGCCATGTCATACTGTTGTTTGTCTGTTTCTCCTTCTATCATCCAGTCTCCTAAATATTTTTTAAATAAAATACAATAAGTAAAAAATAAAAAAGACACTACAGCTATATATAAGAATCAATATTCAAACTCAAACTTGTGAAACTCCAATAGCAGCAAAAAAAGTTCTAAAATAGAAGTGAAATTAGATACTGAGCTATCATTTATAAACATAATTAAACATTAAACCTATGCCACAGATGTGTCCATTAAATAAGAAGTTTCTGTATGTTATACACTTTTTTGCAAGGGTTTTACCTTATTTTTATACTATTTTATTTTATCCTCGGGCTATTTATATAATATCCAGTGCTGCTTTATTTAATTTATTTTATTTCAACTCCATGAAACACTTTCATGAACTGCATTCTATGTATCAATAAAAACTTTTATAAATAATGCCTGAAGTGGTGAAATTTATTCTTCACATTAGGCAACTAAAGAGACACCCTGACTGAAAGACTGCCATTATCTTTCAGAAGAGTTGGACTGGGCCCTTAATCTTCTACAAATCATGTACTTAAAAAAGACAGAAATTGTGATGTCTGATTTTACAGGATCTGTTAACAGAACTGAAATAAAACATCTCCTATTGGTGCAATAATGAAACCACAATGTGATTATACAGCAGTTAAATATATTTTAGTGTGAAACACACATCTGATAAATTATTTGAAGATTAATAACCACATCTACTTCATAACGGTGGTATGACAGAGACGAAATGCTGAGCTCCACAAATGAAAGGTTATAATTCATTTACTTCTATGCTCTATGCATGCTCAACATCTAAGGGATTTACACAGTGAAGTCCAGAATGGGTCAAAGCCGAACAAATCTGTGAAGTATTCTCTAAAGTGGTATATTGTCTCCTAAAATTTGCATGTAGATTACTACAGAAGGTAGAATATGATACACCAGCTTGGGTACAGATCGAGTTCTGAATCTCCTGTGGTCTGCAGCCAGGTCAAACTACCATGACTGTCTGTGGAAAAGGACTGCAGAGTTATTGTCCTCTAAATAAGAAATAGTTCAAAGAATACCTTTATATAGTATATCTTATTATGTGTAAAGCTCATTGTTTTGTCCCGAATTTACTGATCACATTCATTAGTTCCCTTTTCCTTTCACTTAAGTAATAAGAGTAGAACTTAAATAATATCAAATATGTTTAAAATATTGAAGAACCTATCCTTCCAAAAGCTGTCAGCATGCTCATGCTAGGTAAATAAATTCTTGTATAAAAGTATTCAGTAACACAGCTCACACCATACTGTACCTAACCATCTCACAAAACTAATTCACCTTTCCTGGTGCAATTACAGAATACATTGAACCTTTGTGCAATAACTTACAACAATCAACAGACTCTCACTCCTTTGTCGAGGTTCACGTTTGAGATCTGACAATAAACTTGAGCATCTGGGTCTGTAACAGGTATCTTGTGCTATTTATCTGTACTATAAAGTTTCTAGCACATTTCTGAGGTGCTAGAGTGCAAAACCAATATTGGATGTTAAGAAAGGACAATATATGATTAGGAATAGTGTTTATTAGAGGTTAAAAGACAGGATAAATAGAAAACTATTACCATTAAGCAGAATCTGAAGACAGAACATTTTGCCAGGTAGTTCAATAGTGAAATAGGATCTGCATTACTGTCTTGCTACTTTTTTCTTGACTCACAGAAGGATACATTTGTCTATGAGTGCTATGATATATTCCTATTTTAAGCACACTTTTCCAAAAGACCTTTCCCTGAAGTTTCTTCTTGGCAAGGGAGGTTGCAATTAAGGGCAAATTTCAAACTTGCTGTTTCACTGACAATGACATCTTAATCTCCAAGGTGATACCTTTACAGAAGGCCAATTCCCGTCTGAGATTTCTTTATATTTTGTAAGAAAGAACTCTGTGATGATTTCTGTATTAAAGCAACCTTTAACGGACATGTGGGTTCCCTCCTCTGCTTAAGGGGATTCAAGGCCCTCCCCCCCACCCCCCAACTATTTTTTTAGTTTTTTTTTCTGGTTTCATTACTGTATATTCATGTTCTCACGTTCAGCTTGTTGTATTCAAGTACAGTCATACAGAAAGTGTAATCAATGTTTCTTTGTAGTATTCCACTTCAGATGTCAAGTCCCAAACGGAAATTGATAGTCTAATAGTTGAGACTCTTGGGCACTAAAATTAAGCTTTTTCTCCTTGATACCTGCAGAAGTAGTAAAAACTGAATCAGCAACAAAGAAAGAATAAACGATTGCATCAGCTAGAGTGAAAGTAAAGAATCAAGAGCAGTGTCAGCAATGCTACAGTAGTGCAATCTTCTTTGTTACAATGCCATTATGAGAATTTACTTAATAGCATAATTATTTGTTAGCAATATCAAATTTCAGCACCAAATAAAGATGAACATGAAAGATCTTTAAAAACTCTTAAAATATTAACTTATTCAGAATTAAATTATGTGCTGATTTTCTAACTGTGCACCTTGATAATAACCGCTGGGATTACACAATTGGAAAGCCAGCCGGAAAGTAAACCCTACATTTCTGATTTAATCAGATTTTTACAACAATAGCTGTTTTTTGAATTAAATGATACTATACTGAAATGAAGAAAAAAGGCTGCTTGTTGGTGAGTTCAAAGAATTTCAGGCAAAGAGAAAACTGTGAACATTTAGTCCTACATCCTGCCAATATAACCATAGAACTGCTCTAAATTACATCTTGCTATTATTACTAGTATTTCCAGTAGCTGTGGTTGAAATAGATGTGTTCTTTTTGAAATGAGAATCTCATTTCAATATTTCAAATTATAGCACTTACACTATATACTTTGCTAAGTCATTCTAATGTTAATTTCTAGACTGTTTGAAAAAATGTCCCTGAAAAATTATCTGGAAAACACTAATTAGTTAAAATAAAAAACAGATGGGGTCCCTATCAACTCACCTTGCTTATGGCCACCTGTATAACTTGGAACCTAAAAGTCTTGAAGTTAGATTTCCTGTGGCTTTGTGACTCCTCCAGCAGTGAGGATCTCAGAACCTCTGAGGAGTTGGCTCGATTTAGTGTTTGCAAGGTGTCAGATGGACTTCAGACCAGCCCCCAAACGTCACATTCCAAAAGCAAGCAAACAAACAAGAAAACAAACAAAAAATCCAAACCCCAGGCAGTCTTATCTGGTGTTTAAATTTGTAAGTCTTCATTTCCCAGACTGTAATCTGTTATAACTTTTTCTACTGGACTGAAAAACTCCCTGCTATCCATTTTCTTGTTTGAATTTCTGTTGCAAACTACAATCAAAGTATTTGTCTTCCTAACGTGAATGGACTAAGAGCCTTCATTTTATTTCTGTTGTGCATGTTTTCCATTAATTTAATAGTCCCTTTGTCATTTCACTGAAGCTGATGCATTTTTTAATGTTTTTCTGGAAGTTTGGTGACAACTGAACACGGTAGGGCAATAGAAATGGCCTTGGTACCAAGTACAGACATGCATTATTGGTATATTTTCTCAAAAATTTCTATGTGTTGTGCATCTTTGTGTCTCCATTCTCATTTGCAGTAAGAATAGCATGAAAACTGTTTGTAGAAAGGTTGTATAGGACACACAGGCCCCAAACGTTGAGACACTTTTGGCCCATATGATGCTCTTTGCAGAGTCAGCAAAAGGCAATTTGAGCAAGGGTTAGAAATGAAAAATATTTGCTGTACAGGTATCAGCTTATAAGATCTAAAGTTAGTGCTTTACGTGGTTCTAGCAAATTCCATCAAACGGAGAGAAAATTAATACTAAAACAATAATAATATGACTGTGCGGCCACATCCTTTCCATTCAGTTTACCGCTAAAAAAGGACCATTAGATCACTTCATATGTTACATACCAGGATGTGCTGAAGCCAATGATTTGTGCTTCACTGAAGTATAAATTGAGTTTGGCCAAAGAATATCTTCTTGAAAAGAATCCAGACTGGATCTGAAGACGTCTGGCCACTGAGACTCTAGTGGTTTCCTGTAGTTTTCCCCAGCAATTAGTTAATCTCACTGTTGCAAATTTTGGCCCAGTTTCCTATTCAGTTTGTCTTCCAGTTATGCATTCCTGTTAGGGTTTTTTTTCACATTAAAGAGATATTTAACAGTCAGTAGTTTCTTTCTGTGAAGAAACTAATCCTTTGGTCCCAAAGTCACCTCTCAATCTGCTTTTGAGAAGCTAAATGGCTCACTTTTAAGTGTTTAGCTAAATTTCTGTTTATTTACACTTAAATAATTCTCAACATACTTTTGCAACATGCGTATCCAAACTATACACACCATGAACTTTAAACCTGTGAACACTGTATACATCTTCAGCTAGAAAATGCTAGTTATGCCATCTCCAGTAGTCCTACAAAGATGTATACCATTCCGAGATGTCATATAGCTATGGTGAAACTTGTCATCTAAGATGAAGCCATGGATTTTTATGAAGCGGCAAAATTCTTACCAAGATTAATAGGGCCAGAATTTCCTTCAAGAGAAACTGAAATCAAACTAATGGGGAGAAACAAACATTCAAAGCAACAGGAAATGAAAGTGAATTGCTGAGACATCTAATATTAGGCCTGTAAGCAAAACACATTACAGAGCCTCTCTATCTGTATCACATGTGGTTACATTGATGTTCCGTAGTGAAATAATATGCACAGGATCTTAATGGAGCACAAATGTAGATATTTTCTTTTGAAAGAAAACACTTGGGAATTTTATTGGGAAAATTTTGAACTCCTCCAGCACCATCAAAATCATAAAACTGATTAAAAAGGTGTGGGACCTTGTAATAAACAAATTCCGCCACTGCACAAATTCTATTTTGTAACAATGAAAGCTTGCATGTTAGCAGTGTAAATGAAGTTCCCCCATTTCAGGCATGTTTTGTGGGTGATCGTATGTATGTCTACTGCAGCCAGAAGTTCCCATGTTGCCTCAGTAACACTAACTGTTTACTTAAATTATTTCTTTCTGCTTCCCAGACCCCAAAGAATGAAATAATTTAGACAGATAGGGTGAGATTCTTCCCACCTAACTTTGTACATTTATATATTTACCTTGTGGGTGATCTACAACAGACCAAGCCATCTAACTTCTTGTGGCTAGTGAAAGGAATGTCATCCAGAGGTACATCAGTGACTAACACAGGACAGAGGGACTGGCAAAGAAATCTATTCCTGAGTACTCTTTTCTCTTGACTACAAGTAATGTCTAAGCTAGATGTAAATATCCATGTTATAGATACCAAAATTGGTGAGATGTATTCCATCTATATCGATATACAGATAAAGGAATTTTTAAAAACAAATGCATGTTAAGTCACACTTGTTCTTTGAGAGTCATCCCCAAGCATTTTAATTGGTGGGAGGAAGTAATTGAATTTCCTGGGGGGAAAAAAAATGTGTATTTAGGAGCTGTGATGGAAGAAGAAATACTCATCAATTTTCTCTGTGCTTGAAAATGAAAATTCCCTTCCAAACATCTCCACCATCCCTGACTGCCCCAACCAGATACAGAATGAAGATGAAGTATACAGATGTTGAAGTGACTTCAAGAGAACAAATTACAGATTGAGAAACCTTCTTTTTCCTCTTTGACAGCTGGTAAGTATTTTCATCCTGGGCAATTTCCAAGATGGTGAAAGGAAAGAGGTAAATATAAAGTATAGTGGTAACCTCCCCTCAGGGCATCACAGATCATTATTATAGTGAAGGATTCATAGCTGTATGAGTGTGTGTACAAGATGTGCAAGCTGAGGTGAGATGGAGGGTTAAAACTGGCTTAATGAAGAAAATCTATTATTTTGTCCATGAAGAGTGCCCAGTTTCTATTCCTCTCTGTGATAGCTGAAGTCGATTTGACTGACTCAGGAATGGCATTTCCCTGCATTGGAACAAAGGCTCACAAACTCCATTTTCTGTCAAAGTATGGCAGTCCAATAATGGTTTGGTTTGGAAAGAAAGTGACAACATTTAGGTGTTTTCAAGACAAAATATGCTTGCCTGTCTGCCTGTTTGCCCAGGGAGTAGAGCAAGGACCAGGGATCCTTGATTGCCAGACCTCTGGCTGACTTACAGACTGAGCAGCTGCAGCATGGGCAGGCTGCCCAGCACACAAATATGTGAAGGTTATCAATAAAATTGGAGATTACCAACTCCTTATACTTGCTTAATGTTTGTGTATGCAGTGGAAATGCAACTAAGGTCCTCCTAACAAGCATGATGGTTGACAAAAAGCACTGCCAATTGTCAGAAGGCAAAAAGCACAAACATCCTGGTAATTAGGGGCTGATAGGCTGCGATGGCTAAAACTCTAATATTCTGAATTAGCAATGGATTTAATGGAATTTGACTAATTATGATTAGAATGTAGGCACTGGACTGAGAGGACACACGTCCTCAGCTAAAGCAGAGATATTGAAAAGTAGGGTTTCAAAATTATAAACGTAAGAAGGAAAATGGCTTGCTCTGATAAAACTGCAAGGGATATTTTCATTGAATTGAGACAGGATTAAGAAGCAAAAGTTTCCACGTGAAAACGTAAGTATCTTATACTCAACACAAACCGCATTAAAATGCAGCTTTTTATGCTGGGTCTGAAGAAGTCATTCAGAATGGTGGCCAATGAGTACTTTGGAAAAGCAAGCAGGTTTTTGCTGCTGTAAGAATAAATTGAAAATTTTTAATCTTTAACAGCCCTGCAGTGTTACACGATGTAATTATAAAATAATTCCTTACTCTATTGTATGTGTACCTGTTCTTCTACTGTGTTAGAATTGGTTATTATTTTGGAAATTGAGAGTATGAAATATAAATTAATGGTTGCACCTTCCAAGTTCTTTGGAAAACACCACTCTAAGGAGACCTGATCTAAGATGAGCATATGAATTGTCATAATGGGTCAGATCAAAGGTCCACGTAGTCCATTAGCTTATCTCTGATACCTGCCAAGAATAGAGGCTTAACTAAAAGAACAGATACACAGTAAGAATAGCTTTTGAATAGATTGCACTTCCTTCTGGTGCATCTTTTCAGTTTCCAGCAATAAGTAGATATGGTCTGAGCCACAAATTGCATCTAAACCATTAATACCCAACCTAAGACATATTCTCCATTAATTTAATTATTGTTTCCACTTATATGAACAATCTTCTAATCACACAATTTAAATTACATATTGTTTCCACTTATGTATATGAACAATCTTCTAATCACACAATTTAAATTACATACTGGATGAAAGCAGCACTTTCTTTTGATCAGTTCAGAACTGCTGCCTGATTTTTTAATTCAGGTGTTCCCTAATTCCTCTGTTGTGAGAAACTTAGAGAAATCTTTCTGCTTTGCCTTCTTGCCATTCATAATTTTAAAGAAAACTATTGTGTCTCTTTTCTAAGATGAAGAACCACAGTCTATTCTGTCTTTGTCCATTGAAAATCTATTCCTCGTCTCTGATAATAGTTGTTGACCTCCGCAGTAGTTTTTCTTTGCAATGCCCTGTTTATGGCAGGTCCCAGAACTTCTCCAAGACTTTTCTGTGTCTAGCTCAAAATATCAGGCTAATGATATCTTTTATGAAACTATTTCAAGTGAACTGATATGTTAATTTTTATGTGAAAATCTTTTGGAGATACATAGCTGCTTGCAATATTCAAGAGAAAGATGCTCTATAGGTATGTATGATGATATGTATTTCTTCTCAAATTGTACCTAAACACATAGCATTTATTATGCCACTTTGGTTTTGGTCACTTCCAATCACTGAATTATATTTTTAGAAATTTATTCATGATGACTCTTTTCTGAGTGGCAAAAGTTAATTTAGAGCACATCACTGTATAATTGTCATTAGATGTTTGGGGCCAGTTCTGTTTATATCATTTTGCACCTACCATTACTTGTTTTAATCTTTGTTTTTATTGTCCAGTGGAATTCTGCAACTCTTCACAGTCAGTTATAGATTTAGCTACCTTGAGTAGTGTAAAATGTAAACATCCCCCTGTTACTCTTTTCCCTTCTCATTTTCTCTGCTCAGTTATTATTGTATTAAATAGCACTTTCCTGGGAGAAATCCTTGTGGCACATATAGAAGAAAATCTGTTCAAACAAGCCCAATTGTGCACCTGTTGAAATCAAACAAGCTGTGGATATAATGTTTATTATTCATATTGATATAGGGGTTTTGTGCACATTTTCATTAAAAAAAATTAAGAAAGCAAAATGTTTCAGGTTTTTTTTCTGTTCTAAGATTTCCCTTCTGTTAATACTGTGTACAACCTAAATGGTTGTTTTCAGACACTGCTGTGTCATATGCTTTCTACAAAAATACATACTCAGTATTACAAACTGATTTTCCTGGAGATTAAAGCCACATCAACTGCATGAAAAAAGCAATAGTAGTAGCTATTTAAATTTTCCTAATATTCATAACCTAACATAATATTTAATAGCCATTTATACTTCTGAAAATAAAATAATTTCTCCAATTGTACTAAGGATGAACAATTTTATCTCACTGTTTTTCTATGTTCTGATATCTAAATGTTTCATGAGCATGACAGGGATTATTATAAATTGTGACTCAATAAGACATCACATCTCTGAGAGGACAAAGTGGGGTTAATAAAATTGCTACTTAATTTTTCTTGTAAGTTTTATTTTCTCTTTCGGCTCCTGCTTCCCCTTGACAAAGATTTCCCTTGCACAAAGGTGCCTCTGCCCTTACTGAAGGAGGGAATCGATCTGGATGTTCAATGACTCTTGCTATCAAGATCTCTTCTACTTCAGCTTGACAGCAAATACCTAAAGGAACCGGAGTGTTTACGATTTTTCCACAGTCATTTGTTTAGTGACAACTGTCATCTCCCCATCTATCAGCATGACTTCTTTGCCACCTGACAGAACAGAGAAATGATTTTCCATACAGCTTTCGATTTCCATATCCCAGGGCCAGTATGGCGAAATGTTAGGATTAACTGCCATCCAAATACAATGCTTTTATTTCAAAACAATCCTTTTCAGTCATCCTTTATAAACACACTCTCTCCTTCCTGCCTTTCCACCCAGAAAAGGCAGTTATAGCAGCTACTTTAACATAAGTAACTCTGACCACATAGAGAAGAGTAATTACCTTGACCATTGAGAGGACATAATGTCCTGCTGTTATTCTAGCTGTTTAAATACTGTTTGAAGCTGTAAGCAGCAGCAACAACGAAAGAGACACAGTTTATTACTTTTTTTTTCTTTTTTTTTTTTTTTTTTTACAGCTTACAAAATCAAAAATGTACAGCTAAGTCTGGCTAAGTATGTATCACCTCCAATCATTTCCTGGATGACTGATTTCCTAATTCCTTTAGATTTCAACGCTGAACCTCATTCATCTTCACCAAATGTTTAACTGCTTATAAAATATAAAGAGACAACTATAATTACTCCATTTAGTCTAACTTTTAAGTTCTTACCTGAAATCAGGCACAAGGTCTAAGCTTCTACAAACTCACACTTGCATTTTGGAAGGTGAGATTATGCTTTCTAAATGTTAAAATGTAGAGAATATCAGGAAGATTCAGAAGGGAGAAAGATGATTTTGGTAGTTTTAGAAACCACTATTTTAACATACAATCTAGAATTTTTAGGTGGACATTTTCTTCATTCAGAGTACTGAAAAACTTCCTACAACGCAAATTTAGAGATTGTGCAAGAGGACAGTCACATTGTAAATTTAGGAGGGGCTATGTTCATAGGAGAGTATAATATTAAAACAGGTATTACTAACACTCTTGGACACCCAGTTTGTTCCCTAATTCAAAGCAAAATACTTTCAATATATATGTTAGTTAAAGGACAAGATTTTATAACAGAATTTATTTGTTTGTGAAAGACTGTCTTAAACTGTTCACTAATGGGATGTAAGCCTAGGCTTTGAGTTAAGTATCCCTTTTCAATATGTCAGTGAATCATAGCCTGGATGTTTCCAGGCGTCCAAACTCATTTGCTTTATACTGAGCACTTATTCAGTTAATAAAATTGCTTTTTACTCTTGTATAGACTACCTGGCTCCTGAGTGCTCTCTAAGCTTTATATCATATACCTCTCTATGAAGGTGATACATGAAAATGCTGCTGCCCATCCAAATAAGAGTCTAGCTTTTAATCACACCCTGAACTTGGAGCTGAAGATGATGAGACACCAAACATCAGAGAAAGGTAAAAATTGTCTTTAACGTGTGAGAAGAAAGACAGAAGGCTAGGTATATGGTTTACTTCAGCAATGAAGACAACAATTTACTCTAACTCACTTGGGCATAATATCACATAATTAACACAGTACAGATCACTATTCCTTCCTTAATTTCTTCCAGTTTGTAGAAGACTGCCACCAACCCTTCTCTGCTCCAAGCAGAGATTAACTGAGGGGCCTAAGGTGAGTCTGCAGACAGTCCTCCTCTTCCTTCTCCCATCCTTTCTATCCAGTGAGGTGCACGCTTTGTGTGTCAAAAGGTATGATGAATATACGTCTGCATAGTCCTCCCCTAATAAGACAGACAAGCCCCATTCTGTTGTTCATCTTTGATTCCAACTAAGAATATGACAGCCTTCACCAGTTTCTTCTTAATCCTTCCAGGATTGCAATCATCACAGCATTTTTCACCTTTTTGCACCCTTTGGGAGGATGACTCCCCTATCTCTACTTCTGTCTGAGGATGCCCAGAAACAAGTGTATGTGTAAACTGCAACTTGAACCAATATCTACCTCATGCAGGTTCCATGTCTGTTCTCAGAAAGGTGGAAAACCCCACCATCCTCTCAGGAAATTTGATGACAAAAGTAAAAACCTAGTCCTGTCCTTCAAAGGTCAACCAGTGTGATGGATTTAGTAGGCTGTAAAACCCAGCCCCATGCCAAAGGGAGGAGCTGCTCATCTGCAAGCAATGAATCTGGTTATATTAGGGTTGTGTAACCTCATCCAGTTGTCTGGGTGCCAGTTGCTTAGTTAAGTCACACTGGCCAATACACTTGCTCATGTGGTCTTCAGCTTTCCTCACCTGATAACTCCCCATTTTCATTCTTCACACAAAGCAAAATTTAAAATGACATGTTTTCTTATTTTTCGTTTGTTTCCAGTGGGCCTCTTATTTTGAGTTCATCAGATCATCAGGTTGCATTGAAAGCCTGGACAGACTTCACAGTGCATTGTGGATTTTGTCTCCTCCCATGCAACCTGACATTGTTAGTCCATGTGGAGGGCTACATAACACGACACAGAACATTTTGCTGAAATTAGCACACCTGCTGAGCATTAACTGTACAGAGTAAATTTAATAGCATTACATGGGTATAAGGCAGGACAGACTTTGGCCTAAGAATTTTATGCTGGTTTTACATATGAAACGCTGCATTACATTTTCAGCTTCCAAAAGCCAGTTTGAAATCTGATATGTTAATATGATACAGAGGTTTGGAGAACAATAGGGGCTAGCTGGCTGCACCCTCATCTGGCCAGCCAATTCTAGTTCCCCTCTTGTGGATATTACTGGTTTTATAAGGTGATGTATCACGATGAGAGTGTCAGCTGCATCATTCTACAGCTGTGCTAAATCCTTTTTCACAATGATGTCCATTATGGTGTCCTGATACTAGTAGGCTGAGTTATGAGCTGGACATGGAGTGTTGTGTTGTGCAGTGCTGAAGTGGTCTGGCAGCCAGCCAGGGACATGCTACAGTAGTGTGTGCTTGGTGGAGTGTAGCAGATGATTGCCCGTTGCTGGAAATTGCAGTTCTCTCATGCTGTGCAGAGTTATGATAGGGTGTGATGTGTTGGCAAGTGGTGGCTATGATTTTATGGTAAAATTGAACTGCAGTAGGAAACAGGATGAAATTGCTTAACAGCTTTAGTTTGTCAGGATTTGACTTAAGCCATTTTTTCTAGTAATGAACTAGGTCAGAGTGCTGTGGTTCAGTACTCCAGGAATATGGCCATTTACTTCTTCAGCTATGAGTCTAGACACGCCTAGGTATTTTTAGTTTACTTTTGCTTGTGTTTTGTTTGAAGAAATAGCATGAATTTAGAGCAGATATTCTCATGGGACTGTCTCATGTATGGTACTTTAGTTCAGGAGAAAGAATATTAGGGTTCACGCAATTTCTATCTGTAGGTGTCTTCTGTGGGCTTTCAGCATTTAATACGGACTCCTCACTGGGTTACTGCCATGTGTATGGCCACATCCTAATGAACTAGTTAGGCTTCACTGATTGTTTCATACAAATGCATTTACTCTCACTGGAACACAGTTGGTAATTCCTTTGATGAATTCCTTTACAGCGAAAAAGCTTCTCACATGAATACTGAGAGCTGTGAAGGAGCAAGACCTTCGGACATAATGGTCCAGGTTCTCTTGCCCCATTTCTTATTTTAATATTTTGCAATGAAAAAAAAAAATCTTGTCTTTATGGAAGAAATCTTTTCTTGAATGTAGGTGAAGTTCAAGAAGATGATGTTTGGGTTTTTTTCTGGTTTTGGTTGGGGTTTTCTTGTTTGGTTTTGTTTGTTTGTTTCTTTTATTAAAAAGGATTTGGAGAAAACTACTGTGATAGCCAATTAGTTTACCTTTTTAAGAAGAATCCCTTTAACCATGGAACCTGCCTGTACTTTGTAATGCAGAAGGGGACAAGAAATTAAAATTGAGACAGCAAGTCTTCTTCCAAATAGGAGAGATTATTTAGTTCTTTCCTGATCAAAGCTAACATTATGTCATTCAGTGTGTGAATTGTGGAATTGTAATGTCTAATAGTCACAATAACAAGTGGTCACTGAGTTCTCCACCATTTATCTCTTCAGTCTAACCCACAATAAGCATATTTAACTAGTCTTGCCTGAAGGTGGCAAGAGCGTGCGCCACGATACTCAGGCAATACAAGAGAGATGGGCATAATCAAGATGCCACTCATATTTCAACTGATGTCTTCTCACCAAGTCCTAGCAATCTAATACATCCTTAGATTTAAAAGAGGTGACAGCAGCTTGAATCTTAAGCATCCTGTGAGAACCTTTAGTGTGAAGAAATTGCTCAACACTAATTTCTCTCAGTCTGAGGAGAGCGAATGAAGGGAACAATAGGATAACCTTGTCCACTCTCACATGCAAGCCTACACAAATTTTAGGCCCCAGACTGTCAAAAGTACCTAGTGGTTCCATAACAGCATGAACATTAATGTTTAGTTGACATCAAGAAATCATCTATCAACAAGTAAGTGCATTGCTAATGTACTTCAGCTGAAACCCGATGATCATGTTTAGAGAGTTCAGGTACATTTCTGTCTGTCCTACCCTTTTCTGTCCTAACTTTTTTCATAACCTTGAACAGAAATCAAAGAGAAGTGGTTAAAAGTCAGCATGAAAGGTGCGATAAGAAAATAAAAAAATACTGGTTTTTACAGCAGTTATCTTCCAGATCTCATCATAGAAGACCTTGATCTCACAAAATAAAAATTATCTATGGTATCTAAAACTTCCATGTACCTCACTTGCTTAAACTACTATTTTATTAATAGCTGTCATTTATTTTTCTGGGTATTAGACTGTATTCAAGGGGATGAAATTTAAATCTACTTTTAAACCTTATTCCCATTAAGGATCATGTTTGTTGTTAAACATTTGGATTTTTATTTATCTTGTTGTAGTCGATCAAGTTATGTATTTTTAATTTTCTTCCATTTAAATGTGTGTTGATTTCTACTTTTATGGCTTCACTGAATACTGTGATGTGCTATCATGTTCTCCTCCGTGTTATAATCCCATTTCATAATATTTTAATATTGAGTATTACAAGAACCATCTTCTATGTTGTAATTTCTGTGCAGTTTTGTGTTGTAGTTATCTGCTCTTAATTTAGCTGCTAAATTTTAGACTTTAAAAATTATATATATATACACACTTTAATTTAGTAATTTATTTAAACTTTATACCTTCCAAGATGGTCAAGAACCCAAAACATCATGAGTCCTGCAGCTGAAAGTACTACAATGGTATAATTCAAAAGCTTATTGAAAATATTTGGCCTCTATTCTGCACATGACACTATGGTCCAAACAGGAATGAAATTGGACTTATATCTCCCCTTTCAGCAATTACACCACAGTGCAGCTTTTGCTTGTTTAAAGTTTGCTTGTTAGGACAAAAAAGAGTTTGGAGTGTAACTGCAGAAGACCTTGAATTTTCCATGGTTCTGGGGAATTAATCCTACAACTATAGCATGGAATGCAAGTACGATGCTGTTCCAACTAAAATTTCTGACTTCGAAAGACTGCTAATCAAAGGTTTTAGTTCCTAAATTGGTGCCTATCCTCTTCAAATGCTTATTTCAGTAACTAAGACTCAAACATCATGACAAAATGACAGCATAAAGTTTTGCTATCATGTAATGTTTAAGTGAAATTAAAATTTCGGTATGAGATATCTAATAAGAGGAACATTATTTTTTTTTTTAAAAGATTGTTCCTCATACTAAACAAAAAAAACAAACATGGAGTTGGTACATATTCACAAAGAGTATAAATTATAAAAAGCATATTTATGAAACTGGCACTGCACAGAAATCATCTAATAATCTATTATAACAGTCCTATCTATTCGTTAAAATATACTTTTCTTAATGTATGCCACCTAGCCTTGCAATACTCTTCTCATCTTTCAAATAGTCATAATCCCAGAGGCTTTTTCAGGAAACTATTATTCTTACATAACGTATAAATAATTATATACATATATATCGTATACTCATGTAAAAATAGATTAGCCAAATTACTGGGTTATTAAGCAGAAACTGTAAGACGAGCAGTTTTTAGGTGTGAATATATATTTATGGTTATCAGAACAGATACTAGTATCAGATTTACAGTAAAAAGACATAAGAAGTAACACGAGACAATTTTTTAAATATACATTACTATTATTTCCTGGTAGCAGGTTTTTTTTCCCCTTTTCTTTTTAAATGAAAACATGCAGTTTTAAATGAAATTCTCCACAGCTTCTGTCTTATGATAATTGCACTCAGTGGGGACTTCTGAGTTTACTGTATTGGAAGAAGTATCATGTTATATATTGTTGCTTGACTAAAAGAGTAAACTAAAAGCTCTAATTACTTTTGCTGTTGGCAGAGAACCAGCAATATGCAATATGTGTGGTTTATGGATTATCTGGTATTTAATGTAAAAATACACAGGCATCATAAACAACCTCTTCTTCATTTTAATTGGCTTTACTCTATTGGAAATTGTGTGCACAATTCCTATTAAAATACATAGCACAGGATGAAACCGAAAGTGGCTACAAAAATAATGCAGTAGTTTATGGTTTAATCCACGCATTGCATCATATCACCTCATTCATAGATCAGTCAGCCAATTTCAATCAAAGCATTGGTTTGTTAATGGCTAAGATTTTTCTGGATAGGAACCCGTTATAGCAACAGTCTTTTTGAGTTTATACATTTTGCGTACACAAAGCTAGGAACAATAAAGTCATTTGTCTAAATGCTTAATGAATTTTAAAAACATTTGTGATGTTAGTCCACTAAAGTGTTTTCCAGTATTTATCTTTTTTTCTTCTGCATAAAGGTTGAGGAGTTTGTCTAGAAAAAACTCTTTTTATTTTAACATCTTCTTTCTCCTGGAACCAAAGGAGAATGATAGCCTCAACATCAGGTTTAGTGCAGAGAGAAAGAAACAGAGCTTGAGACTAGTAGATTAACATACTGTATATTCAGAAAAAGGAAATTGCCTTAGGAAGGGTTTGAAACATAATAAATCAGGTTAAAGAATAAAACAGAACCATTTATTGTTATGCCACAAAGCTTCTTAAGGATATACTGATTTATTTCTTCTGTCTACATACAAAAAATGTAAACTGAAATGTTGACTATAATAGCAGAGAAACACTTTTTTTGAATACTCAAATAGATGGTTTTAACCAGGAAGATGCCAATATCTATTTCCAGTCATCCTGTGGAAACCTAACTGTGACAGATGGCATCCAGCCTGCCAGACATGAATTTTACCTGCTGTATATTCACTGATGATTTAAATCACTGATACCTATCTGTGTGTGCTTCTACATACATATCTTAGCCTATCTTTCCTTATCTTGAGTTATGCTGCATATAAAAAGCCTACTCTTCTGCCATGATAATGATGGTATAGTACAGATCTTTTATACTAGGACATTTTATTTCTTGCCTTTTTTTCATTTAATTTCTAGGCAGGATCTGTGACCTATTCTCTTTGGACATCTCAGTTCTTCTGGATGAACACACCTCATCCCTCTGGACCCCCTCAGAAGAAGCTGTGGCACAACTACAGCCCTCAGACCATTTCCTTTCAACCTATTCCATTTTTCCACTTTCTCATTTTCTCTATGGACTTCAAATTCCTTTTCTTTCATTTTTGGATAGATTATTTTCATTTGCTTCTCACTTGATATTCTGCTATGCCAGCTAAATCTTTCCCTTCTTCTCCATCTACACATTCTCCTACTCGTTAACATGTTGTCAGTGTTCAGCATTCCTCCCTCACCTCATACACGTGGAGGTGCTATCTGTTATTCACCTCCTTTGGTGGTAACAGTCATGAAAGTGCTAGAACAGGAAGGATGCCAGCATTTTAACTACTGTGTTGTCTAAACCTGAGCAGATGGTCTTGTAATCTCCTAGGCAGAGGAGGCTTGAATGTGTGATAGATAAATTCTTTGGGGTGAATTTGTAGGAAAATGGAGGGCTCTGAAATACATGGTGCACTGAGGTCAATGTTTTGAGGGGAAGCTGAGAGGTACTTTGACTTTTCTTCGTCCCTCTATTTAGAGTTTCATCCTAAAATTTAGCCATGACAAAGGTGAGGCTTTGGACATTTTATTTTCATGTAAGCCTGGCTATTGTACAGCTAGGAATGAATAGTACTTCACCCTTTCTACTTAAAAACATAGAAGCTTTCCTCACTAAATAGTGTCAGTCTCCCGATGTTACTGGTGTGTAACCTCTCTCCTAGTGGTCCTCTCAGAGCTGTCTGTGATTCAAGGACTGCTTTTGATTTAACATGGTTGTGTAATCTTGACTCAAACTTCTGAGAGAAATGCTAAGTTGTGAGAAAGAGCTGTGAAAAACTACTAAGCTAGAAAAGAAGGGTAAAATGACAGGCAGAGGTAAGATTGTTGAGACAGGTATACTTGGCATCTCAATGATTCCAGGGGAAAAACACTGATGTGAGGAGGTATAAAGATGGCACATCGGCAGCACTGAGGATTAGCAGTGGAGGCTGACCCTTTCACACCAGCCATCAAGCTGTTTGGCCAGCACAGACTTGCTGCATGCTTTACTGGGGGTTGTAAGCATGTTAATACTTATTCTCCTTTCTTGTTTGTCCAGATTCACTGTTGTGTGTAATAGCCAAAAATAACTGCTTTATACTCTTCGGATGTGTACATCCTTCTTGCAGTGTCTTTGTTCATGGTAAAAGTTGTCCAAACAAAGTGACGCAGAGAAGGCAGGTTACAGACATCAGCTGAGCAAAGGCATCAGCCCTGTCAAGGCAAAATGTCAGGTGGTGATTAACCAGGGAGATTTACATAATAGCTACTGAGTGGGAAGCCTCTCCCTAGAAATCAACATCACTGAGAAAAATTTGGGCCATATAAATTCTTAATATATGTAAATGGAGAGCTGAACACTTCACCATCATTCTTCTCTCGGTGATCACTAGATCACTACTCCACTAGTACAGAAACCAGAACTTTGTGCTAAGGAAGCAAAGTTAAAAAACCTTGATTTACTGCATCAATTCCATTAATTGACTGCCATGGACCCTCCTTGCCCCAATCTATCAAAAAATACTGATGCAATATAAAAAGGGAAATACTTTATCCCACTATAGTCATATTGTACCTTAATTACAAGAAGCTGGATGCAGAAATTTCTAGGCAGAGGTTTTTCCCTCCTGTATTTGACATGACATCGTACATGATGACCAAATGGGCCACTTCTACCCACAAGTCCACAAATGAAATCCTGGCTCTGTCAGCAGCACGGGCAGAACCCCCTTTCATTCAAGGTTAAAAAGTCAGAAGACCACACGGATCTATACACTGCTAAGTATTTTATCAATGCTTATTCAAGTATATTGAAAATAATGAAGGTTTGTGCAAGTCAGTATTGCACAATGACTGGGATGGATTTCAGTAGGATCCATCTGTTTTAGCATTTTTTAGTGATTCCTGCTCTTACACTCCCGAACAGATCCAAAGGAATTAAACTGGTATTAAATCTCATTATGACTTTGACTCTTTTTTCTCTCATTAAGGGATGATCTTTTTTGGGGTAGCCAGATGTGACAAAACCTTTTGCATTTTAGAAGACAAATGCACCCAAAAGAACATCCGTGACTGAAAAATGAAAGCAAACAGGAAACAAATGCATGTGCTCTCTTTGAATCACAAGTCGATATCTACAAAACCATGAAAGAAACCAATTAAGATGGAATGCAACTTTTATTCCTTGTATCACACAGTATTTCCCATGAGGTTGTTTCCTGAGATGTAAAATGTTACAGTGAAAACATACTGCATACTCTAGTTCCATTTTCTATTTAATATATGTCACGATCTGCCTCTAGAAAGAGAATATATCCATAAAACAAGTAACTTTTGTAACTGTCTGTTGGAAGTTAGATGATTTTAATTTGTCCTCTGCAGTTGCAACTTAGGTTTGTCCAGATGCTCTGGATATTTTTTGATTGATTATATCACAGTATAGACTTAAAATAAGAAATTTATATGGCTACATGTATAAATACATGTTTCTAGTACAATAATAATAGGGAGTTTTCTAACATTCTAGTGTTTTCTAACAAGATTTGAGGACACTTTTCTTTATCTTATTTTTATTTTAATGCCTTTTGTGTTTCTAAGACACAAGAAAAAAATTCCTGAAGTCTGCCTGTGTTTGTTTTTATGCAGATGTGCTTCTTCATCAAGTACTGAGATTGCTATAGCATATGAAAGTGATTCAAGTAATACTGTAAGTCTGCTCTTACTGCTTGTTATTTCAAATACATTAAAACACTCAATTCCCCATTCAGTGCAGCTTGACCTACAAAACTAACAACTTGCTATTGCCAAAGTATCTGAAGAAGCCAAGCCAAATGGGATTCATCAGGAGAAACACTTTTGAAATGTAGAATTCTAATAATGCACAGTAAATAGGATTTAAGACAGAAACCAGAAATGCATCACACCTTTGTCTATTCAAATTGAAACTAATTATTGAAATATAGAAACAATTAAAAATGTTAATATTTGAAACTGCATTTATATATTACAATATGAGAAGTTACTATATTTCTAAAAGCTATAGTCAGTGAAGATATTGACACTATTTTCATCCACAGAGAGAACTGCATACTTTCAGTGTAACTGCCAAAATACAGGTCAACAGTTTTCATGCTGCATGCTTGTTTTGCAATGATTGTTATTGGAAGGACAAGAGGGAAGGAAGAGGGAAGGAAGGATAAGAGGAAGAGGTTGCTTGAGGTCTTTTTGTAAGCAGTGTTGAATAAAGAGGGAAACTCAAGTAGTTCCTCAGCACATAAGGTAGAGAGCAGAGATGTGGAAGGGTGGCAACGTGGATGCAGTGGCCGATTGCTTGAACATTGCATCAAGACGAATAGCTTGGGAGGGAAAATACACTATTGGGATGAGCAGTTGAAGTAGTCTGAGACAGGGGCATGCAGGAGGAGCAGGGGGTGTAGGGCCTTTAGCATAAGGGAACAGGTACAGTGAGATCCGTACCAGGGCAAGATTCTTCTTTCTGTATTTGTTAGAGAAACTAGAAATCCTAATGCCACCATGTCCATGTGCTTGAATACCTTCAGAGTCTTCTGAATAAATCATAGGTGTGTCAATGTGATTCCACATGATAGGATTTTTTTTCACCGTGCTTCATTTTTTAAACTTGAGAAATCTGAGACAAAAGAAACTCAAGCTGCCTTACAAGAATGCTATTCTCTTCAGAAAGTCAAATACACGAACCTTATGTAACAACACAATTAAGACTGCACTTACTGTCTTAGCTCAGATTCTTTCTGTGTTTATTTCTATGATTTATTTTGCTTTCCAGTCCCCAGGATATTGGAGATCCTCATAATCTTTCAGATTATTATTTTCACAGCATCCTTGTGAATCTCTACTCAGCACCGGCAACGCCACACCTGGAGTGCTGTGTCCAGTTGTGGGCTCCCCAGTACAAGAGAGATGTAAAGCTACTGGACAGAGTCCTCTAAAGCGCCACGAAGATGATTAAGGGACTGGGGCATCTCTCATATGAGGAAAGGCTGAGAGAGCTGGGTCTGTTTAGCCTGGAGACGAGAAGGCTCAGGGGGGATCTCGTCAATATGTACAAATATCTGAAGAAAGGAAGTAAAGAAGATGAAGCCAGGCTCTTTTCAGTGGTGCCCAATGATAGGACAAGAGGCAATGGGCACAAACTGAAACACAGGAAGCTCCCTTTGAACACCAGGAAATACTTTTTATCTGTGAGAGTGACCAAGCACTAGCAGAGTTTGCCCAGGGAGATTGTGGAGTCTTTATCCTTGGAGAAATTAAAAAGCCATCTGGACATGGTCCTGGGCAACTAGCCTTGCTTGAACAAGTGGCTTGGACCAGGTCACTTCCAGAGGTCCCTTCCAACCTCAACCATTCTGTGACTCTGTGTGAGAATAGTACTTCACACTTTTTCTCATTTCAGCATTTAGAAGTATGAGGTAGTAAGTATGGGATCCAGACCACTTAAATTCACCGGGTATCTTCCAGTTTGACCTGGAACTTTCCTTAGTAACTACAGGTTACCTATATTTGACCCTTTTCCGTTCATGCAAGGAGGCTGAAATTAGAGTAAAAAGAACTTTTGCCACCTTAATATCGATATAATGTGCTTTATGTTCCCAGTTTACAGGACTTACATAAAATCATGTTAGTTTTTTTTTTTTAATTTCTTGTGCCATTACCTTCTCCATTTGGCCTCTGAGTTCCCTCTCATCCCTCATCTCCCCGTTGCCATTCCCCAGACCCTCCCCAGACCCTTACTGCCACTTGCCACCTGGCAGGCAGGAGAAGCAGGTAAGCTCCAGGGCTCTGTCTCTCTGCTGTTGACAACAGCCCTGTGTGCTAATTCTGTCATGCATGCCACAAGCTCACTATCACTGCTTATTATAAACTGTAGATGTGCATGAAGACTTGTAATTTGAACCTCCATAACCTAAAGGTTTGGATAAAGGTGGACTGATTTTTAGAGATGCTGCACATTAGCAGCTCTCATCATTGACCTCAGTGCTGTTTGTTTAAAAGTGTGCACAAGACATGTTTAAAGCCAAACACATAAGGAAACATTAAAAAAGAAGAGTGGCCTTAAAAAACAAAGCAAAATGACTAAAAGGAATGACAATATTACCAACTGATTTTAACTCAGTTTTCTGAAATACAAAGTGGTGATTTGAAGTTGAGCAGTGAGTGCTGAAAACCTTAAATATCACATATATATCACATATAAAAAACCCATATATTTTACACATATGTGTTTCCATCAATTTACCTTTAGCGAAGTGAGCTGTCTCCACTATTTGACACTTTCTGTTTGTGATTTTATGCCTTGATTAAAATGTGTATGTTCATCCAGGTACAGTATTTTGATAATCTCTGCCACACTAATAAAGATCTTGTACTACGATTTACTTTAGTTGCCTGTCACCTTTTCCAAATAGCAGATATTTAGGGCTGACTAGTTCTAAATTGCCTGTTGGAGCACCACTAAGTATAGAGTCCGCAGTCTTAATTTAGGTCCCCAAGTTAGATGCCAGAAGTTAGATCGTGTGACTACCCCCCTTGGAGAACAAGCCATATAAAGGAACAGCAGGCATGTACAGAAAGCAGAGCAGCCTAATATAAATCTCCTGAACAAAAATGCTATATGTCTATATTTGGCAAGTGAAAGCCTGCTCCTGAGAGAGGCTCATGCCTCTTAACTCCAGTGAGAACTTCAGGAGAAGCTCTGCACCTCCCAACACTGGGCCTTAAATGATCAAGCATTCCTATCTATTGCCGTGCTCTACTTTGCTTGATCTCAAGCAGGGTCATTACAAGAACAGGGATTACACATCATTTCCCTCTACAGTACTTTGAATTATTTAATCAATGTGCTTTATTCCGCAAACCATTCTAACTGTGCTCGTTAGGGTTTAAATCAAAAGATTGTGTTGTTACATGAGCAATCCTTAGAGGAACAAAGCACCCTGCTGTATTGTCTGTGGCAACAGTTAGAAAAATGGCATATACTATTTAGACCCATGGCACTAATGATGGTTCCTAGTCTGATGTATTATTCTAATATTCTCCCAAGTTTCATTATGATGTCATGTTGATCATGTTGTTGTTAATAAATTTTGGAACGAATCACTTCCTGCTGGCAGGTACAGTAAGAGAAGATAGTGCTACAGCTGACACCAGGCATCTGTCATTAAAACTGTCAGGAAGCTAAATACAAAAGAGGTTTACTGGCCAGACAAAAATTCCCAGAATTTTTATCTTCTATATCCCTTCTGTGTCTCTTGCCATTATCAGTAACATTACAATGGCTACTTCAATTATGAACATGAAACAACATTTTTTAAAGTAAAACAATGGTGAAAAAGGATGTGAACTTTTTTTTCCATTTTAACAGTCATTACAGTCTCTCACCATCACCGTTACAGAGACCATTTTCAATTTTCAAATCCGAAGCCCATACCACTATTTATAGAACAGTTGAGATAGAGTGTTTAGATAGTAAAAGTAATATTTTTAGCTTTTTTTTTTTACATTTTTAATTCCATTGTATAATTTACTCTACTTATAATGCTTTCCTTTAAAACTGAAACATTTACCTTAAGATTAAACTTTTGCTTTCTGATGTATAAATAGTATTTCAATTGTTTAACAAACAAACCTTACTATGCCTTTCAACATTCATTTTCAAAACAAGATATGCAGTCTAAAGGGGGAACACAGCAATTACAAAAGAACTTGTGATGCTAATATAAAGCCAATTTATTCCAATGTTAGTCCTAGAATTTCAGGACAGGACCCTATTATTTGGGTTCACTTGAGATTATCAATTTATAAGTGGGTTTCAATTCAATATTTAGGGACTGTTGCCAAAGGACCTCTTTAACTAAATCAGAGGCCATATATAAAACCATTTGTTTTGGAACATTTATCTAGAGAGAATTGTGAACCTTTAATTCAGAACCTTCTGAATTGGCCTGATTCCTCTTGGAAGAGAAAATAATTAATGCAATAAGGAACAGGTCCATAAATGGTGTACGTATTTTTAGACTGAGTTAAGAAACAAATGGCTTGCAATTCTGGCTAGCCAGAGGAAAGCAAGCAAATAACCAGACATGTGAAGAGGATGAGCCATAGTTTCCTTGTTGTGCTGGCCAGGTCTATAGGACTTTCAGCCAGCAGAAGCCGTTCACATCAGCATCACATGCCCTGTTGTTTACTCCCATTTTTGTCATCGCCTTCCACTATGATATCAACAAAATTAGGTAATTTCTCCCACACTTGGTATCCCCTTCTATAAAATGAGATGACAGTAATATATATCTCTCTAATGTCAGGAGAATATTTTTGTAAAGTATTCTATTTATATAAAGCTCTAAAAATGATTTATTGTATATCAATGCACAGAGAGGAAGAGTTTCAAACATCCTCGTTGCAGAATTTGATAAAAATTTAACCTAAGGTAAATATGGCATCTGGTTGCCATGTTGTACATTGTTGATGTTTTACAAAAATGCCAATTTGAATACCTCAAGCAAAGTGGTGGTCTCTTTCTGGGCCATGTTAATCTGTCACCATTCACCCTGAGAAAAGGATCTCCATTCTGTGTCCTTCATTCCTCAGAATAAAATGAATTTTAGAAATTAAATTACATCTTTTTTTGCTTTTTCTTGTTTTAGTGCTGGAAACAGAAAATAACATGTTTAAGGTACACAGGATTTCTCAAAACATGATGAGATTTCAGCATCAAGGAATTAAGCTACTTGGAATATATTTTTCTTTCCTTAATGATGTACAACAACATGAACAGTTCATCCCTACCTAGCCTTCACTATCACCTTCTAGGCTTTTTAGATATTAGCATTAGAAATTGATTTCTGTAATGGTATCTTGGCTAAGCTGTAGGTATTCATAAATTCCTAGATCATAAACCCAAAAGAACCTCAGCAATCATTACCATTTACGCAATACAGATTGCAGAGCTTCCTTGAAGTTAGTTCTTGTCCAAACGACATGTCTTTCAGAACAAATGATTACTCCTGATTTTAAAAGTACTTTTGACAGAGCATCTATCTCAAATCCTTGGAATTTGCTAAAAATTTAGATGAAGCTTTTTCTATCTTCATATCTAGCCAGTGGAAAAACTAATTTCTGTCGGTTAGATTACAGAACCTATGCTTCTTACCCCAACATCAGTACATGCCACAGACAATCTTACTTGCCTTTTTATTTTATAAACTGAATACATAGAGCTTCTCCAGTCTTCTAATGTATATTCGCTTTTCAATTTTTAAACACTTTATGAAATTTCTCTGTACTGTTTCTGTATCAATATTTTTCATGCAGTCATCAAATGGGCACAGGATCACTAGGGAATTGCATCAACACTACAGACTGAAACAATGGAAGGACTTTACTATTGCTTGATATAGGTCTGTGCATCTGAGGACCATATTTGGATTTTGCCACTGCTCTTTCTATAAGCTTTAGTTACTATTTATTTCATTATTTATCAGTACCCTAAGTTCTGTGTCAGTTGAAAACTTTGTTTTCTATTTTTTTGCTATATATTAATTAAAATAAGACGAGAGTCACCTCTCCAGAATACCAGAAGTGTCCTTCTATGTGTTTGTTTGAAATATGTCATCTAGCTAGTACTTAACCCTCTTGATTTTATGGTAAATTTTTATTCCCACATTTTTCAAATCAAAATAATTAACAATGCTAAATCATAGAATCATAGAATCATTTAGGTTGGAAAAGACCCTGAAGATCATTGAGTCCAACCGTTAACCTAGCACTGCCAAGTCCACCACTAAACCATGTCCCTAAGCACCACGTCTACCCGTCTTTTAAATACCTCCAGGGATGGAGACTCAACCACTTCCCTGGGCAGCCTGGTCCAATGCCTGACTACCCTTTCGTTGAAGAAGTTTTTCCTAATATCCAACCTAAACTTCCCCTGGCACAACTGGAGGCCGTTTCCTCTTCTCCTATTGCTTGTTACTTGGGAGAAGAGACTGACCCCCACCTTGCTACAACCTCCTTTCAGGTAGTTGTAGAGAGCAATAAGGTCTCCCCTCAGTGTCCTTCAGGCTAAACAACCCCAGCTCCCTCAGCCACTCCTCATAAGACTTGTTCTCTAGACCCTTCACCAACTTTGTTGCCCTTCTTTGGACACGCTCCAGCACCTCAATGTCCTTCTTGTAGTGAGGGGCCCAAAACTGAACACAGTATTCAAGGTGCGGCCTTACCAGTGCCGAGTATAGGGGCACTATCACCTCCCTGGTCCTGCTGGCCACACTATTCCTCATACAAGCCAGGATGCCATTGGCCCTCTTGGCCACCTGAGTACACTGCTGGCTCATGTTCAGCCATCTGACAACCACCACTGCCAGGTCCTTTTCTGCCAGGCAGCTCTCCAGCCACTCTTCCCCAGCCTGTAGCGTTGCATGGGGTTGTTGTGACCCAAGTGCAGGACCCGGCACTCAGCCTTGTTGAATCTAATACAGTTGGCCCCGGCCCAATGATCCAGCCTGTCCAGGTCCCTCTGCAGGGCCTTCCTACCCTCCAGCAGATTGACACTTCCACTCAACTTGGTGTCATCTGCAAACAAAAAAATTTATTATTTATTTTATTATATTATTATTTCATTATATTATTTTATTATATTATTATTTTATTATTTATTATTATTTTAAATATATGAACAAAATTTATCAACAGAATATTTACTCTTCTTAGATAATTATATAATAGTTATTATCTTCCATTCTTATGGAATTTCTCTGTTTGTTAGTAGTAATAATAGTTAGTAGTAATAATAGTTAGTAGTAATAATCCAGAGAGCTCCTTGATTTCAAGGCTCTTAGATGCAAGGTATCTACAGATGGTAGCCTGAAAATGTTTAACTTCAGTAGCTGCTGTTTAATGTCTAGTTACAATTGGAACAGAAAATGTTTTTCCTCATCCTGTGATGTAACTATAGCATTTGGCTTTTTCCCCAGAACAGAAATATTTATTGAACATTTTTTCTTTTTAAGAATTATTATTATATGTTCAACTATTTCCATTCTGAGTAATGTGTATTCCGAAATCATATCTGTATCATAATGAAACTACAGTCCTGAGTTCATGTTAATTGATGAAGCTATTCAAACCAGTTTCTGATATTTTGAGTCAAACGTCATGGAGCTTTGTGCATCTTTGTGAAGTAATGAATATTCTGTGTGCCAGATAATCCTAATTGATAATCACTATGTCAGCAATCGATATTGCTGAGCAATTAAGAATTATTAAATAAATCTTTGTTTACAGATGCACATACCTGCACATAACACACACATACAGTCACTTTCCTTTTATACCTGTGACTGACAGAAACTGAGCTCTTGCCTAAAAATATCTTTCAAAAGACTTCAAAGAGCTTAGAATTTTTTAAAGAAGTACAAAGATGTCCCCATTTTCCCTCCATATGCTGGGGAGATGTGAATCGTTAAAGTTCAATTCATGGGTGTATAGCACTGTGTGCAAATATTCACAGACATTATTTTGATTTGATAGTGATTTTGCATTTGCAATGGACACGTGTAAAGGATTACATGAAGTGCAGGGCTCTAGAGACTCAGTACATTGGAACATGAAAAACAAATTACTCTAATCAGGATATGTAGGAAGCATTAACACATTTATAATGTCAAAGAAACTCCTGAAATTAACTTGAAATAAGAACAAAATAAGAAACAGACAACATTCAAATGACTCTGGGAAACACAATGCCATACAATTTAGGAGGAAACTAGGATAGATAACAATAGCTAGAAGCCAGAGTGTTTTTGGATGCACCTGTGCAAATAGTTTCTTTCAGGGTGCTAAATATAGGAGATACATTCATGCTTGATATAATAAAAGATCAGACCTTTTACTTCAAAGAATCCAAGCGGTATAAATAGGAAGAGAGAAAAAAAGAAGAGTATATATATGTGTGAGTGTGTGGTTTCAGTTTCTAAAGATGCAAGTCCTTCTGACGCACAAAGGGATAAACTACTGACAGTCTGCAATGCTAAGAGGCAGGAACTCTGGCAATGTGTTTAATGCTGGATACCATGTATTTCTGTTTTCTTTATTGGTATGGTTGTATATACATAATCTGCATGCTGTCTAGATGAACAGATACCCTACACTTAGGGCAGATATGATTTCACAATTTTATTCTTTTGAATTGATCTGATAGAATCCTCTCTCTTTAATTAGCAAATAAGAGTGTTAACTGGAAATTTCTTAAAAAACCGTTTATCCTAATGAAAATAAAATCAAACTTCAACATCTAAGCTATCGTGTAGTTTTGTGAAAAGCACTGCTAGACAGTTTGCTACCATACTAATCTGTGACCAGTGATGTGATCAGCACAGGATGTTAAAGAAAACCTGAAGTTCAAGCCCTTATGCTGTGACTTTTTGGCTCAAGTTTGCTTGTCGTGGTGTATTTACTCCTAAGCAGGAATTCAGTGTAGTGCATAGTCAGACATACATACTCTTTATAAACTAGAAAAAATATTTTCAATGTCCAAAATGCTCTATTTCCTTGCATCATTTTAAGCAACATACAAGATGTGACCAAAAGACAGAATGTTTTTCAGAAAAAGGAAGACGCTTTCCTGAGAGGCCTTTGCAGCAGTGTAAAGATCCTATTTAGGTGACTGAAAGCAGCTAGCCATGGATTAGACTAGGGCAGCACAGGAATATGCATTGCTGGTTCCTGAGTGGCAGATGGCCTTTGGCTGCCCCTGTGATCCCGAAGCTGCAGTTCAATTTTCCATTTCAGCTTCACCCAGTGAACAGGGTCAGCCCATACTGTCTGCAACAGATCGATATCTTAGATGCACGGCCATTTCAGGGGGTGCATAGGGTTCCCTTACATAATCCCTCCTTTCTCTTTGTTAGGCTTTCTTTATTCTCTTTATTAACCTAGTGTTCATTTCTTTTTACATCATGTATTTTCAAAAGACATAATAAAAAAGCATGATTTTAGCAATAATTTAGTGACAGCTTTAATGACGTGATATAGCACTTTTTTAGTTTATTTTTAAAGCTTAAATTCCTCACTGTTGCTGCAACAGGGTGATGTAAATGAAAGTTAAAATGTTGACTGATGAGGTTGTTATACATCACTTTTGTGTGATGTAAAATCGTTGTGGCTGTTTTCTCGAGGGCTGTTCTTTTATGAGACTGAATTACATCATTGCTTCACAGAAAGCATTTTTCTGCACTATCAGGAGGATGAGAAAGAGAAGAATGCCAGCAGCCGATGGAAGATGCTGCCTCTTAGCATTACTCCATGAAGACAGGCTCCTAAGGGCATGTTTAATTTTGAGCATCAGTGGTCCCACTAAAATCCAGAAGACTAGTCACAGGATTAGTGTTCTTCTAGGATGCCCTTATATATTTGGGACATTTGGGGGACAATGGCATTTACAAGCAGGTTTCTTCCCCCTTTTCATCTCTCAACTTTCTCTTTGTCAGGCTTATAACGTGCTAAAACAATAGCCTCAACTTGGTCATCTTCCCCTCAGGCAACACAAGGATATCAATGACAGCAGTTCTCATCCTGCTCCCTAACTGCAGGTATCACTCATCTTGCCATACACCACCATGTGCATTCAGAGGCAAACTCTGTTCCCACCCCAGAATCACTATAATAATGCCTCTCAGCAGGGTAAAGACAACTTTGTACATCAAAGACTGATGTTTCTGATCATGTAAAACCCTTTCCTTCCAAAACTCAGGATGACTGGCAAAACAGAAACAAATTTTGTCACTGGCAGTGGAGCACGGTATTTCTTAACGACAGCAAAAATAATACTTGAAAGCAAAGGAATTACATGGCAGAAATGACTGAAGAGTATTTAGTAAGGGTTTGATTGCATCCACAAGGTGCTATCATTTCTTGGGGTAGTATAGAGTTCTGTCCTTAGAAAAGAAAAAGGGTCATAGCAAAAGGTTTCACAGAGAAGAGCTCATGGGCTTTTATATCTTCATCTACAATTCAGTTTTTTGTCTGCCATTGCTACACAGTGAACAGCAAAGAAGGCAAAACCATAGCTCCCCTTCATAGACCAGCAGATCTTCAGAGGGATGGGGAGGAGAGGGTAGCAAAGAGAACATGAGGTCTGTGTGTAGAGCCAACTTTTTGGCAGACAGAGCAGGCAAAGGCAGGGATAGAAAGAAAGGTTGTTTGCATACGCCAGCTGTGCCTTTAGAGCTCCAGAACAGCATATGAGCTAATTGCAAACTGCCCTGCATGGCTAAACTGAACTGACAGAAAAAGAAACTACTTGGTGATGCGATATTTATATAAAAATCAAATTAAAGCTGTTTAAAATGGGCATAATACTGAAATGACCTACTAGAACTCAAACACTCAGGTATCTCTGCTGTCTTAACCAATACACAAGGGACGCCAAGGTCATGCTTCAGAAGCAGCATAATAATAAATATTCTGTTAAACTAACAACATGGCAACATTAACACTTATACTGGTGAGGTGCATTTTGCTTCTCAGCACATTTCTCCTCCCCACAAAGAGTTCTGGGTGAATGGATGCAAGAGAGAGAGTGGGTACAAGAAACCTACTTTCATCAGGGCAGACTGGTATCTAACCAGGATCCTACATGAAGAAAATGCAAGAAGTAAGCCTATACCCTGTTATAAATTAATGCCTTTCCTTCAGATCTGAATCGGTCAGCTTGTTCTGGGTCACTGGCTCCCAAACATTTCTCTTCTATAAACCCTGTAGCTGATGAGTTCTTTTTTTCCTCACTGTCCAACCCTGCAACTGCCTCTGTGAAATCCCTATTCCCTGCCAGCTTTCT